>NC_030383.2:39472879-39795379 GCF_001625215.2 Daucus carota subsp. sativus
AGAGTAAGACACACTCTCTCTCTCTCCACACACATTTATGTTTGATTTAACTGAACCACAAAATTAAATTGGAATGAATGGTAGAGATTATTGTCTCTCTTATTTCTCGCTAATCCCTTGTATCTCCCTTATCTATATATAAAAGTGGATCGGATTATAAACACACGAGATCACCCTAAATTTATATCTGAATTTATTAGAATATAAATTAAATATATATACAAAGATGTATAAATATATATATTTATATTTATATTATGTGTGTATATATATTTATATTAGTTTCTAAATATTTAATAAATTATATTATTGAAATTTTAATATTATATTAAAAATTAATATAAATATTTAATAATCGGATTGAGTAATTTTTATAATCGGATTGAATATTTTTTAAACAAATATATATTCATTAAATATGTTTCGAATCGGGTCGAAAATCCGATTCATTCACAAACCTGGTAAGGCAGGACATTACCACTTTTAATTAATTAATTAATTAATTTTATTTTAATCTGATTCACAAGATCGATCCAACGATGGTGTGGATGGTCTCCATAATCCATATATATAAAAAGACTTGCCATTTGAATTAGCAACTGAAAATCAAATTTATACTTGCACTACCTAAGTACCACATAACATCGCCCTCTATACAGTCGCGGAACCAGAGAGGGGTTAGGGATGCTAGAGCCCAGGGATGAGCAAAACCGAATCAAAAACCAAAACCGAAATCGGACAAAATCGAACCATTTAGAACCGAACCAATTAAAAACCAAACCGAATAAATAATATGGTTGTGGTTTGGTTTTAAATTTTTCAAAACCAAATACAGACCGAACCGAACCAAATTACTTAATTATATAAGTTTTTTTTATATATATAGACACACACACACATATATAAGAATAATAATTTTTTTATTTTTATTATATTTAATGATTGAATTATACTCTTCGGGTCAATTTTGATATACTACGAATGCTGCCTGCAGCTGACTCTGTGTTATTCATAGATTTGATTCTATATGCTTGCTGTAAGTATTCAGTATTTATCCAAATTTATTCTTTGCATTATACTGAAAATTTATTCTTATTCATTTACTTATTACTTGCACCTTACTTTCTTGTACTCAAATTTTAACATCCACATAATATTAAAAAGATAACAAGGAAATTTTTTAATTAGAAAAAATAGTGCGAGATAATTTTTAATTTGGTTTAAAACCGAAACCAGACCATTTTCAAACCGAAATCATATTAAAAAACCGAAACCACACCAACAGTATTTGGTTTGGTTTTGGTTTTGATTTTAGAAACCGAATAAATATGGTTACGGTTTGATTTCGGGTCCAAACCGAACCACGCTCATCCCTACTAGAGCCCCCCTAACCTCGAAAAAACAGTGCATATTTTTTTTTCAGCCCCCGCTGAATTATTGATGTCAATATAATTTAGAGCGCTGAGGACCAATCCAGGAGATACCTTATAACATGTCCTAAGTCATAATTTAGGCCATTTGTTGAAAAATGTTGATCTAACAATGTCGTAATGATGCCTTATATCACTAGGACAACCTCTTCAAGTCTTATTTATAAAGCACCTCTCTCTTCTTGCTCTGTCCTGTATTTTATAAAAAATTCCTTATACATACTCTTTGTTTCTCTCTACTTTGAACTTGCTCTTAGTCTAAAGAGAGATTAACAAATACTCCTTTCATCCCAATTTAGATGAGCTTTTTGCTAATTTCACACATAGCAAGGAGTAGCAAAAGATTTTTTTTCCATCTCTACCTGTATTTATTGTGTAGACTTTCGATAATATTAGCTAGATGGTACATTGGAAATGATAAATAAAAAAAAGTAAGAATATAATATTGTTGATAAATGTGCATTGAAAAGAAAGAGGCTCAACTATTTTGGAATAAATTTTTCCTCAAAAGTATCATCTAATTTGGAATGAAGAGAGTATATTCAAAAAGATATCCTGACTCAACATCTTACTGCGATAAATTCATTGAGTTACGTTCTTCTCAGCGGCCGGCTCCCGGTGCCCACTTCCCACAGCCCTGCAACCTGCTCTCTCCGACTCTCTTTCTCTAAATTCACATTCCAACCAGTCCTTTACAATCTTACTTGCTTCCAAATTTGGGCCTTTAAAATTTAATCCTGGTTCCGCCCCTGCCTCCGTATATATTCTCCCCGTTTTCTCCGCAAGCTTCTTTTCAGCTAAATTTCTTTCGTAAAATGGCGGTTCTAGAGGCTTCTGATTCGCACGATGTTCTGTCTCTCCTTTTCTCTCTGACAAGAGATTACCTCCTTCGAAACTCCGGTGATCAGGTAACTTAATCTAATCTGGTTGGGTTTTAGGGGTTTTATCTACGAAAATTGCATGCATGTTTAGTTGTATTTGACTGTTGATTTACATGTCTTCTATTTTTAAAGTATCTGTCCGTGTGTTTATGAGTAATTACATGTTTTGGTTCAGTGATATTTTTATTTTGTTTTTTAAATGTTTGAGCATCAATTTGTTGAAGATTGAGAGGTTTATATATGAATTTGAGTTTAGACTTCTCTGTTAGTTAGGTGGTTAATTTTTGTTTACTGTTCATTTGATTATAAACCTTGCTGGGGCGGATCCCAAATTTTAATTCGGGGGCATCAAATAAATATTTTGAAATCACCTTTATATTTTTAAATTTTATGAGACACATTTTAATGGTGGAAAAAAGTAAAAAGAAAAAGTTTGTAGGGGGACACCCTGCGCCAGTTAATAGACCCGCTCCTGGACCTCAGAGCATTTTGATGTTGGTGAGGGTGATTAGAGTTTACTGAATTTGGTTTACAAGTGTATATTTAAGGGGGAGAGTATAGGTTAATTTCTGAAACTGAATTGATACCAATTATTTACCACTTTAGGATTCTGCTTTTGCAAAATATGAGGTGGTTGAATAGTATTATGTTGGAATTGGAGTCTTCTAGCAAAATTTTGTCATCTGTTTTGTGTAATTTTAATATAACGATTATTCTGATTTTAGTTTAAGAGCAGAATATCCATTTAAGAGTTAACAATTGCTTTTGTGGTTTTAGGTTAAAATCGATGGGTTGAAAGGGAAGACAGTTGGTTTATATTTCTCAGCCTCATGGTGTGGTCCATGTCACCATTTCACTCCCAAGTTGGTAGATGTGTACAATGAGATATCTATGAAGGGAGGATTCGAAGTTGTATTTGTTTCAGCTGATAAAGATGTCGAGTCATTTAACGAGTACTTCTTCAAGATGCCTTGGGTTGTTGTTCCCTTTTCTGATTCTGACGCACGTGATAAATTGAAGGCATTATTTAAAGGGAGAGGGATTCCACATCTTGTTTTACTAGATGGGTATGGCAAAGTTTTGAGTGATGCACGGGTTTTGATCATTAGTGAATATGGAGCTGAAGTGTATCCTCATACGTCACAGCATCTGAAAGAACTCAAGGAGCACGAAGAAGAAGCTGAGAGGAACCAATCGTTGAGCTCCATTTTAGCTTCTCGGTCTCGCGACTTTGTACTTTCAGCTGATGGAAAGAAGGTGAGTTTAAATGCTTAGAGTCTTACATTCTTGCAAGCTTTATATAATATAATTCCTGTGAATTAAATTGATTTTATATCTTGTTTTATCTTGAAAAACTATAGGTACCTGTCACTGAGCTTGAAGGAAAAACTATAGGTCTGCATTTTTCATTGGCATCATACAATGACTCTGTTGTATTCACTGGAAAGCTTGTCAAAGTTTATAGAGAACTGAAAGAAAAAGGGGAGAACTTCGAAATAGTGACCATCTCCCTCGATGATGATGGATAGTCATTCAAACAAGGGATGAAAAGTTCACATTGGCTTTCCTTGCCTTTCGATGACAAAAGCTGTGAGAAACTGATTAGGTACTTCGAACTTTCAACCTTACCCACTGTGGTCCTCTTAGGGTCTGATGGGAAGACTCTCCATCCAAATGTGGCTAAGGCAATTGAAGAACCTGGGATCATGGCATACCCTTTTACTCCTAAGTAGTTTGCAGAGCTTGACAAGATGGATAAAGTTAAGCAAGAAAAAGATGGAGTCAAGGTGAGCTCAAAAAATTTATGCAGTTTTCTTTATACTATCGATACTATGAAAATATTTGTTGTTTGGTATAGGTTGTAAATGTTGCATACTGAACTTATTAAAAAAATGGTATTTTCCAACATTGTGTTGATCAAACAATCAGGTGGTCGAACTTCTCTGGCACTATTCAGGTCAAGGAAGAAAAAATGGGGAGCAAAAAGCCATTTCATATCTTTGCCAAAAATTTAATTATAATTTTATTTTTTCTGCAAGCAAGCTGTATTAGATTACTAATGAAATTTCCTCTTGCAGGTTCCTGTGTCTGAGGAGGATGATATCATGAATGAAGAGAAGTCCAAAGAAGGACGAATTTGTGATAGAGATGTTTTCTTCAAAGCTTAAAAGTTTATTTCCCATCCTGTCATATCGTTACCTCGCCTTCTTACATACTTATTCCATAAGGAGTGCTTGTGACTTATTGAGACTTGATACAGGATTTGTTTGTATAATAAAACCCCATACTATTACTTAAGTTACAAGGATTATGTTTGGTATTTACAATTTTACATGTTTTCCTGTATTTGACAACTCTATACTATATGCGTGTAGGCATAGTTGTTATCAACTAATTTATAATCCTGTTTATTACTGTTTTTACAACGATCTAAATGTTGCATATCTTTGAATTGTTTGGACTTGAACAAGAAAAAAGAGATCTTTTAATTGATGTTGATTGACTTGTTAGTAGTGATAAATTCATTTCTAACTAGGTCTAGTTGTCTAGCATAGTGCTTGGATTTGATCATGTTTTTGTGGTTTACGAGGTCTAGCTTTCACCGAATCCTCATGCATAAGGAGTAGTTTATTCATGCATAAGGAGTAGCTTAACACTATCATACTATAACTACATGTTCAATGCATATTTTTTGTCCGGATACAAACTAAGATGAATAGGCCTGATTAGCTTTTGGTCCTGTTTAAAGTTTTACGTGTCCTGAGACCTCAATTGCTGAACCAACAGATTTTATAACTGCTCCTCAAATGGCAGAGGCAGATGATGTTTTTCTAGGGAGCTGCCCAGTGAGAGCAAGGTTCTTAAACTCAGTGACAGAATTCGCAAAGCTCTTGAGAATTATGACAATGATCCACCAAAGAGTGTGTACAAGTATGTTATTGATCAATGAACAAAGCGGAACTTTGTATGGGTGGGAAGGAACAAGGTCGCACCAACAAGGTGGAAGTGCTATTAAGTTTTTCTAAGAACCATGTCAGGGAAGGTGGCAATAGTAAGAGATATTAATCTCTTGGCAACTCATTTCAGGTAAACTTTTTTCCGTTTTTTAATCATTTAATTTTCACCTATAAAATCTATGTAATCTCCAGAGTTTTTTGTAAAAAATCTCTTCCTCCTTTAAAGAAATTCCATGCTTTTGAACTTTTATTTATGTCAAGGTGATCAATAAATATATAGTTATGTTCAGTAGATATATATCCATTAAAAAGGCGCCTTTTTTTGTATATTTTGCTTCCATGATTTATTGATATAAATAACTTTAGATACCACTTTGAAGCGGTACACTTCATCTGTCAATTTATATATTATTTTGAATGTTGAATGCTCCTTAGAAGTTGCATAGCATAGAGAAATATTGAACTGCGATACTGATTACAGAATAGTGTAGTTGGTTGTTATGTACGATAACAATTTTTTCAAGTCACACTGTGGCCTATCATTTTTCTGTGTTGCGAGTTTGTGTCCTGGTGAAATTAATCTTTTGTCAGTGTCTGCAATAACTGGGGTTTAAGCTAGTACAGGCCGCCTCTACATTCCATATAATTAAGATATCACTGATATTTGTTCCTTATACGTTTGTTACTCTGATCCAACTTCTTCAATATATCATATATACCATATTGATTTGGGGAAAGTTCGGAGGAACATACTTGTGAAAGCGCTGATGCATCCAAACTGGAAGCATTGAATTCACAAGTATTAGTATATTACTATTACCACTGAACAAAGCATTTGATAATATGAATGCTGTCTAATAATCTCACCCTCGTCCTAGTTGAGCTACCTTATTTTAGGAGTAGGAAGCAATCTACCATGCTATTAGCTCGTCATCTCTTTCTGTAATGTGCCTATTTAGAGTCACGTTAATGTTACCTTGGGTTCACCAGTGATCTGTGATCAGAGTGCAGAAAATTTATAAAATGTAGCCTATTCAGAATCTGTGGTAAGTGATAAGTGTGCCTGCAGAAGTGCGATGAATTATTTTACTTTTTCTCACCTAATAACAGAAAGCAGCAGCAGATCTTTCCTTCTACGTATTGCATTTGCTGATAGATTGTTTCGCTCTGTACTTTTCCATCACTGCCTAAACAACCATCTTGAGCTATTTTCCTGCCCATAACTTGCATAATCTCTTTAACCATATTTACAAAAATCAAAGTTAATGCAATGTTGCTATTTAAATACCAAGCTAGGATTTTTACGTACTTGAAATTAAAAACCAGGCTACATTAGCATGCACACGACAGCATTGAAGGTAGAATATTGTTTCTAATACAGTTTTGATTCTTGATATGTAGAAGTAGTATGTTAAATTGTATATCAAAGGAGTTTCTGTTTGACATATTCTTCAGATATCACATTAAGCATTAAAAAGAGAAGGTGCAAACGCAGAGGACACTTTGGATGTTTTGAGAAATATGTCAGCATCTCAAAAGCTCCGGTTAATGATCATATATTCATATGAATAAACTTCAAACACGTCTAAATATCAAAATACGTAGTCACGTTTAAACTAAACATCCATCAATTTGATCGAACATGCATTTTATTTGTAAGTACTCGTATTACTAATCAATGATATCACTCATACATGATAAAGGAAGCAACTAATAGTATATTATTGTACTGATGCATATAGATTGCAGTGGCCTCTAGTTCTGAGGCTTAACTTGAGTGTTCTCCGGTGCTTGTGCTCGAGCGTAAGCATCAGATGAGGGCTTAACTTGAGTGTTCTCAAGTGCTTTGGCTTCGGCTTCGGCGAGGTAACTCGAGTGTTCTCAAGTGTTTCAGCTTCGGCGTTAGCGCGAGGTGACAGGGTTGTCGCGCGCCTATCAAATAATAAATTATCTAACAAGACTTCCTAACTATGTACTAGGGTAAGTAAGAGTCGTTCCCACGGAGACAAATGTATCAAACACTAGTCAAGTTCATGTACATATTCTCAATCCTAACATCAATTGAGTCAAGTTCATCCAAATTTGTTGTATCTCATCTACCACATTTGAATTCACAATATCCTTATTCAAATCAATTTCAACCACAGATATATTATTACCCTCATCAAATAGCATGCAAAAAGAGTCATCTAAGAAATTACCATCATTACTATCACATGAGTTTTCGCACATGTTTATTTCTTGAGAAGCATATGGGTCAATAAGACTTTCAAAATCATTATCATCTTCATCATAAAAGTCATCAAAAATTATCTTACTATTACTGACCTCGTTTGTAGACTCTTTAACCTCCTCACCATTCCACAAAGTTGCACCATCAATTTGACTCGTAGGTTCACTATCCGTCTGAGTGCGCATCTCTACGAATTGAGCTACCTGTTGAGTCATTTGAGCCAGTGTGTTTTCCATCAACTTGGTATGAGCTTTCATCTTATTGAGATGTGTCTTAAACTCTTCATTCTTTTTCTCTTGTGGAAATAAATTCTTGCAAAAGAATTTCTAAGTTGGATTTTTGTGGTGGTTGAGGGTAGATGATTTCAGGTGGTTGAGTTGGCATGGACTAACTTGTATCTCTTCAAACTGAGGATTAAATTGTTGATTTTGAGAAAATTCGGAGATAAAGGTTTCCAAGACAGTTTCCAAGCTAGACTTTTGTGGTGGATATGGGTTGTTTTGGTAGGAAAAATCAGGATAATTTTCCCAACCAGAGTTGTATGTGCTAGGATATGGATTGTACTGTGTTATTTGGTCAGAGTTGTAATTGGTAGAGTAATTAAAATTACTATCCCAATACGGTGCTTGGTTTGGATAATAAGGGGTCTTAAATTAGCAAAAATTTCAATGGTTCCCCTGCATACCACACACTTCACAAGTAGCAGCCAAATATGAAGATCTCAACTCAAGTTCATCGACCATTCGAGATATTGTATGCACAACCTTAGTCAATGCTTCCATGCCTTCTTCTTCTTCCTCCATTCACTTGCTTACTTTCTTGTCGTAGAAACCTGAAACTCAAATATTGCAAGAAACAAGATAAAACTACAAGTGAAGGATCAAACGGAGCAAGAATAATAGCCGAAGCAACAGGAAAAAAATTAGTTGGATCTTATCAAAAACAAACTAATCTAATACCGCTCTGTCCCCGGCAGCGGCGCCAAAAATTTGACAAGATTTTCGCGTGCCTATCAAATAATAAATTATCTAACAAGACCTCCAAACTATGTAGTAGGGTAAGTCAGAGTCGTTTCCACAGAGACAAACGTATGAAACACTAGTCATTCTCGATTCAATCCAACTAACAAGTAACACAATAAAAATATGGAGAGATTATTAAACTAATACAAATAAAATCTAGAAAACAATTAACTAAAAATATCTAGAATCAAGTATCCCCACTAGCTTGGATTGATGCAATTATGATTTTCTCCCCCAATCAATCAGATATATTACCCAAGAGGAAAGATGCGCCCTATAAAATACCAATAACCTCTTCCGAGTATTAATGACTTCTCTAAAATACAATCAAGCTTATTTCCATGGTATCATGCAGTTTAGAGACATTAAACATAGCATCCTAACTTCCAAACAATTCCTTCTACCTATTTCCATGGAGAAGTTATGTCCTTATTGGATAAATCACAACCATCTAAATCCAACTTCCGATGGTAAATAGATATTGGTTTACACAATACACATAATCACGTCTGACCTGTTATTGTTAATTAGCACAACTCAATAAGCAAGAACAAATAAAATTAATAATTAATCAGAGATCATCAAAAATCATGCATCAAATATTAACCATAACTATGGTTCAACTTAACTCTAGAATAAAATCTACTCTAGCATAACAAATTAATAAAAGAAAATAAAGATGGATTATACAATGCAATCTCCAACCCGAAGTCTTGAAGAATAAGCAGACAAAAGTGTTTTTTAACCTAACCTAATTATACAATATAATCCTCTTTCTATCTAATGTCTATCCCTATAAATATATGATTTTAATGCGTATAAGGAAATATAAATTAGTTTCCCAAACGGAATTGGTTTCTTCATGGAAAATTTGTAACCGATTTTTCTCCCCTGTTTCTAGGCTGATTCGGTTGGATTTTTGATATTGGATCATCTCTAAATTAAAGAAAATTATCTAAGCTTCTCGTGGGTTGTAAGATGATCCAATTCTGACTTCTAGAAATCAAGATATGGCCCCAAACAGTGAGTCGTGTGCAAGCAATCCAACAAATCCGAATTTCCTTTTAATTTATCTTCAAATTAAGCTCTTTATTCCAATTCCTTCAAACTTTAGGAACTCATTGCTTCCTACAATAAAACATTGAAATCTATTAAATAAATATCCAATTAAATGCAAAATACAATTAAATATGAGGATAAAATCATCTAGAATATATGTAAATATATACTCTATCAAAAATCCCCACACTTAGCTTTTGTACGTCCTCGGGCAAATAAAAGAAAGAAAAATATCTATACTAACTACCTAACACCATTTTCGTAGATGACACGATTGCATTGAGCGAATGCAACAAGCCGTTAAACCCCTAGGCAACCCTAGTAGGACGAGTTTTGTCTCGTGAGGGTTTATAGAAGATATACCCACAAAATCCAATTTTTTCAGCCAAGTCTCAAACATGCAACTAGTATGAATGCAATCTAATCTTGAAAGCATTAACCTCGTCAACATATAATCTTCAGAATATGCAACAATCAAGGCATTCATCTATCTCACATATTAGTCATGCAACTCTTCCACTGCAAGTATGGAGTGCATCGTGTGTGCTCAATATGCTCTCTATTGAAATAAAACAGAGACCAACAAACTTCAATAGAGTCTTAACCATGAGCCGTTAATCAGAATAGAGCTTAAACACTTCGTGACATTAGAGTCAACTATAGCTTAGGGTTACAAAGGAACTTCTATGCCTCTCTTGTATTTTTCTTATCCATATTTTTTTTTCTTTTTTCTTTTTTCGCATACTTGGTCTAAAGTCCGGACGCTTCTCAGGGTAAGTGAGTTACGACCACCATAAGACTTCGCTAGCTCATTTTTTTTTCTCTTTTTTTTTGAAGTCAAGTAATTCTCTAGTAACCAAGGGTAGTGAAAAGTCACAAGGAATTTATTTTTTCTAATACCATTGCACTTAATACCAACACACATACATGAATCGTCCCCTTCATATGACATTATATTGTCACCCATTGATCTCAAAGGAGTATTTGATGCTTTATTTATAATATTCTATTTTTTCTGTTTTTTAGAAAGGCATATACATCCCACAGCTCCCCCAAACTTAAGATTCACATACTCTAAGCTCAAAAGGGAATAGTCAAAATTCTGCGCTCGACTCATAGCAAAGACTCAAGAATTAAGCTAGCCTAAGTCTCGTCTCTAGAGCATTTTATAGTGTAACTAAAATTTCCGCACAAGCAACTTCTAAGCATGCAAGACATCACATATGATCAAGACTACTAGACAAGAAATTATGCAAATAAGCTCATCACAAGAAATTAACTTGGTATTATATACTTTCATGAATTATGCAAATGCAACCTAAAAGAAAAAATAAAATAAATCTAAAAAATGCATACAAAACTAAATAACTACATGCTCTAATTTAAATGCTTCTAACATGAATTTCCTAAACTTAAGACAAGGCAATATACAATATTATTTTTTTAACTTTTCAATTTTTTAATTATAATCATATATAATTTTTTTGAATTTTTTTTCATTCATTAAGAACTCATCCCCACACTTAAATGGTTCATTGTCCTCAATGAATAATTTATTAATAGTATAATCCTAAAAATACAAAGAAAGTTTAGAAATACTCCCCAAGTGCATAAGCACGAAGTGTCCCTTAAAAAAAGAAGAGAAGTTTAGCTCCATTGAATAATCTTCCAAAGCAAGCTTCAAATATTAGATTATACAAACATGTGACAACTTGCAAGGTGGCCGAGCGGGTACATAAGAGCTCTTGTAAGTCAGTTGGCTGGTAATGACTGGGTCTTAGATGGATTCCGTATTTGGGCTTCTGGAAATGGGCTGGACACTAGGCCCAACATTGAATTGGACAGCAGGAAGGAATTGAACGTAAAACTAAATTATAGTGTCGCTCCTCCAGTGACTTCCGCACTAAATTATAGTGCAGCTCCTCCAGTGACTTCCGCACGGGCGACAGAGATTCGCACGCCCAGCAGCATACTTTAGAAACGAACACAGACTTCCAGTAAACTGTGGCACGGACAGCAGGAAAACTATGCCGGCAAATCCTATTTTTTTTATATCACCTCCGAAATTGCTGTAAATTATTAATTTATTTCTGAAACACTTCACAAACATTATCAAGACACCTTGAGGGAGTAAAAAATAAAATACAAATAAAATTTCTAATCTTAAAAAAATACAAAAATATAAATTAAAAATCATGGGTTGCCTCCCAAGAAGCGCTTGTTTATTGTCATTCGCTCGACTTATTTAAATAACTAATATTTATCAATGAGGTGAAAAAGCAAACAGATTTACATATCTCCTAATTTCAATTAATCTATTCATTTGAGCACCAATTAAAATACCAAGAAGATATATAAATCGACGAACGAAACTTGTATGATCAAGAAAATTGGGAATTGAAAGTATTTAGAAAAATCATCACCAACACGTTTATAGTTACTTTTCATAAAATCCTCCCAAATTGAATCGGCAAAAGGCATATACATATTCTCAATCCTAACATCAATTGAGTCAAGTTCATCCAAATTTGATTCTATCTCATCTACCACATTTGAATTCACAATATCCTTATTCAAATCAATTTCCACCACAGATGTATTATCACCCTCATCAAATAGCGTGCAAAAAGAGTCATCTAAGAAATTAGCATCATTACTATCACTTGAGTTTTCGCACATGTTTATCTTTGAGAAGCATATGGGTCAATGAGAGTAAGACTTTCAAAATCATTATCATCTTCATCATAAAAGTCATCAAAAATTATCTTACTATTACTGACCTCATCTGTAGACTCTTTAACCTCCTAACCATTCCACAAAGTTGCATCATCAATTTGACTCGTAGGTTCACTATATCGTCTGAGTGCGCATCTCTACGAATTGAGCTACATGTTGAGTCATTTGAGCCAGTGTGTTTTCCATCAACTTGGTATGAGCTTTCATCTCATTCAGATGTGTCCTAAACTCTTCATTCTTTTTCTCTTGTGGAAATAAATTCTTGCAAAAGAATTTCCAAGTTGGAGTTTTGTGGTGGTTGAGGGTAGATGATTTTAGGTGGTTGAGCTTGGCATGGACTAACTTGTATCTCTTCAAACTGAGGATTAAATTGTTGATTTTGATAAAATTCGGAGATAAAGGTTTTCAAGGCAGTTTCCAAGCTAGACTTTTGTGGTGGATATGGGTTGGTATGGTAGGAAAAATGAGGATAATTTTCCCAACCAGAGTTGTATGTGCTAGGATATAGATTGTATTGTAGTATTTTGTCAGAGTTGTAATTGGTAGAGTAATTAAAATTACTATCCCAATACGGTGCTTGGTTTGGATAATAAGGGGTGTTAAATTGGCAAAAATTTCAATGGTTCCCCTGCATACCACAAATTTCACAAGTAGCAGCCAAATATGAAGATCTCAACTCAAGTTCATCGACCATTCGAGATATTGTATGCACAGCCTTAGTCAATGCTTCCATGCGTTCTTCTTCTTCCTCCATTCACTTGCTTACTTTCTTGTCATAGACACCTGAAACTCAAATATTGCAAGAAACAAGTTAAAACAACAAGTGAAGGATCAAACGGAGCAAGAATAAAGCAACAGCAAAAAAATTAGTTGGATCTTATCAAAAACGAACTAATCTAATACCGCTATGTCCCCGGCAGCGGCGTCAAAAATTTGACAAGGTTGTCGCGTGCCTATCAAATAATAAATTATCTAACAAAACCTCCTAACTATGTAGTAGAGTAAGTCGGAGTCGTTTCCACAGAGACAAACGTATCAAACACTAGTCATTCTCGATTCAATCCAACTAACAAGTAACACAATAAAAATATGGAGAGATTATTAAACTAATACAAATAAAATCTAGAAAACAATTAACTAAAAATATCTAGAATCAAGTATCCCCGCTAGCTTGGATTGATGCAATTATGATTTTCCCCCCCAATCACTCAGATATAGGGGTGTACACGGGTTGACGAAACCGACCAACCCAATCCAAACCGATCATATTTCGGCCGATCCAATCCGAAATTTTTTAACCCGATTAGTAATTGGATTGAAATAGTATTAACCCGATTTAATTGGGTTGGACATGGGTTTCGTGTTTTATAAACCGATCCAACCCAACCCGATTGAAAAATATGGGAACATATTGAATTTATCCATCTCATCACATATTAGCCTAATCCAATTAGTTTTATTGTATTTGTGTGCCCTAAATTTAATATATTAATTTTTGTTTGCTATTTAAATATATATGAGAATAAATTTATGAGTGAGAATATGAGATTATATTTATGAAGATATTTGTTTGTTATTTGTTACTACTTATTTTATTTAACTAAATTCAATTTTATGTCTTTGACAAGATTGTTAAAGTAATTTTTAGTGTAAAAAATTTGATGTTGAAGACCTATTCGACACCGGTGATTATAACCAAACCAATCCGAACCGATCCAAACCGAAGTACTACAAATTGGTTTGGGTTACAAATTTATACGGTTCGGGTTGGGTTGAAATTTTGAAAACCCGATTTAATTGGGTTGGGTCGATAAATTCTGCTAACCCGCCCAACCCGAACCGTGTACACCCCTACTCAGATATATTACCCAAGAGGAAAGATGCGCCCTATAAAATACCAATAACCTCTTCCGAATATTAATGGCTTCTCTAAAATACAATCAAGCTTATTTCCATGGTATCATGCAGTTTAAAGACATTAAACACAGCATCCTAACTTCCAAACAATTCCTTCTACCTATTTCCATGGAGAAGTTCATGTCCTTATTGGATAAATCACAACCATCTAAATCCAACTTCCGATGGTAAATAGATATTGGTTCAAACAATACACATAATCACGTCTGACGTGTTATTGTTAATTAGCACAACTCAATAAGCAAGAGCAAATAAAATAATCAATCAGAGATCATCAAAAATCATGCATCAATTAGGGATGGGCATTCACCCCGTCCCGCTCGACCTTGATCCGATCCTCGCCCCGTTCGGGTCGGAGATTCAGGGAATTTTTCGAGGGCGGGGCGGGGATCGGGGAAAGTTTTATAAAAAATTCGGGGTTCGGGTCGGGGTCGGGGATTCTTTTCTCCCCGCCCCGATCCCCGACCCCGATTGTATATATATATATATAATAATATGTTTATATACATTATACTAAATAAATTATTATAAACATATGCCTTTTATAATATTACTAAACTTAAAAAAAATTCTTTATTTTTATTGGTCGATTATAATTATGTTGTAATATAATATATTTTATAATTTTAAAATTATCTTTAATTTGTATTATAAATCAATTTTAATATGATCTTATGTTGAAAATATGAGATAATATCATTTTATTAGTATATTATGAATTAATATTTTGTTTTTTTAATAAAAAGTATATTATATATTATAAAATCATTATTTTTTAATTAAAAAATGAAATTCTCCGAATCCCCGCGGGGAACCCCGTTCCCCGTTCATGGCAGGGATCGGGGGAGGGGGGGGAGTATCCCCGTTCGGGGTTCGGGGCGGGGTCGGGGATGAGTTTTGAATTCGGGGATAGCACTCCCCGACCTCGAAGTGCCCCCGCACCCATCACTAGCATCAACCATAACTAGGGTTCAACTTAACTCTAGAATAAAATCTACTCTAGCATAACAAATTAATAAAAGAAAATAAAGTTGGATTGTACAATGGAATCTCCAAGCCCGAAGTCTTGAAGAACAAGCAAACAGAAGTATTTTTAACCTAACCTAATTATACAATATAATCCTCCTTCGATCTAATGTCTATCCCTATAAATATATGATTTTAATGCTTATAAGGAAATATAAATCAGTTTCACAAACGGAATTAGTTTCTTCATGGAAAATTCGTAACAGATTTTTCTCCCCTGTTTCTGGGGTTGGATTTCAGATATTGGATCATCTCTGAATTAAAGAAAATTATCTAAGCTTCGCGTGGGTTGTAATATGACCCAATTCTGACTTCTAGAACTCAAGATACGGCCCCAAACAGTGAGTCGTGTTCAAGCAATCCAACAAATCCGAATTTCCTTCTAATTTATCTTCAAATTAAGCTCTTTACTCCAATTCCTTCAAACTTTAGGAACTCCTTGCTTCCGACAATAAAACATTGTAATCTATTAAATAAATATCTAATTAAATGCAAAATACAATTAAATATGAGAATAAAATCATTTAGAATATATGTAAATATATACTCTATCACGAGGAGGGCAACAGAAGCCACTTCTTAAACACATGCATGCAATGTTCTTAAGGTCAGCTCCTCCATTGTCTCCCTCAGCTGCATTAATATATATTTAATAATATGTTAGACATCAACCTAACAAAATTGCAATTCTTGTATATAGAGAAAAGACATATACTACTGACCAGACTTGCTTGTAGTTTCAGCGGCCACTTCCGAGTTAATGAGAAGAACAAATGCAATTGGCAGACCAAACGACAAAGAAATTTTGAAACTCATATAGGGCCCGTTTGGGAAAACTTAAAAAAAATGATTTCATGTTTTAAGTAAAAAAGTGGATTAGAAGTGAGAAGTAAATAAGTTAATAAAGTGTTTGGAAAAGATGTAGAAGCTCTGATAGAGAAGTTACCATTCTCAGCTTCTTAAAAATGCTTCTACTAATTCACACAAACGGGTCAACAAAAGCAGAAGACAGAAGCTGCTTGTACTTCTCCAAAACAAACAGGCACATATTAAATTGCTTTCGATTTTGTATTCTTTATGATTCAATGAAATGGTATGTTTCGGTCTTTATTTATAATCGGTTTCTAGGATGAGTATTGGTATTATAATCAGTCTCTAGGATGAGTATTAACTCACGGAATCCTCATGCATGAAGTAGTTGTGAATTAGCTATCACGGAACTTTCATGCACTTCTTGCTTTCAGTTTTTTAAGTTTATAGAGTGCCATCTGCAAAAGTGCTACTAGTATGCCGCAAGGTGGTTGTATACATGCATTTAGAATGAGCCGGATATTTCATGTAAATAGGTAATTACATGAATTACTAGTTTTGTTGCTTCTGCCCTCTTTTCCTCTTCTTTAAAGGTTCATCTAAAATAGTTAAACAAGGGAAAAATTTACTACAACTACAAAGATAAATTTACTACAACTACAAAGATATGCATATCTCATAATTTTATCTCATACTGGGTAGCCTTCTCTCTGCATCTCCTATGCAGTTAGTACTTGTATTGATACCTTCGCCAAATCTTCTTTCAAGAATAAAACTAGCCTCGTTATTGTAGTTCTATCTCTTTGACTACTATACAATTGCTCTCTTAGTTTAAGAATTTTGGATTGTTGTCTTCCCATTTACAATTTATGCCAGAGTTCCAATCTGGTATCTACTTTTGACGCTCTCTACTATTTCTTAATGCATCATCTTTTCTGACATGCACCAACCCTATCTTTACGGTCTCCATCTGAACCATATAAAAACATTATAAAAAGTAAACACTCCATTTCAGAAGCAGTACTTTTAATTAATTTTGTTATATTTTGGAGTTGGTTGGGGTAAGATTTGATTGTTAAGGTTTTATTTGTTGGTCTATCCAAGTAGTTAGATTTACATGGTGTAGTTTAGATGTCACTCTAAGCGCACATCCAATACTTAAAAGTGATGACTCCAATGTTGCTTCAGCTTGTGTACACACTTGTGAAGCAACTGCCTCATATGCCACATGTCTTTCATTTATAGAGACTATGAGCTCGACGATAGTTGTGTATGCAAAATGAAATTGAAAGCATGCTTCTGTCTACGTTTTTATTTTTTCCTTTCTTTTAATCAATATGCTCATTGGTTGTTGTACACAAGATGGTTGGTCATTTTAAGTAGACAAACAAGCTTCACAACTTTATTACTCATGTTGGCAGATCCAATACTTGGAAGTTCCAAGTTAGAACTAGATATACAGAAGCAAAGACTGTGTGGAAGTTATTGGATTTGACCATCTTTGTGGACTGTTACACCACGAGATGAAAGCTACCTGGCAGGTTTAATCAGAAGTTGCAATATTTACTGCTTGACAAAGCAAAAGGGTGCATTCATAAGCACCAAGATAATACATCTCGAATTTTAACTTAACACAACATAGCACCGTAGTTTTAAGGTCATTGCTAGAATTTTTAACTTCGAACTATTAGTACTCCATAGCAATACATGAAACTTTCAGAAGTGGAAGCAATTACAGCAAGAACGTGTGTACGAAATGTATAAATATTATGCAATACTGTAACACCCCCTTGTTAAAATCGGGATTACCTACAAATCCAAAACCCTAGGGGCCGTTTGGTTCTCTTCGAGGAAACGGAATAGAATCCAGAAAGGGAAACGCGGAGAAAGGAAAGGATTGATCCTGAATTGTTTTACCTATTTGATTTTGTAGCAGAAACAGAATGAAAATTTGTGTGATTAATTTTATATTTGATTTTTTTAATATCATATAATTTCAAAAGAGTTAAATGTATTTATATCTATAACAAGATAATTTATTTACATTCTAATAAATTAATATAATTTATTTAACCATGCTATTAATTTTTTAAAATAAATTAACATGTGAATTATGTCACAATTATATTTAATTAAAAAAACTAAATTAAAAATTATTTTTAATTCTTAAAAATACTTTATATGATAATCTTTTATTCTAATTGTTTAAAATATGAATTATAACTCAAAATAGAAAAAAGGTGAGGAAAGGGAATCCAAATACCTATTTGGGAGTGGGGAATGAGTTATGAGCAATATTGGGTAAACCCACTACTAAAAAAGGGGAAAGGAAATGATGATTTTTACAAAACAAACCCGTACAAAGAGAATCAATCAGGCTAATTACATTTCCGTTTCCTGAATACCCCTGACCAAACGGCTCATAGAAGTCTATAATCCTAATCAATTAAAAAGAATGACGGCTCTCTATCACACTGTCCTGGATCCATATATTAATGCATTTATCAAAACATTTAACACAAATAACATTTAATTAATTTAATTCAAAATAAATAATATTTAAATAACACAATGAAAATGTTAGGCACATTTATGCGAGTCTGTTTTAGGTACCACATATCAACACATTTTAAGTTCTTAACTTAAAAATTAATAAATTGAGAAAAAAAAATTTATTTCTTATTATCAACAAAAAAGATTAAATCTGGTTCCGTGCTTCACACGAGTTATCAATAGTATAGTTAATTTATAATGTAGTCATTGAATAAAAACAACTACTCCCTTTATTTGGATATAACAGTTGATATGGTGTAACCCGGGTTAATCATACCCGGGCCTGCACGAGGACCCCGGCCCCGAAAAGCTACCAACTACAGCAGACAACCCCAAGCCCTACCAGGGTACAACACTCGGGTAGGATCCTGGACCTGGGTTCTGTCCAAGCATACCCCTTGACCGGGGTCCGTACAAAAGTCCAAACCGACACTTGCTGCACAAGTCTCAGACTGACATGATAGGGACCACTCACAACGGTCAACTACTGGCAGTAGAGACAAGCAAGTTAACATTCCAAAAGACCATTCTCCCGCTGACACCTGGACACGTGTAGAAGATCAAACCCCTACACGTGTAGGACCAGGATCCTAGGTACGTCCCCTTAAACCCTAACCCTTGGCCTATAAATAGACCAAGGAAGAAGGGTTTAGCGGTTACATTCTCTCTACACTCATATTTTTACACACACACTTGTGCACTCAGCATATATATAAACACCCACCAGCCACCAGCAACCATCATACACCACCCTTCCACACACATAGATAACCCATTTTCTAGTCTTAATCCTTCCAAAGCCTACTCTTATTCTCACGTCGGAGGCGCCGCTGGGCCAAAACTCCCCTCCGGTGTTGTTTTGTAGGCACCCTTCCAGCAGCTACACCTCAGAACCACCACCCACGGCGGAGCAAGGTCCAGACCGGGATTTGGCGTTATCATTTGGCGCTAGAAGGAGGGGAAGGTGTCCTCTGTCCTGTGGTCACGGTGCCACTGGACTCGTCTTCTTCAACAAGCTCCCAAAAAGGGAGTCCAAATCACACCTGTAAGCTCTCAAAAAACACCCAGCCTCTCAAAACCCATTCAACCATGGATTTTCTTCTTATGTGCATGATAGAAAACATTACCTGAGCAAAACCCTAAGTTTGTCTGTAGCACATAAAATCTTTTTGTCTCATACCTGCTCACATTTTGTCACTTAACTATTTGTGGTACTTCTGAAAATAGTAAGTTGACTACCTGTGCACACTATTTCTGTTATTCTGTCACCATCTATACTACCCACGTGCACTATCACCGAAACAGCAACCATATACCATGTGTGAACTCTTGTCTGTGCTCACTGAAACCATGGCAAAAAAGACACGCTCCAACCTGGTCCCTCCCTTGGACCCAGACAACCCTCATGCAAACCTAGTCACGGATCCCCTCATAACCGGGGTAGTCGCAGAGGATAACCAAACAGTCAACCCCGATGACGCCCGGGTCACTATAGAAATGAACCAGCACAAGTACTTTGATATCTCGATCGCCCCCAACCAGACCCTTCACCTAACCAGCAAAGAGTTGGCAGATGCAATACAAATGTACCAAGAGTACCAGGGCGGGATCCGCCGAGAAGTTGAAATCATTGGCGAGTCCGAAGACTCCAGGAATAGTCACCAATCCCGGGGGTCTGTCTTCGACCGGCTCGGAGACAAAGCAAGGAAAAAGAAACAAAAGGAAAGCGACGCAACAAAGCAAAGAATCCTGGCTGAAAGAAGGGAACAAATCCGGAAAGAAGAGGAGGAAAAACTGGAGCAAAAAATTGCCCTCCGGGTCCAACTAGAAGAGGATAAGTGAACAAAGGGATCCCGGTCCAAGCGATACCGAAAGGAAACAACACCCGAACTCATCTCCGATGATGAGAACGAAGGACCCGGACAGACCAACCTAAAAGACATATTAAATGAGCTCAACAGAAAAATTGGGAATGACTCCGGGCTCGAAATAGGGGGAACCCTGACTCCTTTCAGTCACTCCCTGGAGTCCATCCCCCGACCGAAAGCCTTGAAACACTACAACTTTGAGTACTTCAATGGACTAGGGGACCCGGAGGAACACCTGCACTACTTTGAACAGATAGCCCAAATCTACTACTAAAATGACCTGACTAAATGCCGCTTCTTCGCATCCACCTTCAAGGGGGGGCCTAGAGATGGTTCAGCCGGATTCCCTCCCAGAGCATCGGATCCTGGAAAGACTTCAGAGAAGCCTTCCTCAGAAGGTTCCGAGCAAACAAGACACATGAGCTCCATATGTGTCACCTGGAGACAGTTCGTCAATATGACAATGAAACACTTTCAGATTACATGAAACATTTCCAGGAAGCAATCAACAAAATTTCCAACCTGGACGAGCGTGAAGCTATGAGCATCTTCCGAAGGAACCTGGACCCGGAACAAAATGAAAGATATGTAGTTGAATTGATCAACAAGGAACCCCAAAGCCTGGCAGCTGCCTATGCCATGGCGGCAAAATTCATTAAGGAGACCGATGTACTCCAAGCTATGAGAATGACCCGACAAGGTAGCTCGAAAGGAAAACAAGTTGAAGACAGACCGAGAAAAGAGTACCACCAGGACAAAAAATTCAAACCTGACAGACAAACCAACTTTGTCCATCATTCAGGCTTCAGGAGAACCAGCCAATCAGGATCCGGGTCTAGAAGTGACCCTGGTCCAAACAGACCAGTCAGAGAACCAAAACCGGAACCCGAGTGGACTCCTCTCAACCGACCCCGCGAGGATATACTCAAAGAGGTCCGGGACAAACCCTTTTACTATGCCCCAAAACCCATGCAGACTCCCCCAGAGAGCAGACCCACAAACCGCCATTGTGACTATCATGGCACCCACGGTCACAAGACGGAAAACTGCATATCCCTCAAGTACTTCATCGAAGAACAAATTCGCAAAGGCAACATGGGGCAATACATAGCCCGGAACACAGCGGACAAAGCAGGAGGATCCGGGAAACAGAAAAACATAGTCAACGTAGTTCTGGGCGGATCCTGCTCTCCTCCTCCCAGCCTGGACTCCAGTCAAGAAATAATGTCCATACAAACTTTCCCCGAGCAGGTCATTTCCTTCAGCAGCAAAGATTTCGAAGGAGTCACCCGGGGTCACAATGAAGCTTTGGTAGTAACCCTGGACATAGCCGAAAATGAAGTCGGAAGAATCCTGGTAGACAACGGCTCCTCAGCCAACATCCTGTTCAAGCACACCATGGATCGAATGCAGATAGGAAGTATCTGGATGAATGACCACAAGGAGGATCCTCTATACCGATTCGGGAACAGCATTGTCCCGGTCCTGGGCACACTTTATCTCCCGGTCCGGTTCGGAATGGCCCCGAACCAGGTCAGCCACATAATCAAGTTCTATGTAACAGACACACCTTCTTCGTACAACGTGATCATCGGCCGCCCGGGACTGAATAAAATCGAAGCCATCACCTCCATCCCACACTTAAAATTCAAATTCCCAACACCGTGCGGGGTGGGTGAAGTAAAAGGAGACTCCACAACAGCCGGTGTATGCTACAGCCAATCCCTAGTCATGGCAGAAACCCACATGGATAATAGGAGAAAAGCAACCATCTTTCAAAAAAAAGGAGCAACAAGAAACACCGGCCTTACCCGAGGAAAGACTCCAAAGGTGAAGTCCAGGTCATAGACCTAGACCCTCGACTCCCAAATCCAACACCTCCATGGCCGACTTGCCCGGATCCATATCTGTCACGTCAATCACCTGCCTCTGGTGAGAACTAGGCTTCCTCTTCTTCTTTTTCGGCTCACGAACCGGACTCTCTACCTGCAAGGCATCAGTGTCCAATTCCGGATCCTCCACTTGCAACCGTGGATCCAGGGTGGCGCTTGAGGTCCCTGTTCCCTCAGCCTCCTGGCGGGAGGATCTGGATTCACCCTTTTTCGCGGACTTAGCTTTGGGTTGCGGCTTTGGCAGAACATAAACCCCCCAAGATTCCTCAAGGCAGCAGCAAAAGAGTCAGATGTCATAGCGTCCCAAAGTTCTGCGTCGAAGTAGGGAAGACCTGTCAAACAAGAAGAGAACCCGGGTTAAAAGCAGAAATAACATACAAACAAAACTCATCCAAAGGCACATATCAGTAACAAGTAGATAGACCCGGACACAATACACAGACACCAGATCAAGGAAATAGCGAAAGTAAAGCAAGACAACCCGGATTAAAAGGACGACAGAAGACAGAAACAAGGAAAAACTTACAGCCGCCTTCGTACAACTTATAATGCTGCATAAACGTATCCTGGGTTAGTTGAAACCCGAGACAGTTGCAAAACTCCACCAACTGGGCTCGAAACTCTCCTGCCGCACCCGGAGCACCAAAATCCGTCCTCACCTGCTTGTCATCAGTAACAATGTATGGCATGAATGCCAGATCCAAACCTTTCAACATAAGGATTTCGTCATTCCAATGTTTCAGCGAACTCTGATGGATAACCGGACTTATGAACCCGGCCCCTAGGCCGCACTCCTTTGAGCGAAAACGTAATTCATACAGGGGCTTCACCCCGGAATTCTTAAACTGAAACAACATATGGAACAACTTCAAGGTCGGGTAATAGTTCATCTTATTACACGCCATCAGGAACCAGGTCATCCACTTTATTGCATTCGGCGTGAGCTGCATCGGGGAGATCTTGAACTCATATTTACACAAGTGCTTGAAAAAAAACATGCCACCTTGGGTTCCACCCGGATCGGAGATGCTCCATCCATACCGGAATGAAACCGTCAGCAGGTCGGTGATAAATTTTCTCCCCGGGTTCGGGCCACCTCCACTCGACCTCAGGAGCAATTGAAAAGCGACCCGGATCATCCAGTCTGCAACATCCCCCGATAATTCTCTAATATGACTCCTCACCGGATAGGGAGCCGGGACCCCAGGGAGCTTGCGAAATCTCTCATCGAACTCCTCTTCGTCATAAGGGCCCAACCGCCCATTCGGATGTTTAAACCTATAAAGGCCAGCCATGTTGGCATAGAAGCTCTTTTCCTCAACAAGTGGAGCCTTGGTGACAAAGTATGATTTGCCATGTGCTTAAACACCCTCCGGGGTCATTATTACTTGTCTTACGATCGTGACCACTACATCTTGGTGGGCAGAAACAACCCCGGACTCAGCGATCTCACGCTCAGCCATCTTAACCCGGACACGATGAGCGAGGGTCTGAACTTCGTCGTTCTCGGTATCGCTGGAAAACCCCCCGGGAACACTGGAATAAGCGACGATATCTCTTCTTTGCCGACTAGGGATCCGGACCATGGACCTAAATGAAGAAGCAATGTGGATCAGTTTTAAGAATTCACATATTGTTACAAGTTTTATTTAGGTCCGGATCCCACCCTAATTCTATGTGAAAAGCATCAAGAAAGGAGAAACAACTAAGTACGCACAAAGCTACCCGGGTCCTACCCATCGTTCTACACCGTTACTCCCAAACACAAAAAAATCCTACCCGGATCACACCCTTCAAATCTTCGTGGGAAGAGTATTATGTACCAAAAACCTACCCGGGTCCCGAATATATACCACACCACCATAAGAATTTTCACAAGTACCAAGTAAAACAGCTGAAACTCCTACCCGGCTACAACCTATGTACCCGGGTCAAAAGCTCTACCCTACACAGTTATATACACAACCTACAAACACTAGAAAAACACAGCAACATCAGTATACCCGGGTGCACTTCACAAACACCTGAAAGTAATTATCCTAAACCTTCCCCACCCGGGCACGATAATCATACCCGGGTCCAATCCAAATACACGAGAATCCCGAAAGTCAGAAACAGTTTTAAGATTACTTCAAATCACATTTCCAGATCAAAGACAAAACCCTCGCAGCTATACACATATACACACATATACACATTCAAGAACATTCAAAACTAAACCCAGTAACCGCATATTCAAAACCCCATAACCAACCATATGGAAATCACCTCCCAAACATGCATTCGCAACCCACGCACATACGAATCAAACATCAAAACCCAGCAAAAACACAACATATAAAGATCAAAAGTAGTGATTTTTAATCATCAATAACGGGGGGCAAAAAGCTTCAAAAGCATCACATGCAAAGATCAAAAGAAAAGCTTCGCAAAACGGGAAATGAGGAAAGTAGTGGGAAGCTTACTGGAATCGACGACGAAATGAAGGGAATAAAGCAGCGGCGGCACTCGAACTCCGGCGAAAGGCGGCAAACAACGGAACACTTGGAGCGGTTTTTTGCAGAAAAGAGGAGAGAAAATGAAGCAAATAAGAGTAAAAGAGAAGTGTGGGGGGGGGTGGAGTCCTTTTTATAGCCTCCAGGCTACGGGCCACGTGGCAAACTCCCATTCGCAGAAAACCAATAATTACAGCCGTAATTATTAAACCTCCTCAAAAGACGTATCGGTTCAACTTCCGAGACACAAAACCTTTCGAATTCCACACATCTCAAACGTCTCACAACCTCCCCAATCAGGACACCTATCTCTACCCAGACCCGCCAACACAGAGGCATGGAGACCAACAATATTCATCCAACCCGGGTCGACATAGCTTGGAAATCCAGAAAACCGCATCTTCACCCGGGTCCTCCTACAGAATGGGTCCTCTACAAGCAAAACGCTTGAACCCTTACCCGGATCTAACCGAGCAGGGGGGCAAACGCAAAAAATTTTACCCCTACCCGAATCTAACCGGGAGGGGGGCAAACACAAAAATTTTACCCTTACCCGGATCTACCCGGACGGGGGGCAAAAACAAAAACTCCACTCTACTCCCTCACATAGAGAATCTATATAAGGGAGTGGGGGGCAAATGATATGGTGTAACCCGCGTTAATCATACCCGGGCATGCACGAGGACCCCGGCCCCGGAAAGCTACCAACTACAGCAGACAACCCCCAAGCCCTACTAGGGTACAACACCTGGGTAGGATCCTGGACCCGGGTTCCGTCCAAGCATACCCCTCGATCGGGGTCCGTACAAAAGTCCAAACCGACACTTGCTGCACAAGTCTCAGACTGACATGATAGGGACCACTCACAACGGTCAACTACTGGCAGTAGAGACAAGCAAGGGAACATTCCAAAAGACCATTCTGCCGCTGACACCTGGACACGTGTAGAAGATCAAACCCCTACGCGTGTAGGACCAGGATCCCAGGTACGTCCCCTTAAACCCTAACCCTTGGCCTATAAATAGACCAAGGAAGAAGGGTTTAGGGGTTACATTCTCTCTACACTCATATTTTTACACACACTTGTGCACTCAGCATATATATAAACACAAAAACCACCAGCAACCACCGTACACCACCCTTCCACACACATAGATAAACCATTTTCTAGTCTTAATCCTTCCAAAGCCTACTCTTATTCTCACGCCGGAGGCGCCGCGGGGCCAAAACCCCCCTCCGGTGTTGTTTTGTAGGCACCCTTCCAGCAGCTACACCTCAGAACCACCACCCACGGCGGAGGAAAGTCCAGACCGAGATTTGGCGTTATCAACAGTCGTTTGACTTTTCTGTACGCACTTTTAAGATCTTTGACCGCACACTTAAAATTATTATTTTTAAATTTTTTCGTTTGTGAATAAAAATATATCACTAATACTTTTATCAAAAAACAAATTTTTAAAAACAATAATTTTAGCTTTGTGGTCAAATCTCTTAAATGTGCATGAAAAAAAATCAAAATACTAATATATTCAATTAGAGGGAGTATAATCTGGAAATATATTCTTATTCTTGTTCATCAGAGGGATTTAGACAAATTTGACTTACTCTCTTCTCCTAAAGCCCAAATTAAAGGTCAAATATTAAAGGCCCAAAAGCTAGGATAATTGGTGTTCCTAAATCTCACTCGGCCCGAATTCATAAAGCTAACTAAATTATAAAATGGTTATATAATAAAAGTTAAATATGTGATCATAAGGTAAATAAATAAAACAGAAAAAAAAGATCTAGGTTAAAGTTTTTATAAGTGTATTTTTAATCTACGGTTGACTTGAAGTGATAAAGAAATTTTGAAGACGTAGAGGTGGGTAGAAGTTAGAACTGTTCCTAAATTATAGGTGAAGTTAGAACTGTTCCTAAATTAATTATAGGTAAGAGTTAGTAGTGTATAAGGATGTACGTGAAGATTTATTGTTAAAGAAAACCTCCACGCTCGAAATCTCCAAACCTGTTTATTGACTCGTCGTCTTGTTCTTTCTCACTCTGCTACTCTGCCGCAACTCAACCGCTCCCATTAGACTCTGCCTCAATGTCAGCTATCGACGGAGAGAACCCTCTCTTGAAGGACCTCGATTTCCCGCCCTTCGATTGCATCCAAGCCGATCACGTCGTTCCTGGTGTTCGTGCGTTGCTGAACAAAGCGGTGAGTATTGAAAAAAAATTCACATATACATACTAGTTTTTAGAGTTAATATTGATTCTTATTATTTATGAAAGATAAGGTAATCCGAACGAGACCTAAATACATAGGCATAAATATATATATATATATATATATATATATATATATATATATATATATGAATTTTGAGGTTTTGATAAGTTGTTTGATCAGGAAAATGAATTGGCTGAATTGGAGAGCAATTTGGAAGCGTCATGGCCGAAGCTGGTGGAGCCGTTGGAGAAGCTAGTTGATCGGTTGCAAGTGGTTTGGGGAGCTGTTAATCATCTCAAGGCTGTCAAAGATACTCCTCAACTCCGTACCGCCATTGAACAAATTCAGGTATAACCGACCTCATTAATTTTAGGGTACCGGTCCCTGGCATATGATTGTCAGGGACATCTTAAGTAATAAGTAATATATTGTTTTCTGGCCGTTGAATGAATATTCAGCGGTCAAGATTAAAGTTTTTTTTTTCTAACACATCTAGTGTTTTTTAACCATTGGCAATCTTATGTACATGATTATAACATTTTTCTTAAAAATGTCTAGCGCTTTTTGATCGCTGGCAATCTTATGCCAGGGACGAGGCCCCTTAATTTTATTGTATGTTCAATGTTTTCGTTGCCTTTTAATATCCTTCAAATTCAAAATATGTTTGTTGCTCCTACATTAGTATATATTTGTAGCCATTTATTTACTTGACTCATGTTATTGGTCTATATATTGTAAATTTTTTTCTCTTTTCAGCCTGAAAAAGTCAGGTTTGACCTCAAGTTGGGACAAAGTAAACCGATCTACAATGCTTTTAAGGCTATCAAAGAATCTTCGGATTGGGACAAACTAAGTGATGCTCGTAAGCGTATAGTGGAATGTAAGTATTTTATTCTGTATGTAAATTCTTGATTTTTGACAGTTTGTTTACAAGTTCAATTTGGCACAGGCTAAGAGTGATAGGTTACGAGCATCAAGTATAACAAAATCTAATATATTATTGCATTTCCAATAGACCCGGGTTAATTTATAATAATTTTAAGACTTATGTTACTTGAGTAGTTTCATGTTGAGATTACTAATTATGAAATTCAATACTATATAGTTCAAGTTTAGAGAATTAGTTAACATTTTAATATTTGATTTAGATGGTTAAATAGTTTTATATTCACCGCAAAAACACAGCAATTCAAACAATTTTTTTTTAATTTTTTATTTAGCAACTATTTTAAGATAGTGTCACTGAATTGTCCAAGCACACTTTGTCATCCATTCAGTCTAGGGACTTTCTGGTTCTGTAACCCTGATAAGCTTAAACTTTATCAGTGATGAGAATGATGTATATCTCTGAGCATCACATGATCTTTGATGCTTATCTACAAGAGTTTAAACCACACACATCCTTCAGCACACAAAGTTTCTTCTTCCTTTATGATGTATTACTTAATGATATTTCCCAACAACATGCATTCCCAATATATGCAGCTCGAATAAAGGAGGCTGTTCTTAATGGTGTCTCACTTGAAGATGAAAAAAGGGACCGGTTCAACAAAATTGAACAAGTAAGCTTTAGTACGTTAGCATGCCAAATATCTTTTTGGAACATCTCGACAAGTAAAGCTTGTGCAAAGGACCTGTATTTAGATTGACATTAAAATTCACTATAGGAATATGACAATTTGAAAGTTTAATATTGATTATTTCAGTTCCTTGTGTCTTCAAATGCAGGAATTAGTGAAGCTTAGTGAAAAATTTGAGGAGCATGTTTTAGATGCCACAAAGAAGTTTGAAAAACTAATAACTGTGAAGAAAGAGATTGAAGGGTTGCCGGCTACTGCTTTAGGGTTGGCTGCACAAACAGCAGTGTCCAAGGTACTCTGTACTGAAATACATCAATTTGTAGTTTCATATGTTACCTACAATACAGTTGCTTTTCTATCCTCACTCTACAACTGTCTATAATAAAACAGGGGCATGAAAATGCTTCTGCTGAAAATGGTCCATGGGTTATAACATTGGACGACCCAAGTTATATGTCAGTCATGCAACATGCTAAAAATAGAGATTTGCGCAAGCAAGTATATCTTGCTCGTTTAACCCTTGCTTCTAGCGGCGACCTTGATAATACAGGAATTATTGATCAAATTCTGAAGCTTAGAATGGAAAAGGCCAAGCTTCTAGGCTATCACAACTATGCTGAGGTATGAGTCTGATTCTCCTACATTACTCCTTTTGAGACATGCTTATAAGGTGAATGTCATCAGCTATCTATGGCAACCAAGATGGCTACAGTTGCTAAAGCAGAAGAGCTCCTTGAAAAGCTTCGTGCTGCTTCATGGGATGCAGCTGTTAAAGGTATTATGTAGGTGTAATTTTCATACAATTCAACATTTTAAGGTTTATGAGTAGTTATAGGGAAAATTCCCAAAAAGAGATAGATCTTGTATAAAAATGCAGGCTGCGCCAAGTGATTTACACTTTAAGCCAAAGCCTCTTCCATTTGTGTGGTAGTTTAGTATATAACTGTCACTCTATCAGGAGGAACCCCTATATAATGTTTAGCTGTCATACATAGCAGTAGAGAGTAAGCTTATGTGTAATCCAGTTTCATATTTTTACCCTCTGTATATGCTTTAGTTTGGTGTCATTTTAGTAGAGTGCTTCACTAGTAGAGCTAAAACATTTGCCAATTAGGTAGAATTATCTGAGGCGAGCATAGCTATTGACTATTGATTCCCCTTTTTGCGTTGACTGTATGGATTCAAGTTTCACAAATTAAACTATTTGCAGCCGATGCTCACTCGTCAGCAGATATAAGATTGAGATTATAATCTGTTTGCTATTATGATATAATAACTTTACTCAGCAGTCAGCATAATCCATTAAGTCCTTGTAGCTTGCTTGTTTTAACTTTCACAACCTTCTGTAAAGTTGTCTGATCATCATTGCTAGATGCCTAAGAAAGATCCACAAACTCGCTTGGTGTAGAGTACTCATATGATTTATATTAACAAGATAAAAGAGATATAAATGCTTTGATCTGATCTTGGTAGATATGGAAGAACTTAAACAATTCTCAAGAGATCAAGGTGCTCTAGAAGCAGATGATTTAACCCATTGGGATACAACATTTTGGAGTGAGAGGCTGCGTGAATCAAAATATGAAATAAACGAGGTCTGTTATCTCTGTCCTTTTTAAACGTAGTTTCTACCATTGCTAACCAATGTAACATGAACAACAAAGCATACTCTAGTTGTACTTTTTATATGACTTGAGACTTTTTAACCAGTTGATGAAATAAATGACGACCAGATTCCGTTGTGTGGCGACTTCAGATTATTATGTTATTGTGATATTTCCAAAAAAAATATTGTAGTTAGGTTTTACTTATTCTGAAAAACGGTACATTTGGTTTTTTCAAATAGTGATATATGATACACATTTTAGATGTTAGCAGTGTTGCTATAAGCTGCCATCAAGAGAATACATAGTACCAGGATCCTCACTTTTTGCTTTTGTAATATAGGATTATCAGATTTGTAACCTTTTACTATGTATTCTATGTCTGGGCAGAGTTTCTAGTCTTCTAGAACTTCTCTATGTAGGTTTAGGTTTAGTTTTAAGTTTTAATGCTTTTAAATCTCTTTAATTTTAGTCATACTGATAAAACTTGTATGTGACATTTTTCAACTCTATGGCAATAGTGGCGCCTCTCGAATAATGTTTCTGTTTGATTTTTGTTGTTCTTGTGCTGTATAACTAGAGTTTTTAATCTTTTGCACGGATGTGCTGGTGTGCTACTAACATGACTTATATAGGAAGAATTACGTCCTTACTTTTCATTGCCTAAAGTTATGGATGGCCTTTTCAATCTTGCCAAGACACTCTTCGGTGTTGTCATAGAGGCAGCTGATGGTTTAGCCCTGGTAAGGCGGTAATCATGGTCTTATGTTGCACTGTTTTTTATTGCTATGTAGCAGGCGATGTAGCATACTGATGATATTGTGTTATTGTTTTCTAGGTGTGGAATAAAGATGTCAAATTTTATTGTGTCAAGGATTCTTCTGGCAGTCCTATCGCATACTTCTACTTTGATCCATATTCTCGTCCATCTGAAAAGCGTGGAGGAGCGTGGATGGATGAAGTTATCGCACGGAGCCGCGTACTGTCACGCGATGGTGCTTCTGCTAGGTTGCCTGTTGCACATATGGTGTGCAATCAAATGCCTCCAGTTGGAGAGAAGCCCAGCCTTATGACTTTTGACGAGGTAAGAATATATATTTTAGTTGGATATACTTTAATCGAAAATTGAAGAGTTTTCAGTAATTTCTTCTCTTCTTTGCTTTTCAACCCAAACTGACCAACCTCCTAATTTTTAGGTTGAAACTGTCTTCCATGAATTTGGTCATGCACTCCAGCATATGTTAACTAAAGAAGATGAGGGTCTTGTAGCTGGTATTAGGGGAATTGAGTGGGATGCTGTTGAATTACCTTCACAATTCATGGAAAATTGGTGTTACCACAGGTACATTTGTCTAATCAGTATCTTTAAATAAATTTGATAATTAGGTCTTTTGTTATTTCCAATATTGATAGTACCTTATCCCATCATAAAAGAGTATTGTAAAAATCAGTAGTTACCTCATGGAGGAGAGTTCTAGTCTCACAGTTGAATGCCTTTAGGAGTATAAATTATGTATTGATGTTAATTGCATTTCTAGTTTTTGACATCATTCTAGTTGCTTATAATGTTCTCCTTGGTCTTGATACAAGTGTTCTGTTTTTTCCCAAATGTTAAGGCACACAGTAAAATAGTCTCTCCTTTTATTTTTCCAGATTGTGTCAGAATTCTAAACAATTACTCGTTAAACTTTTGGATCCTACAAATAACAATATTCAAAACAATTGTCGACCCTTCATATCTTAAGAAGGGAGAGTCTCAGGCACTCGGAGTTCTATGTAGTAGAATGATTAATAATAGTTATAGGTTCTGTGGACTATCATTCATTGCTACCTTGACACCTTCAGATGCCCAAATCCTTGTTCACCGGACTTGAATACCTTGATCTGTATCAGTATTAGCAATAACTAGCAGAATTTTCTCTCTTCTTATAATGAAAATTCCTAATTTTCATATTCATTGTTATAGGGATACCTTGATGAGCATTGCAAAACATTATGAAAATGGGGAGAGTCTCCCAGAAGATATGTATTTGAAGCTTCTTGCAGCTAGGACTTTCCGTGCAGGCACACATAGTCTTTCGCAGGTCAGTAAAACATCCCCCCTTTCTATATTGATTTGAGAGCGCAAATATTTGGCTTCCGGAGATGGAAGTAAAATAGCAATTTGGAAGTTAATTAATGAAAATAAATGGCAAAAGAATTATCTTCACCACTATGAATAACATAAAGCCTTGAGTTAACATGTAATATATTATATACAATTTCTTATATCCCCATCTACATATGATATTAATTTGATGATTAACTAATGGCAAATAATACTAAAAGATGTGATGTATATTAGACTGTGAATTCTTATTTTTAACACAAGATTATTTTTATTCGCCTAAGTTCTTGGTTTCACACAGATTCAATTACGTGTTTAGCCTTGTACATTTTTACAAGCCTAGACCACATGGATTTTGTTGAATATTAATGAGTTACAAACCCATCAAGTATATTCTGTTCCTTTCAAATGTTTCTGAAACACCATTATTTCTACCCTTACCACTCCTTTGTGTGGTGTGATCAATTTTATGTAGCATCCGAACTTGTATTTTTTTTTTCCACTCATCTATCTTCTTTTGGTGTTCTCTGTCTTGCTAGTATCTGGGTTGTAATATTTGTTAGCAAAAATGCAAAATATACCGATGGCCTACAAATCAACAGTTACAAAGAAGGCAGTGTAATTCTTCTGATTTTTCTTCGTCTTTTGTTGCTTGCATAATTCTTTGTAGATAAGATATGCTAGTATTGATCTGGAGCTGCACACAAAGTATGTACCTGGGGGGTCTGAATCTGTATATGATGTTGATCAAAGTGTTAGCCAGAAAACACTAGTGTTCCCTCCACTTCCTGAGGATAGGTTTCTTTGTGGATTTAGCCATATTTTTGCAGGTCCTTTCTTCCTAGTAATTTTACTTGATCGTCAAGTATTGTCTAGTTTGCGTTTGCAACTTTTTGCAGCTTAATGTAAATATTTCCTTTCTGGTCTGCTGGGATGAATGGATTAACAGGTATGTATGCAGCTGGATTCTACAGTTACAAGGTAGGATTTATGTTTTGTTTTTTTTTCTCATGTGTATCTTTAACTGCTGTTTTAGGATTGCATGTCTTAAAAGTAACAACTTATCTATGTCTCAACTTTAATTTTTAAACATGCCTTTTAATTTTCGATATATATCTTTTATTTATTATTTGTCAATAGTCTCGTCCTGTTTTGTAAAACAAATTTCTAGTAATTATGTATCAAAGTCAGTCTTAGTATATGTTTTTGTCTGGTTCATATCTGCTGCAAGCTTGCTGCCTGACCAAATGATGAACTGTAATTCTTTTGTTTCTAGCTGAAAGTCTAAAAATATGTTCTAGGTTTTCATACAAGTATCTAGACCTGGGAGTGATTTTAGTGGATGCTACTTCTGATAAAGAAAAATCAATATTCTAAAATTAACTGTTCTGGTTTTGGCAGTGGGCTGAGGTATTGTCTGCTGATGCTTTCTCTGCATTTGAGGATGCTGGTTTAAATGACATTAAGGTATAATATAAAACAATTTATGTATTTGATTACTTGAATATTCAAGGTTACTTTCCTTGGTCAGCTTTTCCCAAGGGCATCATTTCTAGGAGGACTTTTCTCTTGGGAGAAATTTAGATACATTGATCCCGGAGTTCTTTCCTATGTTGGTAGCATCTCCATAATTAATTTGTTCTAATCCCTCCATGCCTTAAATGATAGTTTCTTTAGTACTGGTAGAAATAACTATGTTTTTTGTGGGAACTAAAGAGGTCACTTGATCAGTGGAGAATCATACATTGTACTAAGTTCGGGGCACTATGCTTTTTTGTGGGGACAACACAGGTCACTTGATACGTTGTACTAAGTTCGGGGTACACTGGTGTCACCAAGTCATGATTGTGTTGAAATGCAGCTCTTTTTCAATCTTTAGTTGATGTCAAACAAGGCAGCTAGCTTGTTACAGATGATTTATCATACTAAGGGGTTTGTGTTTTCAACAGGCTATGAAAGAAACAGGGCAGAAATTCCGAGAGACCATACTTGGTCTTGGAGGTGGCAAGGCACCCCTAGATGTAAGATGAGATCAAGTTTCTATATATTTGATTGATGTAATCAAATATCAGCTCTATTTAAATGATGGGCAGAATGTTTAGACAGTTTCCCTTAAATGTGCCGCTACTCAATCTTAATCATAGTTGTTGATTTATTTCAGGTTTTTGTAGAATTCCGAGGGCGGGAACCATCTCCTGAGCCTTTGCTTAGGCACAATGGCTTGTTGCCAGTTTCTATATAAACTTTAAGCGAATAGTTTCTTAATTTCGTTATTCATGCACTATCCTATGGAGTCCAACAGCTCTATCATCCTTTGGACGGTTAATCTGACAACTTTATTGTGCATGAGTTTTAATAGGAGATTGTATGATTCAATTCATGCTCTCACATTGAATTCTAATCGATCAGCATTCTCAATAGGTCAATGTTATGCTAGCCAAACACCACCCTTGATTTATCATTGAGTTTCTAAATTCTAATTCAAGCCCATGGTTGTTATTAAACTGATAAACTAAAAGACGCAAATTTATGATATATGGTAATTATTACATCGTAAATAGGCAAATGATTGGATATAATAATTAAAATATAATTTGATTGTTAGTGGGATTATTATATTTAAATACTAAAAAATCTGTTATAATAATTAAACCAAATATAAATAAGTTTTCCTAATTAATATAGAGTTCTCCATATAAAAATTCAAAACTTTCTTCTTCTTTTTTTAATTTAAAACTCTTCATTTGCACTGATAAAATATTAATATTTTTTTGAATAAAATCAAATTCAATACACCGCATATAAATTTAAATATGGTCATTTATTCATGAAAGATAATTAATAAATGTTATTCCTGTTCAATTTTTAATTTTTGGTTGGATGCAGAAGTTAAGAAAATATGTAAAATTATAGAGAAAAATAAGAAAAAAAATATAGTGGTGGGACAAATTATAATTTAATATACAAACTAAATACAGTGAAATTAGTGGACATATGTTGAATTTTATATCGTAAAACTATTCAAAAAACAAAAAATGAAAAGAAATGGTCAGAACAAAATGGGTAATAAATGATAAATTATTCTTTAATTATAAAAATAATTAATTTACAAAGAACACAATTACCAAAATAGAGACATATTTTTTAGAAAATAATAAAAAAATAAAATTTAAATTTGAAAAAAATCTCGATAAGTATTTATAGTTAAACTTACAAGGGATAAACATATCAATTTACCTGATATCCACATAAACAAAAGTGAACATCTAAAATCTAATAAATATTATTTATTTATTTATTATTTATTTTATCTTTAAATTATTATTTTTTTCCTCTAATTTTTGCAAATTAAAAAAAATTGTTCATCCAATTTAACTAATATCTAAATAAACAAAAGTGAATGCTTAAAATTTTATTTGACTTTCTTATATTCCTGGAAATATTTTCCAAAAATACGGTGGTTGCATATCTGCAACGGCTACCATATGCAACCAGAAATGCAATTTAAAAAAAAATTAGAAATTATATTTATATGCATAATAAGTTGATTGCAAGACATAAAAATAATCTCAACAGAATGGTTATCCAAATAACATATTATTTGGATATTAAATTTTAAATTCGTTGTTTATCCAAATAACAAATTATTCGAAGCTAATGATATCACAATTAAATTATGATGTAAATATATAATTTTTAAGAATTAATATTGCCAATTTTAATTATAACCAAACCAATGTACCCGGTAAATCCCGACAGCCGACAGGGTGTGGGTAGGAGGATAAAATATAGGCAGAGTATGCCCCGATTCTGAAAGAGCATGGAGGCTGTTTTCATGCAGACCCCGGCTTAGTGCAAAAAAGTATTATGTGACGTATATATAAATAACACCTGGGCCCATGATTTTCATGAAACTTATCTTTGTCATCTCCTACACTGAATGATCCGAGCGTTCTTCAAACAAGAGTGCCATAAATCATGTGTAAATTACGAAACTGAACCTTGATCAATGCAATACGTCGTCTTCAATCAGTCTTATTTATACAAGGACGCCTCTCAGAAATTTAGATGCTTTATATTCTCAAATGGACTCATAAATTTGAGACAATTGTCGAATCATCCTAATTTTTTGACGGAAAGGATGGTATTATTGATAACTTAAATCATCATCAATACAACGTTTAATATCACTAGGAATAGAAGTGATATCAAAGAATTGACCTGGATATAGATATGATACCCTAACGAATTGACGGTCTACCATATTAGCAGATCGTCTAATAAAAATATAAAATACAAGGTAACTTGTAAAATCAAGAAGCAGTTGCCTGCAATCTTCCACAATCCTGCCAAAGTATGATGACATAGATACTCGACTTCGGACAGCCTGAACTACAACCAAACAATCTGCTTCAAGCTCCACTCTCTGCCATGGCATCTGCTTTATCCACTCAATGCTTCTTTCACAGCCAAAGCTTCTGCAATTTCTGGAGAGACCATTCCAACCTTTAGCAGTGTACGAGCTTGGATTAGATCACCGTTTGAGTCTCTGACGACCAACCCCATCCCATACTCTCCCCTGTCATTAAAAATAGCTGCATCCTTTGTCACCTTAACTGTGTCATCCTTATAATCCATTTTATCAACAAATAATGGTATATGCCCGCTGGTCTGATTCTGTATCAATTAAAACCGAAGAAAAATGGTGGAAGAAATTCATGGTTTTGTGTTTTTCCAGTTGAGCAACTAACCGCCACTTTGGAAGAGAATTAGAAGATAGATTGTAGGATACAAAATGCCAAACCATTTCATCATTTCACAACCATACCCTGCGATCCAAATTAAACCCTATTGGTTGTAGTGTGCATGTGAATCCCCGTGTGTATATAACACTCTTACATTCAAAATATATACGACGTTTGTAATGAGGTATGTATGTGATTTTTCTTCCGTTCTTCGTTCAATTTCTTTTACATCCATGTTCATCACAAACCTAATCATCTGTGCGCAATATTTTTCATTAATTATTATTTTTCTAGTTTATATATGGGTGATGAGTAGTGATGTTTTCATCTTATAATTACACTCATTTGACAATTAAGTAGAATAAGTAATTAACAAAGCAGATTGGATGTTTTTCTCATGATTGAATTTAATGGTGTTGAATTGTGCCAACGGAACTTCGCAACAAAAATCAGCACGTTGGTAGTAATTGACAACCATGATTTTAAACTGATAAACTAAAAGACATGAATTTATTATATATATTGTAACTATTGTAGAATACATGTCTTTTTAGGTTAAATATATATGTTAAACATGAGCAGGAGCCGGATGCGCCGGAGGATCATCTCCGCCTAGGCGCCGCGGCGAACTCTGAACTGGTGCCCAAGGAGACAGTGTCGGAGGAGACAGTGCCGGCTGAGAACCGGAGGAAGACAGGAGCCTCTCTGGATTTGGAGGCTTGCTAACACAACAACCTCCTTCAACCTTCTCCACCTGATCATAACGCATGATACTCACAATCAACACTAAAATCACTGCCTTTCTCATTTCTGTAAGACTTAAATTTTTTGACGGGACTTAGATTTTTTTTTCAACACAATTTATAGCACAGCTGTGTGCTATTCTGAGAAAATCGCATTTAAGAGTATTAAGTATTTTATCATTATCAAGTAATAAATCTGTTGGTACTTTCCTTTCTTTTTTATTTCTGACGGTGACAAGTTTGTTAGCATTGCTTGAATGTTCAGTACTCTTGCTTTCTAGTTGGACAATTCACAATACTGGAAAATCACAACAAATTGCATTTAAGATTATTAGGATTTTATCATTATTAAGTAATAAGTTTGTTAATATTCTTTGTCTTTTTTTTTGGATGGTACAAGTTTGTTAGTATTGTTTCAATGTTTTTTTGTTCTTCCTTCCCTCTAACTTATTTTATTAATAGATATTATAAATGAAATAATCAGGTGCAGATACTCAGCTGCGAACAACAAAAAGTGAAGATGTGCTATAAAAGATTTTTGTTTTAGAATTGTGAACGAGAAGTCTGGAATTTATAATTCATTCCGAGTGTTCAAACTGTAAAATATGAACATAAATATAGTTAGTATCACACTACTAATTTCTTCTCCTTCTCATGTGTTCTTTAAGATTTGACATTGCTAAGACGTAAGAAAAAGTAGGTCAAAGACCTCATGTATTCTTAATTCTTTAGAATTTGATATTTGCTAGGATGCCGGAAAATGTTGGCCATAGATTTTGATTCGAGATTAAAACATGCAATCTTTAGTTCTTTAACATCAGAGTCACGTAATAAAAGAACAAAACACAGATCAACTGCAAATACAAAAATGTCTTCAGCTTCTAAGCGATCACACTTTAAAAAAATACAAACAAGATGGTTGTTTAGAAGTTGACATGCCACCTCAAACCTGCAACAGCAACAAAAATATCAGGAAACTGGAAATACCTCAACTCACAAATATTAAAAGGAGCCGATTGTAATTGCATGTTCATTTGAATTTGTGCTGTAATATCATAGCAATTAAAATTATATTATGCGGAAACAATAAACAAAATGGTTATTTCCTAAAAAAAACAAGTTCCACGCATAGGTTTCGTGTTAATTAATTAAGGTGAAAGTATTAAGATCCCCTTTCCTACGACCTAAAATGATTGCACTGTAAACCAGAGTCACAGACAAGTATAGCAACAAAATTGCTGCAAGATGGCAACTATTTACCTTTATTTGTTGCACAATGGAAAGGATCAGAGAGCCTCCTCGGCTTCTTGTCCATAATCATAAACTATCTCGATCTGCATGAGCAGCAAGGAACATTGGTTGTGTGCAAAACATGAAGGAATGACTCATGGAAGTATCAAATCTAATTGCTTATTATTCAGATTTACATGAATATTACAAGTCTTCTATATTCAATATTTTTAAAAAATAGCTAGGAGTTGCACATACATTAAAAATGGACAAGCATGGCAAGAAGAAAATCAAAGGATTCACTTCATATCAAAATACAAAGGAGCCAAGAAAAGGGTTGCAATTACAGCCATAGCATAGTGACAAAATCTAGTAATCTTTTGCAAACATGTACACTAACTAAACAAAATGAGTTTGCAAAATTAAAACATAATCAAACCTCTGAATATAACTAAGGCATTTAAAATTTTACGTTAGACTCTTTCCTTATACCATCTTGCCAAACCAAAAGAAGCAAGTATGCAATGATGTATTAGTCTGATCGAGTGATGGTTCTCCATAGTACCCCAAGTATGAGGTTCCCTTCCTCCATATGCGTTGCTTGTATTCATCACGCAAGTGATTCAAAATTGTTTCCGACTATGAGATTATACCTACTACATATATACATAACATCGCACCCAAGTATCTTATTTTCCTAAGTAACAATAGAAACAAGTAGTCCTCTTAAATACTTGATATAATACAGAATTAGAGAAAAGGTCAATAATATATACAATTTCCAAAAGAGCAAGTGTTTGTGACCAAAACATCATAGATATAGGAATCTTTTGTCTCAAGTCTACTCCTAAATTTTCAACACTTCATCCAGATGAGGTGTATAAGGTGTATATTACACACATTTGAGGAGGAAATCACAATATGTGATAGATGCCTTCAAAGTAGAAGCACATCCAAAAACTTCATTATTATCTAGTGAATATTGTAAAGTTCAACTGAAAATTTACAAAATCAACTTGTGACAAGCCATCGTCTTGATTTATCTCATGAACATGGAGGCATATAAAATGCACGGCAAGATAGGTGTCAGACAATTAAACCAATGTAATAAAATTACAGTAAAAATTACATAACAATGATAATTCAGTTTATTTTGTGATAAAAGATTCAAGTCTTAACTATGTTCAACATATTAAAATTGTATTAAATAGACAAAGTGAAGGTTGGAATTACCCAAGAAGGCGGTGTTGGATTTCTTGTAAACTTGGAGCCAGCAGGAGCCCATGGAACTGCCCAAAAAAGGTTGGTGAGCTTTGGACTACATGATGATTAACATCTTGACAAACAGAGAATAAACCTCGCAAACAAATCAACACACTTCATGCAAAAGGGGTCTAAATTAGCTTCTAATGTCTTTTGTATCAAAGTGAAGAGTATATGTGCCCTAAATAAAATCAGGAAAGAGGCCAAAGAGAGTTAACTAGCTTCACAAAGTCAGAGGGTAGCATAACACTATTCAAAAACACAACATAGTATAAGTAAATGACCAACATATATTTTCAATCACTCGCCTTAAAAATATCAGCCACTAATCTATTGTTATGATGCTGCAGTTTAAATTGTAAATTTCCAGTAACAGTTTTTTTTTCCTTTTAAGGTAAACATAATGCTTCGATAAGCATATATCTTAGAGAATGTACAGTATCAATTGTTTCACAATTTAACCCGATTACATTCTTTATGAAATGCAGCAGGGATCTTTCAGCTATATATATAAATATGGGCCCTGTACAATAAATATCCATCTATCCAAGTTCAATATAACCACCCCCCCCCCCCCCCCAAAATTTAAAAATGAGAACAGGTCTGCAAATCACTAATAACAATTTAAATACATCTCCCTTAAGTCGCACAAATCACTGGCGATCTGCATTCAAATAATCGATCTCAACGAATACAAATCACACATTCATTCTCATTCAAAATCCACATCCGAAGACTCATATACACACAGGCATACAATTTATATGCAAAATTAACAAGGAACTATAAGGCATTATAAGGACACCAATTTAATAATATAATGTAGGAAAATAGAAAATCTGAAATTTTCTTAAATGTTAGAGATACTGTCACACCTAAATTTGTATGTTCAATTTAGCTCATCTATCATACAATATAATATACCTGGCGAACTATTATTTATCTCATGCTGCCATGTGGTTTCTCCAGAAGCTAAATATAATACATAAAAAATCAGGGAGTACTATAATTTTTAATTAAATGCCACCGAGAAATTAAGGATTTCCAGAAGCAGGGTTTTTTCTAACCATTTTATAGTATGAATCGGAACTTCTTTAACAAAGGGCATCTTGCTACCATGTTACATCTTAAAAGTTTGAGTAGCTCCATTATCTTATTATATTGCCGTCCTTTCGAGAAGGCAATTTAATTATGTCGTAAAATCATTACAGTTAAGGTTGTAAGAAGTGGTTCTTTGCGGATTTAATGATTTGATAAAAACTTGTTTGTGGTCTATTCAAAATTCAAACAAACTATAGTTGAGATCCAAACTACATACGATCCGGACTTAAACATGGAGTAGTTTGGTTATTTGAACTTGTGACCAGCCTAATAGATGCTAAGGAACAATAACAAACCTAGAAAGAACTTAAAATATAAAAGCATACAGAGACCTTTGGCTTGTCAAACTAAAGTAACTTGTTAAAAGATGATGCAAGCATCATGATGTCAGCTAGCTTACATCATGTAGATGTTACTGTAGATTACTTGGGGACTACTCTTGTATATTCTATATAAAGAGGACTGATTCCTCTCCCTGAATAATAAGATATCAATAAGGATATACACTGCATTACATTACTCCTTCATCTCCTGTTTTTTCTTGCATCTCATATATATATACCTAGCTGCTATATAAACTCTGAGATGGTATCAGAGCAGGTCCATTCTGGACACTAATTTCTCTCCAGATGCTTAGTTTCTTCAAGAAGAACAAAGCTCTCTTTAAACCCAGAAGCAACACTCTGCCCAGAGACCGACAATCTGTTCTTTTTGGACATAATTTACCTTTTCAAAGCTTGAATTCTTCAAGGAGAATCAAGAGCCCAGTACGATCTCTTATATCATAAAACCAAACCTACCCAGAAAAAGCCACATACTCTCACTTTCTGGCCAGTTTTTTTATGAAGATTCTGAAGGGTTCCTTTGATCTGCTTCTCCCGGCTTCATTTTTGGTACTGATTTCAGAACCTTAAATCTATTTCATTATTTGATTATACTCCTGTGATATTAATTCCTGTAGCTAGTTTCTTTTGAAAGCTCTCGTAAGAGACACTCTATATCATACAAGTACAAAGGCAGTGCTGCCTATCCTTATCAAGTTAAGACTTGATCTTGATCAAATTTATTATATTTCAAAATGGCTGGTGTTGGAGATAGTTCTGTCACAAGTGACGTCACTACAGTAACGGGCACTAAATCTGGATTTCACAGTATGCCATATGTGAGCCCAAAATTTGACGGGAAAAATTTTCTTGAATGGTCAAAGGCTAGTACTATGGCATTAAAATCTCATAAGTTGATGAAATATATCAATGGGAAGTCCAAACAACCTTCGGAAAGTGACTCCAATTTCGATGATTGGGAATCTGAAAATGCCATGGTTTGTTCATGGTTATTTAACTCCATGGAAGTGCATATTCGCAAAAGTTATATATTTATTGATACTGCTGAGGAGGTGTGGAATTCTCTCATCCGAACTTATTCCTTCTCTGGAAATGTGGCCAAGCGGTTCGAGGTAAAGCGGAAGATATGGGCATTGATTCAAGGAGATCAAACACTAGCTCAGTATTATTCAGAGCTTACATCATTGTGGAGTGAATTGAGTCATTACACTATATTCGAGTGTAAACATGCTGAAGATCAAGAGAAATATCAAAAAATGATGACTGAAGAAAGAGTGATGAAATTTCTTGATGGATTGTCTAACGAGTATGATTCAATTAAGAATCAACTTATTGGACAAGTTCCCTTTCCAACCGTGGAGGATGCATATGGTCGTGTTCGATTAGAGGAAAGTCGAAAGCAAAGCATGGCCCAGACAGCTCCTTCAGATCGATCTGCACTCTTAACCGCAGATGTTCAACAGCTTGAGTCAGAAAAAGCAGAAAAAATCCAGTAGCTCTTATTAGTGAAAGACCAATTCCTCAGTGTGATTATTGCAACAAGTTATACCACACTCGAAGAATTGCTTTATTTTGCATCCTCACCTAAAAGTCAGAGGACGAGGAGGACGCAGTCGAGGTGGCTACCGAGGCGTCTCATCGGGCAGAAGTACGAGCAAAGGCACTGGAAGGGGCATTCCTTTCAATGCTCATCATGCAGTCTCTGACTATGAGTCATCTACTTCAAGAGGGACACTAAATGCTTCTGAACTCGACACTTTTCGTCAACTATTGTCACAATTGAACACCAATGCAGCCATACCCACAGCCAATTCTGCTCATGCAGGTATCTCTTGTCATTTTATATCTGATAAATTTCCTACTTCATGGATTATTGATTCTGGAGCATCTACACATATGACGAGGAATTCCAATTTTCTAGAGTCGTATCATGGCGAAACTGGCAAAATTCGGGTTGCCAATGGGGCTACTGTACCTGTTCACGGACAGGGCACATGTCATTGTCTTCCATCCTTACCATTATCCAATGTGTTACATGTTCCTTCATTATCTGCAAATTTATTATCCGTTCCTCGTATTACTGAAAATCTTAATTGTTCAGTAACCTTTTTCCCTTCTTACTGTGTATTTTAGGATCTGGCGACAGGGAGGGTCCTTGGCAGTGGTAAATTGGTCGATGGACTTTATGTCATGGAAAGCAACTCTGTTTGTCATTTGAACAGTTATCAGGTGTCATCTAAATCTAATCCTGTTTTAGAATCTTTGTATCAATGGCATAGACGATTAGGTCATCCATCTTTTGGTGTTTTGGCACATCTTTTTCCTAAATTAGCAAGTAAATGTAATAAAGAAGAATTTTTCTGTGAACCATGTGAACTAGCCAAACATAAGAGATCATCTTATCCATCTAATAATAAAAGGAGTTCTAATCTTTTTTCAACTATTCATACCGATGTTTGGGGTCCATTTAGACATCCTACACATGATGGGTATAGATGGTTTGTTGTCTTTGTTGATTGTCATTCTCGGCTTACTTGGGTATATCTTCTTAAACACAAAAGTGAAGTATTCGAGTGTTTTAAATCTTTTCACCACATGATCCAAACACAATTTAATGCTTCTGTTAAAATTCTTCGGAGTGACAATGGTACCGAGTATCACGGACAATTTACATCTTATTTGGACACATATGGTATTATTCATCAAACTACATGTGTTAAAACCTCTCAACAAAATGGTGTTGCCGAAAGAAAAATTGGTCACTTACAACAGGTTGCACGGTCTTGTTAGGTCCAATCAGACGTAGAAGGGGGGGGTTGAATACGTCGTACCAATATTCTTCGATTTAATTTAATTGCGGATATTCTTTGTTTCAGTCCATGTTAAATCAATCGTAAATAAATAACTCCAGCAAGTCGGGGAATATTCTTGTATTAGAAATAATCCTCGGGTGCTACAAATTCCAACACAAGTGTCGGCTGCAGACACTACAATCACTCTATTACAAACTCTCGATAAATACGATTTTCTAATTGAACTCTCGAGAACGTGTATAGTGTGTGCACTTACAAAGTGTGTAGTTGTTTTCAAATGAAAACATCAACCTCTATTTATAGGCTTTCCAACAACTAACCATGGTTAACGAGTTCGTCCAGGACGACTTAGATTTACAAAAATAAATCTAACACAGAATGAATCATGGGTGGCGCCACTTTCATATACATATATATAAATATATACATATATATATGTAAGTTGCGCCAAGTGCATATGTGCACACCACTGAGAGTCAAACTTGGCGCCTGGTCAAAGTTGGCGCCAGTAATGCACTGTGTCCCTGACTTAGAAGATTTCTGAACTTCATGAATTTGTACTAGAAATCCAATTTGAAGTCGCAACCTTTGACCAAGTCAAAGGTTGCGCTTCACTCTCCAACAGCCTTCACTGTAATGCCTTAGAAACAATTTGAGTGAACTTGCGCTAGATGAGCTTTTGTAGTCGCAACCTTTGACTTGGTCAAAGGTTGCGCTCAAGAGCGGTTCCCCTGTGTCCCTTGTATCATACTTAGAAATTCTAGCACATCATAAGTCTTGTGCATATGTACGAAGCGCAAGCTTTGACTTTTCAAAGTCAAAGTTTGCGCCTAAGTACAACTGAGTTCCCTGTGATGTACTTGGACAATTTTACAAGTCTTTCATTTGAGCAAGAATTAAATATACATATATATATACAATTAATTGTGTTAAGTTAATTACTTGAATTATTTAAACTCAAATAATTCACAATTAATATATATATATATATATATATCTAATTAATAATTTCCTTTGGCAATAAATCCTGGAGCAGCTCGATTGACTTGATCAATTAATTCGTTGATCGAATCTATTGAATATTTTCGTACGTCCTGACGTCCTGTGCACTGGTCTGGTTCACGAACGACTCGAACTGAAATAATTCTTTGAATCCTTTGCTTGATAATATACTTGATCAGTCATTCCGGGTTAGATGTTGCTTCGATAAATTTGATTATAAATAATCAAATTAAATATACTGGAATCTTCTGGTCTTTGATACTTGATCTTCAGGCAATCTTGATAGCAGACACATTGAGCTTTATTCTTCACTGAGGCTTGAACATATTAATGAACTTCTTTCAGTGGACGGATGCTCGTCTCAGATATCTGGATTGTCTTTGTCTGTTCGTATCGAATCTCCAACCTGTAGATTCCTGTAATATACTTACGTATTGTTTCCTGTCTTTTATTGTGTTGAGTTATCGTAATTACATTTACGTTACATTATGCTTTACAATCTCCCCCTATTTGATTGTTAGAGTTCGACAAGCAAATCCTTTAAGAGGATAACTCAACTGACACAATGAAAAAGCATACTATTTTAAACAGGAAATAATACTAAGTACAGTCTGGATTATATCTTACATTTTCCAGAAATCAAAAGTAAATACAAGCAGCCATTGTTCCTCTAGCCTGAACTAATCTTTCCTTGGTTTCTTGGCTCTTGCATTAATCAGCTTCTGCTCAGCTTTCCTCTTTGCAGCTTCTTCTACTCTCTTCTGAGTAAGCTTGTTTTCAATCTCTTCAATCCTTGCTGTAATGGTACTCAGTGCCACTTGCTCCAGTGTATTCTCAGGTGGAGGTTGCTCTAGATTTTTCTTCATCTTCTCTAAAGTTTGCAGGTGAACCATCTTCTTCAACTTCTTGAAAGTGACATTCATCTCCATTCCTTCAATTTTCATAATGATCCTTGATGGATGAGCACGAACTCTAGAAGTGTTGTGGACAGTCTCTACAGCTTTTCTTATCTCCAGAAGATCAACCAAATCTTTGAGCACACTCTTGTCTTCTTTTACCACTGACCACTTAACAGCTGCAACTGCACGAGTGATTCTTTTGGAATTGAGTTTTTCAATCTCTGTGAGTGGTATAGCAGTGACTTCAGAGTCTTTCTTCTTCTTGAATATTACAGATGTAGGATTGTAAGTGACAACAGGTGCATTTGGAATTTCAGGAACTTCAGGGTCTAGTGGAGGCAGTGGATATGGTGGTTGACGATTGATGGCTGATAAGTCTAATTCTCTCAGAGCAGCAAAGTTCAGACGATAGGCATATAGCAGTTCAGCAGTTAGTCTTCCCTTGCTAGTCCTTGAGCACTTCTCCCTGACTTGAGCTTCCAGATATTTCAGTATACGAGGATTGTATGTTGATAGTGCTTCATCAGTGAGTCCTATACTCTGAATCATACCATCCTTGAAGTACTTAATAACTGAGGGCTTGTCATGAATTTCAACTCCAATATCAGTGATCCATTCTTCCACCATATCTCTGAATACTTCATTATGCTTTCTGCCGGTAGAGATGATCTTGTTTCTTACCACAAACAGCTCAGTTAAAGATAGATCTCTGAGAAACTGACTTGACACATGCTTGAGTCCATGGCCTTCTCTTTGCAGCTCAAATGATATGTTAACCATCCATCCTCTTCTGGGAAGAACAGCAACAGACACAGTAGAAATGATATCATTCAACACCTCGTGATAATCATGTAAATCTTTGTAGTTGTTCCTGAAGGAGTCAAAGATATCTTTTACTTCGTCATCATCATTATCTTGAGTGACCTCTGGAAAGTCAAACACAGATCTAGCAGCATCCCATTCAGCTCCATCTTTATGTAAGTTGGCAAGTCTCCTTTCCCTTCGAATCCGTCTTTGGTTTTCTAACTTCTCCCTTGCTCTCTTTTGCTCAGCATAATCCCTAGCAACATTAGCAATGTCTTGTGGATTTGCAATTTCAAACTCTTCAGCAGGAAAGATGTCATTGTGATATGCAAGTTCATCAGCAAAGACTTCAGCATCTGGGATTTCTCCTTCTTCAAGATCTTCATTCTCAGCACCAACCATCCTAATCACCCTGTCATCCACAAACTCAGGGATGTATTCATCATGAGTGTAACTGAATTGATGCCTAAGAGCAGAATCAATCAGTTCTTCAGACACCCCTGTTATCACCCTCTTCCCTTTTGCTTTTTCTGCTGCTCTCTCCCCCTCAGTTGAGTAATCCTCTCTGGAAGGTTGAGATGCCAGCAACTTAGCCTCCAGGGCAGCCAACCTTTGCTCCATTGTTGTTTTGATTTCTACCAACTCCTCCCGTAGAACAAGATTCTCAGCTTCTAAGTGTTGAACTTTGAATTTCAGAGCTTCAAATTCTGTCACAGATACAGTTGGAATGGCAGAGTCAATTGTAGGTTGGGATGTGGGGTTCTCACTAGTACGTTCTGCAGGTGTTTCTCTCATTTCACTCAAAGCTAGAACACTCAGTGGGTCAGAGGGTTTCTGTATAACTAGTTCTGTAAGTGTTTCCCTCTCACTCAAAGAAGTTCCAGCATCCTTAGATGTACCTGCAAGTGAAATCTTCTTAGCCTCTTCTAGAGAGGTCACAGAAGGTGCAATGAAGGTTCGTAAGCCTTCGTCCTCGGTTTCCTCGTCAGATGAATCTGAGTCATAAGAAACAAGTTGCCGACCACTTGAAAGTGGTGAGTCCTTTGTTGGATCCTGAGTTGGAATCTCAGGGTGGGTAGACACAGGGCTCGAAGGATGTGATCCTTGAATAGGCGAAGCACCCTGGTTTCCCACAACTGCCTTTGACGGCGAATGACTTTGTGACAAGTCCTCTACAACTGGCTCACTTCCTGATATGAAGGGCTCAGAAATAGATTGCCGTTCACCTTCGAGAGGTGAAGAGTCCTTTGAAGGATCTGGGAATGTTCCTCCCAGGGGGGTAGACAAGGATGTAGAATGTGGCAATTCATCCAAGTTTCCCCCAGAAGCCTGTGAAGGCAATTGACCCTGAATAGGATCAGAAACAACAGTGTCTATCCCTGACATGGACGACAAAGTGTTCGCAACCGTCAATTCTTCTATTGTGTGTGCAACCTCACTGTGCATTGAAGTAATATTTGGCTGAGGTGGTGAAGAAAAAGACAGTTCTGCAGTTGTCTCAGGTTCTATTCTCCTTTCCTGACTAGGAGACAGAGCTGCAGATTCAGAAACAACCTCCTTATGTGGTGCACTTAAGGCACTTTCTCCCTCGCTCTCAATTATCTGAAGTGGTTGGCTGAGGGGTTGAGATGTTTCTGCTTCGAGTGTTTGGGAAGTGGTGCCTTGGTTATGAATTTGTGGGATTTCAAATTCACTGGCACGTGAAGGAAGTGGAGTGAGTGGATTAAGATCCAGTAAGTTCTGGACCCAATCATCAGGTGCACTAAATGACAAATTGTCAGAGTCAGAAGGTATACCTGATTGATGCAGGGGATTGTATGTGTTGGTGAAGAGTTCATCAATGTCCACCATCACATCATCAGTTGGTGCAGCTATAGTGGATTGTACAGGACTATTTGCTTCATCCTCAGAGTCAGTAGAGTTGTCCTGTAGTGAATCTTCTCCATCAGATTGATTATTGGCTTCAGAGGAGTCATCTGCAGCATCTTCCACTATCACTTCTTCCTCTACAGGAATATCTTGAGCCTTAGGAACATTTTCTTGGATGAGTGGCTCAGGCATTGGTTCATCTTGTTCTTCAGGGACTTCTTCAGCAACAACAGGGGCAGCAACATGTTGAATTGGTGGTGGAGGCACATTTTGATTCAGAAAAGCTTGCATGGCCTCAGTGATCACCACTGGTTCATTGTTGGTGTACCCTTGATGATTCTCCAGCATTGATATCACTCTTGTAGTCATGAAGGAACAGATGACATTGTCTATTCTTGGATAGACAGCAAGTTCAGCAGGTGTCAACAGCTGATTCAGCACAATCTGGAAGAAACGAGGATATAGAAGTACATGTCTGTTCTTCCTCAGAGAGTCCTGAAAAGCTCCCATAATCAGATGTCCTAGATTGATTCTTGAGTTTTGAGCAATTGCAATCCCAATTTCCTGATTGAAGTTGGTAATCCCATGGAATCCTCCAGTTTTAGGGGCAAACACATGGGAGATGGAATTAAAGAAGAAATTCCATTCCCTAGGCAGGTGCTTGACATACATCTTCGCTGGAAGGTCACCATTTGGCTCCCTCTGACAGTGGATAGCATAGAAAAAATTAACTCGTTCAGCTCTGTCAGGAACAGATTCAAAATTTTCTGTAGGTAGCTGGAGTGCAGTGTTCAGGGTATTCTCAGTGATAGAAAGTGTACGTCCCTGAATCGTGCAAGTAAGTCCAAGTACTTGTCCTGCATTTACAACAGAAAGAGAAGACAAAAACTCTCGTAGAAGAGATTTGTTAAGATTAACTGATTCTGTCATTGCAAATCTAGCAAATGAATATTCTGACATATATCTAACCCAACGTCGATAATTCGCTTGCGTAATTAAATTATTATTCTCAACAATTGTGAAATTTGTTTTCGGAATCTCAAAATTTGCAGCCATTTTTAATTTAGAATTAAAAATGATTATAAATTTCGTTTCACGAATAAACACGAACAAATATTCACTTTATGTTACGAGAATAATTAATTAATAACGCTCCGAAAAACCCTAATTCCAAGAATTTCAGATCCCGATGAAATTACAGTATGTTATACTCCTTGAAATTCTAAGAATAATGGTATCGGTTTCGAAAATTATCGATGCAAAAATCACGTACAAAACAGTCCAAGAAGTTGAAAAGGTTCGAAAAACCCTCTTGGAAAACCGTAATGGATCGTAAAATGGTTCGGATCAAATCAAAGCTCTTGATTCAGGGAGTCCAAAACTGGTCTCTAAATCAAAAAAAGGCAAGGATTTGATGGTGTTTTGATCGATTTAAAAACGACGAGTGCGGTGGATTTGAAAAAATGGCAGAGAAAAGTTTTTCGTGTGTGTAAAGGCTGTGTATATGCGTCTGAGAATTGAAAGAAAACATATAAGTCGTATACATATACGCTCAGGAGAGGAGGGCGCAACTTGGTTAATTACCAAGTTGCCCCTTATACTGTAGAGAGGGAACAGCCGTGGCGCAACTAATGAATTGACGAAAATGCCCTCTATACATGCGACTGTATAGAGGCGCAAGTTCGTACTTAGCGACAAAATTAATCAAAGCGACCACACACATGTGAACCATGGGCGCAACATTTGACTTAGTCAAATGTTGCGCTTGGTTGAATACTGAAATTGTATTACTACTTAGAGAAAATCTAAGTCGAAAAGCCAGTATGAGTACATACGTATCAACAGGGCGCAACTTTTGACTTGGTCAAATGTTGCGCTCTGTTACCACTAGATCACAGAGTATGTACTTAGAGAATTTTGAGAAAAGTTCTCAAAAACTCACACCCAATTATCATTTTATTAAATATATTTTGATTAGTTCAAAATAATCTAATAATTTGATAAGTGGTAAATCACAATTAAATTAAATAGAGTTTAACCAAATTAGATTTAATCAAACAATATTTAATTAATTATGCTGCAATTATTTTAATTAAGATTTAATTAATGGTCAACTTAAAATAATTTGAATTGCTTCAAATCCATTAATCAAATATAATTAAAATGTGAATTAAATAAACACTAATATCCATTAATTGAATATAAGCACTTAAATAATTCAAGAAAATTAATTCTTAAATATCTACCACTTAGCATTTAATCACATAATCATATAAAATCATGCATCTCAGATAAATCATGGCAAATAATTAAAACTAATTATCAGAAAATTATGTAAAATACTGGATGCACTTTGTAAATTCACAAGTCCTGAAAATATGTACATTTTAAAACTTGTGAACTTACGAACAAATTGCAGTTATTTCTTGTCTAATTAATTAGACATATTTAACATCCCAAGTTCACCAACCAGTCTAGAGAAAGTGGATTCGTCTAGTGGTTTAGTGAAGATGTCTGCAATTTGTTGATCAGTAGGTACGAAGTGTAACTCTACTGTTCCATTCATGACATGCTCGCGAAGGAAATGATACCTGATATCAATATGCTTTGTCCTGGAGTGTTGAACAGGATTGTTGGCAATGGCAATAGCACTCGTGTTATCACACAGAATCGGAATTTTATCCAACATGAGTCCATAATCTTGTAGTTGATTCCTCATCCACAAGATTTGAGCACAGCAACTTCCAGCAGCTATGTATTCAGCTTCCGCTGTAGACGTAGACACGGAGTGTTGCTTCTTGCTATACCATGACACCAATCTTCGTCCAAGAAACTGACAGCTTCCTGAAGTACTTTTCCTATCAATCTTACATCCTGCAAAGTCAGAATCTGTATAGCCAACCAGATTAAAACCTGTATCTTTAGGGTACCATATCCCTAGATTGGGGGTTCCCTTAAGATACCTAAAAATACGCTTAACAGCTATAAGATGTGACTCTTTAGGATCAGCCTGGAATCTAGCACATAAACAAGTTGCGAACATGATATCTGGTCTACTAGCAGTTAAGTATAAGAGAGAGCCAATCATACCTCGATACTTCGTGATGTCAACTGACTTACCAGATTTGTCCTGATCAAGTTTGACAGCAGTTGGCATAGGGGTTTTGGCAGTAGATGCTTCTTCCATTCCATATTTCTTCAGAAGATCCTTGATGTATTTAGATTGGCAGATAAAAATACCGTCAGGCTTCTGAATAACTTGAAGTCCTAGGAAGAAGGACAATTCTCCCATCATGCTCATCTCATACTTGCTCTGCATTAACTTAGCAAATCTCTCGCATAAAAGATCATTAGTAGAACCAAATATAATGTCATCGACATATACTTGTACAAGAATTATATCATCCTTATGCTTTTTATGGAAAAGAGTTTTATCGATGATACCTCTGGTGAAACCATTTTCAAGTAAGAACTTGGAAAGAGTGTCATACCAGGTTCGAGGGGCTTGCTTCAGGCCATAGAGTGCTTTGAAGAGAAAGTATACGAAGTCTTCAAATTCTTTGTCTTCAAACCCAGGGGGTTGTTCAACATAGACTTCCTCTTCCAGATCACCATTCAGGAATGCACTTTTCACATCCATCTGATATACTTTGAAGTTGGAGTGTGCAGCAAATGCTAAGAACATCCTGATTGCTTCAAGCCTAGCAACTGGAGCGTAGGTTTCATCATAATCAATTCCTTCTTCTTGTGAATAACCCTTTGCAACCAGTCTTGCCTTATTCCTCGTAACAATACCATCTTCATCCAGTTTGTTTCTAAAAACCCATCTGGTGCCAACTATAGATTTTCCTTTAGGTCTTGGCACCAGCTTCCAAACTTTCTGCCTTTCGAATTGATTGAGTTCTTCCTGCATTGCAGATACCCAATCTGGATCACTTAGAGCCTCTTCAACTTTCTTTGGTTCTATCTGAGACAAGAATCCAGCAAAGTTGCATTCATTCTGAGTTGCTCTTCTAGTCTGCACTCCTGTGTCTGGATCACCAATGATTTGTTCAACAGGATGGTCTCTACTCCATACCCTTTGTCTTGGCAGATTCAATCTTGATGATTCACCAAAATCATAGTTGTGTTGAGTGTGATGACTAGTGGATCCACTTTGACTTACTCCCCCTGAGCTGATGTAGATTCTATTTGATGATCCTCCACTTTGACCACTGTGACCATGATGATCATTTGTATTGTTGCCAATACTTCCTCCAGATGGTTCAGGATCAGCATTCTCTTCATTTGCATTAGGATCTCTTATATCAGCTTCAGGTTCATCTTCTCTTAAGTAGATGTCTTCTAAATTCTCAAACTCCAGAGAATCAGATTCATTTTCCTTTTGAAGACTTGGGAGTCTGGTATCATCAAATCTTACATTGATGCTTTCAATCAGCTTGTCATCATTGATCAGATAAACCCTGTAGGCCTTAGACTCCAAAGAATAACCCAGAAATATGCCTTCTTCAGCTTTGGCATCAAACTTTCCCAAATGCTCTTCTTTTAACACAAAGCATTTTGCACCAAACACATGAAAGTAACTCAGTGATGGTTTTCTGTTGGCCATTACTTCATAAGGAGTCTTATCCAAATCTTTGTTAATGAGGGTACGATTTTGAGTGTAGCAAGCAGTGCTTACAGCTTCAGCCCAGAAATAGATTGGAAGTCTTGATTGACTAATCATTGTCCTTGCTGCTTCAATCAAGGTTCTGTTCTTCCTTTCTACGACACCATTTTGTTGTGGAGTCCTTGGAGCTGAATACTGACGAGAGATGCCCTTATCAGTACAGAAGTCATTAAGAACAGCATTACGAAATTCTGTTCCATTATCTGATCTGATTGCCCTTACTGGCAGATCTGCTTCCTTTTCAATCTTCTTAATATGATCAATGATGACGAGTGCTGCTTCATCCTTTGAATGTAAGAATAATACCCATGTGTATTTTGAGTAGTCATCGACGATCACAAGAGCATATCTTTTCCTTGATATAGAAGGAATGTTGACTGGTCCAAACAGATCCATATGAATCAGTTGAAGGGGTGAACCAATATCAGTCATGCCTTTGCTCCTGTGTGATGCTTTCTTTGACTTCCCTTTTTCACATGCATCACAGAGTCCTTCTTGACAGAATTCTTTCTGTGGCAATCCTCTCACAAGTTCCCTTTTGACTAAAGAGTTCATAGTCTTAAAGTTCAAGTGTGAGAGCTTCCGATGCCATAACCAACTATCATCAGCAGAGGCCTTGGTGTAGAAACACTTGACCTCCCCCTTACTTGCTGAGTCTATGTCGGCTATAAACAAACTTGATTTTCTTACACCACGGAGTGTAAGATCCTTGTTCTTCCGGTTCTGGATTAAGCAAACTTCCTTCTGAAAGACTACGTCGTATCCTTTGTCACAGAACTGACTGATACTCAGTAAATTGTGCTTCAGTCCTTCCACCAGAGAGATGTCTTCAATTATGACATTTCCAACTTTCAGCTTACCATATCCCGTTGTAAAACCTTTGCTGTCATCTCCAAAGATTACAATTGGGCCGGTTCTCATTACCACATCTGTGAGCAGGGACTTTTCTCCAGTCATGTGTCTTGAACAACCACTATCAAGAACCCACACAACTTTTCTTTTCCTTCCTGTGCCCTGCATTCACAAATGGATTAAACTTTCTTTGGTACCCAGACGTTCTTGGGTCCAGGTGATTTAGTAGAAACAGGATTATCAACAGAAACTGGTTTAACATGTACTTGTTCAGGGATGACTGGACTCTTCTCCTTTGTAGTCTTAGCAGAAGTGCTTTTAGACTTGGAGTTGGGAGTTTCCTTCTTCTTAGAAGGACTAGCAGTCTTTGCCACAGGGGCAACAGAAGGTGCAGGCATATTCATATTCATGGCAGATGGTGCAGAAAAAGATGCATTCAACATGGTAAAGCATGCAGACATCATATTCATGGCACATTGCATGCAACCTACTCTACCACATGGCAAATGAACAGCATTCATGTTAACAATATTTGGCATGCTAGAAACAGAATTATCTACTTTAATCACTTTACATGCATGAGTAAGATGATTAGTAGAATTGCAATTATTACAAACCTTTCTAGCATTAGAATTCCTAGAATTGGTGTTCTTAGGATCTAACTTGCCATTCCTGTTGTTCTTCTTTTTGTTGGAACTAGTACTTCCTAATCCAGTTTTATCTGAGTCATCTCTGACATGGGAATTAGAAGGTACATCTTGTGATTCCTGTTTTACTTGAGGCTTAACAACTTCCTCATTTTTCAACTCTTCCTTGATGACAAGGTCTTCTTCTATCAGAGGTTCTGTTTGTGCCATTCTAAAGATAGGGGTCTTGGTGTTCTTCAGAATTTTAGGTATATTTGTTCCTTCAGGAGCATTCTCAGTTCCTGCTGAAACAAATATGCCTTCATTCTCTTTTCTTTTCTTTCTTTTAGCTCTTTCCAAAGAACTATAGTCAAGGCCAATAGCAACCTTCTTATCAACCCTTTGACTATCCAAGATCTCTTTCTGTAGAAAGGCAGAATTCTGATAGGCCCTAAGCTTAGTTTCTAGGTCAGCAATCTGAGACCTAAGGGACTCCTCAATTTCTGCACTACACTTCTCCTTATTCTCTAGATATTCAATTCTATCTTTAAGGTTAGTGTTCATGAGTTTCTCTAAAGCCAATTCATCTATTCTTTCTTCAAGTTTAGATATCTTTAGAGAAAGACTACAGTTATCTGATTCTGAAGCTAATAAACTAGTGTGCAAGTTATACATCTCTTGACCTAGTTCATTTATAGTCTTTTTATAATCAGCAGTAGTCATGTCATCAACAGAAATTTCAGGAGATACCTGAGATGGAGATTCCTCGACAGTGTCAGCCATTAATGCAAATGCATAATTGCTCTGGACAGGTTCATCATCAGAATCTGTGTCATCCCAGCTTTTTCCCTCAGCAATGTAAGCCTTTCCTTTGTGCTTGGCCACCATTGCTTCCAACTTAGCTTTCAGCTTCTCATTCTCTTTCTTCAGATCCTCATAAGAATTCTTCTTATCATATGAGTTGCTTCTGACAGGAGCTGCTTTGGGTTTCCTGCACTCCGTTGCAAAGTGCCCTAAGTCATTGCAGTTGTAGCATCTGACCTTGCTCTTGTCATACATGTTTGGTTTGAAACTGCCAGTAGTCTTTGACCCTGAGCCTGAGTATCCTCCTTTACCCTGAAACTTGTTCCCTGAAGTTTTCTTGTACCGGGGGTTCTTCCTGAACTTGATATGCTTGAACCTTGCAGCCATATAAGCCATTGACTTATCTTCCAGCTGCTCCAGCTCTTCTTGAGTGTAGAACTCATCCTCCGGTTCTTCAGAAACTTCATCAACTTCAGCTTCTACAATCTCAGTAATGGTAGAAGGATAGTCAGCTTTGATGGATGAACAATCACTCTGAGCAACAGTGTGATCATTGATACCATATTCAACTAATTGTTGATAACCAAAGTATGGTTGATCAGCAATCAGTGCAGTGGTCTTCTGTAAGGCCATACTCTTGGATTCTGTTGATCCACCACCATATATGATCTTTCTCTGTTCAAGTTCCATCTCAAACGTCTTCAGTTTTCCAAACAGCTTTTCCAAAGTCATAGTCCTGAAGTCGCTTCTTTCCCGGATGGTCTCTGTCTTTACAACTAGATGGGGTGGCATCACAAATGAGAACTTTCTGTTAATCTCTTTCTGTGGATAAGTCTTTCCATGCAGGGTGAGTTCATTCAGTAACAACATGAACCTCTCGTAGATTTGAGAAATGTTCTCTCCAGGTATTGCCTGAAATGCTTCATATCTGGCAATTAGCATATCGTATCTGTTTTCCCTGACTTCTTCAGATCCCTCCATCAATGCCTCAATAGTGTCCCACATCTGCTTTGAAGTTTTCAGACTTAGTATCAGATGTGTCATTGTCTTGGTCATTGATTCAACAATTATGAGTTGCAGATTATGATCCTGTGCAACATATTCCTTATCAGTGTCAGTGTATTCACTTTTCTCTTTGGGAACAGACTTCTGTGGAATACGAACACCATTTTCAACAGATTCAGGAATAACCTTCATAGGCACAAATGGACCATTTTCCAGAATCCCAATGAACATGGGATTAGCAACTCTGATGTACAGCAACATCTTCATCTTCCAGTTGTTGTAGTCATCCTTGTCAAATGGAGGTACTTTGATTCCTAACTTGTGTGTCGACATTGTTATCAGATAAAATTACGATTGTACGGACAGCTAGCTTTTCAGATTGGTTACGGATCTCAGATCTGTATATCGATCAGCTAAGCTCTGATACCAATTGTTAGGTCCAATCAGACGTAGAAGGGGGGGGTTGAATACGTCGTACCAATATTCTTCGATTTAATTTAATTGCGGATATTCTTTGTTTCAGTCCATGTTAAATCAATCGTAAATAAATAACTCCAGCAAGTCGGGGAATATTCTTGTATTAGAAATAATCCTCGGGTGCTACAAATTCCAACACAAGTGTCGGCTGCAGAGACTACAATCACTCTATTACAAACTCTCGATAAATACGATTTTCTAATTGAACTCTCGAGAACGTGTATAGTGTGTGCACTTACAAAGTGTGTAGTTGTTTTCAAATGAAAACATCAACCTCTATTTATAGGCTTTCCAACAACTAACCATGGTTAACGAGTTCGTCCAGGACGACTTAGATTTACAAAAATAAATCTAACACAGAATGAATCATGGGTGGCGCCACTTTCATATACATATATATAAATATATACATATATATATGTAAGTTGCGCCAAGTGCATATGTGCACACCACTGAGAGTCAAACTTGGCGCCTGGTCAAAGTTGGCGCCAGTAATGCACTGTGTCCCTGACTTAGAAGATTTCTGAACTTCATGAATTTGTACTAGAAATCCAATTTGAAGTCGCAACCTTTGACCAAGTCAAAGGTTGCGCTTCACTCTCCAACAGCCTTCACTGTAATGCCTTAGAAACAATTTGAGTGAACTTGCGCTAGATGAGCTTTTGTAGTCGCAACCTTTGACTTGGTCAAAGGTTGCGCTCAAGAGCGGTTCCCCTGTGTCCCTTGTATCATACTTAGAAATTCTAGCACATCATAAGTCTTGTGCATATGTACGAAGCGCAAGCTTTGACTTTTCAAAGTCAAAGTTTGCGCCTAAGCACAACTGAGTTCCCTGTGATGTACTTGGACAATTTTACAAGTCTTTCATTTGAGCAAGAATTAAATATACATATATATATACAATTAATTGTGTTAAGTTAATTACTTGAATTATTTAAACTCAAATAATTCACAATTAATATATATATATATATATATATATATATATATCTAATTAATAATTTCCTTTGGCAATAAATCCTGGAGCAGCTCGATTGACTTGATCAATTAATTCGTTGATCGAATCTATTGAATATTTTCGTACGTCCTGACGTCCTGTGCACTGGTCTGGTTCACGAACGACTCGAACTGAAATAATTCTTTGAATCCTTTGCTTGATAATATACTTGATCAGTCATTCCGGGTTAGATGTTGCTTCGATAAATTTGATTATAAATAATCAAATTAAATATACTGGAATCTTCTGGTCTTTGATACTTGATCTTCAGGCAATCTTGATAGCAGACACATTGAGCTTTATTCTTCACTGAGGCTTGAACATATTAATGAACTTCTTTCAGTGGACGGATGCTCGTCTCAGATATCTGGATTGTCTTTGTCTGTTCGTATCGAATCTCCAACCTGTAGATTCCTGTAATATACTTACGTATTGTTTCCTGTCTTTTATTGTGTTGAGTTATCGTAATTACATTTACGTTACATTATGCTTTACAGGTCTCTTATGTTAACTATGCATGTTCCCAAATATCTTTGGGGGGGGGGCAGTTATGACTGCTGCATATTTGATCAACCGTCTTCCTTCATGTGTTCTACAATTCATAACACCATTGTCCTTTGTTCCTGCACCTTCCACTCATCCATTACCTCTTCGGTTATTTGGGAGTGTATGTTTTGTTCATAATCATTGTCCCTCTCGGGATAAACTCGATTCTCGTGCTCTTCGTTGTGTCTTCATTGGTTATTCACCAACTCAAAAGGGATATAAGTGTTATCATCCTCCCTCACATCGCACTTTTGTCAGTCATGATGTTACTTTTTGGGAGTCTATATCTTATTTTTCTCCCGGCTCCTCCTCTTTACTTCAGGGGGAGATTAATCGACATAGTCTTGACAGTGAAGTGATAGAGGAGTCACTTCCATTTATCAATATGCCTATTCCAAATTATCCTGGCCCAAACACTAGTTCAAACACAAGCCCGAACACATTCCCTCCACATTTCAGTAGTGAGTCGGATGATCTAAGTAGATTTGACAGACCAGATTTGATCACATATTCTAGACGGAGAAATAATGATATCACCAGTTTACCACTCCCAGAGACTTCTGACCTCGAGGCAGATCCTACGGCTCCTGTAATTGAGCCTGATAACGGTAACACTCTTGATCCCACTCTTAATCTTCCTATTGCTATTAGAAAGGGTATACGCTCTTGTACTAACCATCCTATCTCGAACTTTGTTTCCTATAAAGCTTTATCTCCTTCTTCACTTGCTTTTGTGTCTTCCTTGTCTAGTGTTTCCATTCCACATACTTGGCAGGATGCTTTATGTGATCCTAAGTGGAAAAATGCCATGGTAGAAGAGATGAATGCATTGAAACATAATGGCACTTGGGAGTTGACTCATCTCCCCGCGGGAAGGAAGGTAGTTGGATGCAAATGGGTGTTCACTGTGAAACAAAAACCAAATGGCTTGATTGATAGGTACAAAGCAAGACTTGTGGCAAAAGGGTATAGCTAATCTTACGGGATTGATTATCAGGAAACTTTTGCTCCAGTAGCAAAGATGGCTTCTATTAGAGTCTTGATTTCATGTGCAGCAAATCTTGGATGGGAACTTCAACAGTTGGATGTTAAAAATGCATTCTTACACGGAGACCTAAAAGAAGAGGTCTATATGGACATTCCACCTGGATTTTCTACAGCAGCAACCATTGGGAAAGTATGCAAGTTAAAGAAGACTATTTATGGATTGAAACAGTCTCCAAGAGTTTGGTTTGGCAAATTTCAAAGAACAGTAGTTAAATTTGGCTACAAGCAGAGCAATTCAGATAGCACAATGTTTGTGAAAAGAAAAGGTGAAAAGATCACTGTGTTAATTGTTTATGTTGATGATATTGTGATAACTGGCAACGACACATGTGAGATTGCAGATGTTAAACAAAGACTTGCTTCTGAATTTGAGATGAAAGACTTGGGAGAACTACGATATTTTCTTGGCATTGAAGTTTCCAGAAGTCAGGGTGGTATCTTGCTTTCACAACGGAAGTATACGCTTGACCTTTTAAATGAAACTGGTATGTTGGGATGTAGACCCGCAAATTCTCCTATAGAAGCAAACAATAAGCTTCGTGGAGATGTTGGTGAAATTGTTGATAGGTTTCAATATCAGAGATTAGTTGGACGACTAATCTACCTCGCACACACAAGGCCAGATATAGCATATGCAGTAGGAGTTGTGAGTCGGTACATGCATGATCCTCGTCAACCTCATTTGGACGCAGTTTATATGATATTAAGGTATCTTAAAGCTGCTCCCGGAAAAGGAGTGATTTTTACTAAAAACAATCATCTTGGGGTTGAAAGCTATACGGATGCAGATTGGGCCGGATGTTCAGACGACAGACGTTCCACATCAGGTATTTGTACATTTGTTGGTGGCAACATAGTTACTTGGCGAAGCAAGAAGCAACCGGTGGTGGCATTATCTAGTACGGAAGCGGAGTACAGAGCTATGGCTCGAGGTGTACGAGAATTACTATGGATTAGATTGCTTTTAACTGAATTGGGACTCGCAGCGGCCACTCCAATGAAGCTGCATTGTGATAACAAAGCAACTATTGCCATTGCTCATGATCCCGTTCAACACGATCGGACCAAGCATATTGAGATCGATCGACACTTTATCAAAGAGAAGATCAACAACAATATCATCAGTATTCAATTTGTAAAATCAGAAGATCAATTAGCTGACATACTAACCAAAGGTTTAAGTGGAAAAATGCTTCATCCTCTTATCAGCAAGTTGGGCATGAGCGATATATATGCATCAACTTGAGGGGGAGTGTTAAAAGATGATGCAAGCATCATGATGTCAGCTAGCTTACATCATGTAGATGTTACTGTAGATTACTTGGGGACTACTCTTGTATATTCTATATAAAGAGGACTGATTCCTCTCCCTGAATAATAAGATATCAATAAGGATATACACTGCATTACATTACTCCTTCATCTCCTGTTTTTTCTTGCATCTCATATATATATACCTAGCTGCTATATAAACTCTGAGATAACTATTCACAAACATGATAATCAAGCTTATATTGAGCTGAACTCGATAAAATTTGTTAATAACTAAAAACTGATCTTCGAGAATCGGAACTTTAAAACTATATATTTTTGGGAAAAAACATTTTCCAATTTCGAATAAAACTTGAACACTGCAGTGTCTTGATTAATTGACATCAAGCTCTATGGTATTCAGGCACATCTCAATTTATTTTACGTTCCTAACTGCAGTGAAGAAGCTAGTTATAGATTGTAAGAAATACTTGATGGATAATAAACTTTGTATAGACAGCTGGCCACTTAGCTAGAACCAACCTCAACCAATTTAATATCCTTTCCTGATGGTCTGGATGATTGACACAAGAAACACCTAAACAAAGAGCTCGAACAGCTGATTTCTTCGATCCTGATTTCAAAAAGGCCTCGCTCATAACTTGTACCAATGTATCTCTTGTTGTTGTTTCTGCAAGCACAGACAGTCAAAAACCTCACAAGTAAAATACTCAAACATCACAATGTCCCCTTCTTATTTAACGCATTCACAAGAACCTAATATTGAAAAAATCAACACCCCTAAACGGCCAAGCCTACTGCAATGTGATCAACCCACACACACAAACACAAACATACAAATACAAAATATATAATTACTGGGTTTTCTTGTCTTGGAAAAACAAAAGAATACTACCTCCGACACTGTTGTCATTAGAGCAGCCAGCAACTGCCTGGGCAAGAACCGGAACTAGGTCAGCGAGTTGACTCCGAAAAGGAAAACACAAATAGTAGAGGAACGGATTGAGCTGGCGGACAGATGGAAGCAATCGATGGATGATCGCATAATTTTAATACACAAAGAAATGGGAGAGGCGAAGAAAAGATAGTAGTCGCTAGTAGGGGTGAACACGGGTCGGATTGGCCGGATTAGTGGCAAAAATTCAACCCAATTCAATATAATCGGTTTTTAAATATTCGAATCCGTTAACCCTCAAAAATATTTTCAACCCAATCCTATTATTAATACGGCGGATAGGGTAGGGTCGGGTCGGTTTATCAAATTTTTGCATACATGTCAAAATTACCCTAGTATATTACATGTGGCCTGCATTCTGTGCTAAGTTTCAGAACAGAAAATAATATATAGATCATCTCATGGTCTTACAAAGGAATAATACAGCCCATTTTTATGCATAAATATAGTGCAAACTCACGAGGATTAAGCAATATACAAGATTACAAGCAAAAATGTCAGTTCGAGGGAGGTTTACAGGCTCGGAAGGGTATTACTGTCAGTTCAATTGAAATTAAGAATTCTGAGTTCAGAGGTTTCCTGGCTTGGGGGTGTTAATGTCAATTTAATTAGAATTAATTTGCTCAGGTAAAAGAGTTGTTCTCGTATAATAGATAAATTAAATATAGTAGAATTTCTGTATAGATATAGATCTGCTCCTAGCAGATCTGGTTTTCCTTCAACTATGTGTTGTTGGGGCCTTATAGGTGTTATTTTTCTTCTCCTCTCTCTTTGTTCCTCTTTTTTTTTGCGGTGCCTTTCAAGATTTTTCATATTTTATTCCTTATTTAACTCTAACTTCCGGGGAAATCTATGCATGAATTTCGGTTAGATGGTGGACTTTAGTGTTTGATATTGTCCGATTTTTCTTCTTTCGCGGGTAGTGCTTTATCTTTCGGGTGTTTTCTTTTCGACATTGAGGGGTTTTTTATCTAAACTTCGGGGACATCATGCATGCCCTTTCAGTTAGATGAAAATACTTTTCTTGATGGGAAGAAGATATTCCTTTCGGTTATTGTACTTAGGTACAACTCATTCACGTGAAAGTGTCTTATGACAACAACAACAAAAAAAATAAAAAATTCCCGTATTGATTTGAATTTTCGAAAAAGATAACTATGCCTTGCGGAAAAGAAAAGAATTACTTGTTTTGTTTTTGACAATTTAGGCTTGTATGCATTGCAATGAGTATCCGTTCTAATACTTCTCAGGTGAGCCACAGTCGAACCCGGGTGTCTCGGGACAACAGAAGATAAACCCACCATTTGGGCTATTCAATCGTGCTCAGGAAAGAATTACTTGGCTTTAAAATCAGAAAAGGCTAAGGTCTGAGGCTACAATATCCAATTGATGCACTAAAACATAATGAACGTACAGTTCAGGAGTATGCAGTAGTGTAGGAGTCTGATCATAATAAATAAACATGTTCTACTATAGTTATAAATAAGGTACTAAGAAGCAAAATAGCACTCCACATACACAGTGAAAATATTAAGAGCTACTAGGAAATTTCTGCAAATTTCAGCAGACAAGCAACAAGAAAAACATAAATTAAATAAAGCAAGAAGCAAAACTACAAAACTTGAGTAAAACAACCAAATAAAACAAGGGGATAAATATCAAATAGGTGACTCGTTTCGTCTAAATATATCAATTGAGTTACTGCTTTCCAAATTACTCAAATTAGACACTCATTAGATAAATTTGTATCAAAAATATCACTCTATCGTTAGTCGAAATTTTGAAAGTATTATATATTGAGTTTCACACATTTTTTATGAATGGTATTACATCCAAATGAAAGATTCCGAGTCCTACTATTTTCGCTAATATTTTTAGATTTTTAAAATTTTATCAACTATTTATTTTTAATTTTTTGATTGTTTTATTTGATTTAAATAAAAATAAATAGAAGATAAATTTTTAAAAATCTAAAAATATTATCTAAAATACTAGAACTCAGAATCTTTCATTTAGATGTAATACCATTCATAAAAAATGTGCGAAATTTAATATATAATACTTTTAAAATTTCGACTAACGATAGAGTGATAATTTTGATACAAATATTTCTAATGAGTGTCTAATTTGAGTCAATTTGGAAATCAGTAACTCAATTGATACATTTGGACGAAACGAATCACTTATTTGATATTTATATTACGAGCAACACTGCAGCAATAAGAAGCTGCTGCAGGGGACCAGAGTTTGGTACTCAGAAAGACACTTGAGTAGCAATATGCTTATGTAATTATCTGCAATTGCACTAACAAATAAAAGCACTGATGGATTATCAGTTTGAGAATCAAAAATACATAAAGATGAGATCTATAATCATAACCTAAGCAATAAATTTTACGTAAGTCGCCTGAATGAATAACCAAGATCCTTGTCAATATAATTATAACAAAAGAATTAGAAACAATATAATTACAGAAGCAACATTGGATATCAATGACATTATCGGATCTAATATTTGAAGAAGGCAATAATACTAATATAAGTCACATAATCGAAGCTACAACTAACATTATAGATTCCATATACTGATCATTCTCCCTTCGACGCTTTTGTGAAATGTTCGACAGATGAAAATCTCTGTGATTCGATTGAGGAAAAGACATATAATGATCAACTTAATCATTATTAAGCTAAGAATTCCTAAATATATATATACACAAAAGCAATGGTTTAAATTACACCTAGATGCAGGAAAGAAATCAGGGCATGTAAGAACTTAAACAAGCAGTGGATAGTGGGAAGTGTTTTGTGTACCCAATTTGGGTGATCTAGCATTACTCTACAAACTAATGCTCCACACCCTGTTGTCTTTAGTTTATTGAGAAAAGTGGAAATCCGCCCCTTATTCGGGTAGTAGGTCCAATAGTTGTAGTCCCACCCAAAATTCATAATTAACTGAGACAAGGTCTCTTCCCCCATACTACCAGCATAAAAGGGAAAATCTGTATTCTCGAGCACAGGATATATAGTTCTTCTTACCAGTTTTCCTTCTTGGTCGAAAGCAAGAAATGTAGAGTTACAATGATAATCTTCATAGCACTCATGGAAATCATAACCGCCAGGTAACAAATCTTTCTCAAGTGAAACCAACCATGGCAAATCTTGAATTGGTAGCATAGTTTCCAGTTCGTTTTCCAAGATGTGGATCACTTCAAACTCATCATTTGTGGCCTTCTACTCAAGATACGTTTCTTTTAACTTTATTAGGAAACCGTGCTCGCGTTCACTGTAGACTCCCCTCTCAAAAATATTAATGACCCTCTTCCCAGCAAGTTGAGAGGATCTCATCTGCAGATACGTGAGGGATCATACGAATCAAAATATTTAAGGTAATACATGCAAAATAGAGTAATAATTTCATGTACAAATTGGTTGATTAATGAATCAATCTCGATAAAGATGTAGGTGAAAATGAATAGATTGTGTGAGATGAGGTGGCAGGCATCCAAATAGCGGTTAATTTGCACTTTAGACATGTACACTAACCCCCTCAGATAGTGTTAAAAATGGTTCATCTGTCTAGACTGAGTGGAAGAGCAATATTAAGCAAAGATTCCAAGTGATTAAGTTGTACCTAAATGGTCACAGAAAGTATTCAGGAAGATGTTAAGCAAACTAATTATGCTTAAGATTGTATAATTAAGATTTCGATGTAAAGTAGACTTTAATTTTGGTTATCAGTTATTCTTTTTATTAAAGTTTATATGGTAATGTAGAATATATGTTGTCATAAGATTTATAATTTTTAATTTTCTCAATTCAATACTATAACATGTATGTGATCCTCTCCTAAAAGGGGTGGAATTGATTTCAAATATCCAAATTTTAAAATATTTGTTTTACTTCCTTTCAAAAATACAAATTTTAAGTTGTTTTTGTTTTGGTGGCACCACATCTAGATCCCGGATCTGAGAGATGTCACAGTTGACATCAAAGTACTTTTAATTTATTTTTTTTAAAATGTTCAGATTTCAAAATATTTGATTTGCATTTTTCCGCAAATACAGGGTCCAGGCTTTATAATTTCTTGAGGGGAGACTTCGGTCCTACTACATGTGCCGCGACAACCTTTACAAGTCCGAATGGTTGTCGACCGCCAGATCCGCTGGTCTAGTACCCACTCTTCTTTCTTCCCATATTGGTTTTAAATGATTTTTGTGTTAGTAGCATCAAATTCTTGAGGGACGCCACAGTTGATATGAGAGTTATAAGTTATAAGTTATTGAAATTAAAATGTAGATTGTAGTTATGAGTATAATATAAAGAGAAGTGTGATATCCCGACTTCATTCTATTTGAACAATACGTAAATTATGTGTATTTGACCGAGTTTTATTATATTTTTTCCTTTCTTAAATCTATTATTGTGAAATGTTGGTTTTCCTTGATACCAAGACTCTCATAAATAAAATTTTTGACTAAACAGAAGAAGCCCGATAATTTTTATATACTTTTGATACCCAAAAATATATAATGATGATGATGATGTGGTCGGCGCCCAATAAAAAAGGTTTTAAGATTTAGAAATTTTTTTGAAATTAAATCTTGTAACCTATATTCGCCCCATTATTAATTGAACTAGATATTAATTAGGCTTTAGCCAAATGGCCATATTAACCTTGAGTTTTATAGAAAAACTGTGGTGGACACTTTTATAACAGATTTAGATGATTGTTTTCATTTGGCTTTCATATTTGTTTCTAGTATATACGATTGATTAAATTCTTTGGCTCTCATGTTAACTTATTTCGAGTGCTTAAACTTTTTATGAGGCTACAAGTAAAGCCCAAGTGAAAGAATATTTGTTGTACTTATTTAAATTATATAAAACTTATGCTCATTCTATATTATGAGAAGGGATGAGTTTCCTTTGTTTTTACACTTTTAACCTCAATATGGTCTCATACTTGATTTCAGTGTTCAAACAAAAGATTGAAATTACTTGTATTTGGAGCTAATTTATTAGAAAAAAGGTCTCGATTTTGTTGATTTCTTTTCTCTAAAATTTTAGCCAGTGATATATATATACAACGGATCAAATAAAGGAATCCAGTTATTTATGGTGTTGATCCCGAGTGACACAATTTGGAAGGAAATGTTTTCAGGCACCAGTGTCGGAGAAGATGCCTTCACCCATCATTTTTCATTCAAAACGCTAGATCGTGTATTCATGTTTTTCTGAGAAACAGCTTCGTCAACAATCCACAGTCATCCATCCATCCGTATTAGAAAGAGTGGGTATAATAAACCCTTTTCTCTGTTATGTACTGGTGAATCTCGTCAACAAACCCTTCAATCCCTTGGAGTTATACTAGACTTCTTTTGGCTATCCCGTCCTTAAACAAGTATTACAGTTATATGCAATTTGTTATGTTAGTTTCTTGATCAATTTCGATGTTATGTACCTGAATTATATTCATGGGGCCCTTGATATGGTTTGATGTACCCTTTGTGGTTTTGTACCTTTATGGCTATTGGTGAATACCAAATTATATGTTGGTGAATACCAAATTATATTTTTCTTCTCCAAAACCTAGTCCACGATGGTTCACGGCGGTCAGCGGTGGTGGTAACTCGATGGTGGTAACTCATGATATCTTTGTATAATATTTAGGCTTGATTTACGTTTTAGCTTTATTAATTTTAATTATTCTTTAATGCATGTTGTATTCAAGATTGATCGAAAAATATTTTTGACTTGTATTGTGCATGACTTATATTCCTCATTTCTTTTTTGTTATCCATTTTTAGTTAGTATTTTATATGATTTATCAGGATACATTTGTTTGACAAAATTTTGTCTTATATTCAAATAGATATGGTTAGATATGTTTTCAGTTTTTAATTATACTTTCTTATTAAAATTTTAATATTTTTTGATTATATCTGTTGAGATTTAAATTCTATTATGTATTATTTTATTAGGTGTCTAACCAAAGAGATCTCACTATCTCTTTGGTGTAGATTTTTAAAAATTTATTTTAAATTAGTTTTATTTTACTTTCCTTATTCTTTAATATTTATATTATATTTTAATTATGAGTTTGTTGATTCTTTTTCTCTGTTGCTTTAGATAGTTTTATTTTCTGTATGAACTTATTATTTTCTTTTTTGTATTGTATTTTTTCAGGGTACGCAAGTGGAAAAATATTGATAGCGGGACCTCTCATGGGTGTTTTATTAAAGAAGACATCTATTTTTAGTCTGTTTTATAATCGATGTAATTTTTGTAGGGCACTCTTTTTCCCCTTGAGTTTTTTCCCACAGGGTTTTACTCTTGAGGGGTTTTAACGAGGCCTTTTTTTGTGGGTTATCTCTTCTGACTTGAAAGGCTATGTTATGTAAGCGTCCGAAGTATTTACATACTTTCGGTTAGATGATATACCTTCTTGAACGAAGGAAACTCTGTCCATCCCGATTTGTAACTTTCGATTTGGTTTAATACAACCGTTTTTATGACCAAAAAAAAAAACGCTAGATCGTGTAGCGTCTATCCTCCTTTTCTTTTTAACGTTAGATCGTTTTGAGAACCTAAACACTACACAATCTAACTTTAAAAGCCCTATACGCTAATTTACGTAGTGTTTTACTCCTAGAATGCTAGATTTACAGGGGATGTATTCGATTGAGATTTTAATGGATTGTTTTTAGTCTATGGTTTTTAATGGATTGTATTTGACTTTGATTTTTGATTTTGTGCAATTCTTGATAAAATGTTGTAGAGTTGATAGGACTTAAGCACAATGCTTCAAAATCCCATTGATTTTGGTGGGATTTCGAAAAACTTATAATACACTGAATAATGCCACAAAATCCATCATTTTATGAAATCCAAAAAAATCCATCAGCATTTGAATACCATCAGACTTTAATGGATTTTAAACAATCCCAATTGAATACCATCGGATTTTAAAATATAATTTAAAATATGGATTTCAAACAATCCCAATCGAATACCCTCGGATTTCATGAATGCAAAAAAATGCTTTAAAATCCCAATCCAATGTACCCCTCATAGCATTTTACAGTGATTTTTAACCGTAAACGTAACACGATATGACATTTTCTTTTCAAGATTAAAACGCTAGATTATCCCATATTATTAAATACTAATTTAAGATTTTTTTTTTAACTTTGCTATTTTGTACATTAGCAGCAAGTTTTATGACATGAGAGTCCATTTTCTCGGATATTTAAGCCATAAATTATTTTGGCGTGAAGTAAAATGAGAAGTGGAGTTGAGCAATCAAGCTGGGATAGTCGAAGATGCTGCTTGTTCTACAGCCCTCCACCTTCCACTATAATCCTACTTCAAGTAGTAAATTATTGTATAATAATACTAGTAGTTTCCATTGCCATGTGAATCTCAAAACCCTAAGGACGGACGAGAGTAAGAAGAACTTAATTGTTGGTTGCGCCGGAGGCGAGGGTCAAGGCGTGGCGGTGGAGGAGAAAAAGACGTCGTCGACGACGACGACGACGACGATTCCTCCCGGAATTGAAGTATCCCAGGGCTATCCCACTCCATTAGGCGCCACGTGTCGTGATGGTGGTGTTAATTTCTCCATTTCTTCAACTAATGCTTCTGCTGCTACTCTTTGCCTATTCAACTCTCCTTCGGAATTGTGCAAGGTATGTGTATGTATGTTGATTACTTGATTGTGGCCTAATGGGCAATTGAGATGATCTTATCGTTTATAATTGATTCTTCAGAGAACAGTGAGTGAGCAGATCTCCCTGGACCCGGTTACCAATAAGACTGGGAATGTCTGGCATGTGTTTCTCCGAGGACATGATTTTGAGGGAATGTTATATGCCTACAAATTTGATGGCATTTTTTCTCCTCACCAGGGACATTACTTTGATTCCTCCAACCTTTTGATCGATCCTTACTGTAAAGTTAGTCTCTCTCTCTCTCTCTCTCTCTCTCTCTCTCTCTCTCTCTCTCTCTCTCTCTCTCTCTCTCTCATATGCCTATTGAATTATCTATTTCTCTCGTGCTTCTTACTCTCGTTGCTGCCCCCAGGCTGTTGCAAGCAGAGGTGAGTTTGGTGTTTTGGGACCTGGAGATGACTGCTGGACCCAAATGGCCTGTCAAATACCTACTGCTGATGACGAGGTACATACCTTTACATTCAAATGTCTATCTCTCTTCATAAAATATTGATGGGATACCCGTAAATCGTAATCCTTTAGCTGGCTCATAATTCATAATTGTTACTACAGTTTGACTGGGAAGGAGATTTACCCTTGAAACTTCAGCAAAAAGATCAAGTAATTTATGAAATGCATGTTCGTGGATTTACAAAGCATGAATCAAGTAACATAAAACATCCTGGTTCATACCTTGGGGTAGTTGAAAAGCTTGATCATTTGAAGGTACGGACAATCATTGTCTAGCCAATTGCTTATACTTGATTTTTTCGGCAAGGCTCTATCTGTTAAGTATCAAGATTATTAGATTCTAGTCCTAAACATTTGTAAGTTTAAAATATTCACAAAAAAAATCAACTGCTTATATACTTTGGTTTTTTTTATCTCTAAGTTTATACAGCCAATGTGATGGTACCCAATGCTCGAGTGAAATACTGTAGTTGAAGATTCCAGCCATACCCGGTCAACATCTATTTGATAGTTATATGTACCATGCCATATGTTTTTCACGATTGAAACAGAGTATTTGTGAATGTGCTTGGTGCATAACTTTGCAATGTCTTGCCCAAGCTTGTTACTTCAATGCCTGTGGTATGCTAGATAATCACGACTCACGAGGGCTGTTGTCTTACGTATAGGCTTCAAGAAATCCAACCAAAATTATATGGATTTCAGTTGCCACTCTTTTCATTTAACATTGCAAGTCAATAGCCACATAGATTTTGTGACCATTTGATGTGATGCACCATCAGTAGGTTTATAATGAATGCCTAGTGGGTGCTTGTTCTGATCTAAGTGCAGCATTTGCTCTTATGTTCCAATGCACAATCAATTCAATTACCTGCTTAAAACAATCTAACCAGCATCATGCTAACCATAAATTTTGTTTAATAGTAATGTTTATCGTTCAGGAACTTGGTGTCAACTGTATAGAGTTAATGCCATGTCAGGAGTTCAATGAGCTGGAGTACTATAGCTACAACTCTGTCTTGGGCGATTACAAGTACACAACTGCTGAATTTCTTCTTAATATTCTTTCAAATATCTGTTAATATGAATGTTTCTTGCGATAATGTTATTTCTATCTCTGCTATTTTTTGTTGGTTTTTTATAATATATTGTGATAATTTGTAATTATATGTTAGATGTATTGGTGGTAAGCTGAGTCTACATGAGTTAAGCATTATACAGGGTCCTACTCCAATACAAACCACTAAGATAAAAACTAAATACAAACCAATGCAATTGAGGAGAATAGGAAGGCTTGTGGGTCCCGGGGATGGACCCTGAGGTGATGGGGCCTGGGTGGGGCTTAGTGGGATCGCATGGAGTCAAGTTTAGGTTTTTTGGCTGTCCGGAGCCTGTCCAAGGTCTTTACAGAGTCTTGGTGAGGCTCTAGTGGGCCCGAAATGGATTGAGTGGGGGGTGGTGGGACTTAGATGGTGGGCTTAACCCATTGACGTCGCCCGCCACTCCTGAGATCTTTCTCCTTTCTCCGCTTCTCCTTTTCTGGAGATATGTGTTCTTCGTCTATGGTGACCTCCCTTTCTCTTCCCCACCACTCTCTAAAACTATATACTTCCTTTTATTTTATTTTTTAATAAATCAATATATTCCTGTAGTTGCAGTAGATCGACAATCATCGATTGTGGCTGGAATAAATGATGATAATCAGAGATGGTGGTGGTAGTGATCAGAGGTTCATTTGCATATGTATTTATTTAATTAAAAAAGATGAATAATTACTAAATATAACTATTGCAATTTGGGGTTTGTAGCTTTTATTTTGACCTAGTTTTTACTGGAGTAATGACCAAAATATCTAACTAAACTACAACTTGTGCCTATGTTCAGTTATATATTATATAATATAATATCATTTTTAATATCATTTTGTTAGTGATATAGTATTGTTGGATGCCCACATTTTTTTGCATGAGGAATTCCATAATAATGTATTGAAGTTTGATTAAATGTTATTAACCGATTGATTATATTCTCTTTTACAGATCTGACTTCTACAATTTTTTGTATTGTAAATGGGTAGTAAACAATAAATGTTTTTATTATTTATCTGTAAATATTTCCCTAATATTAATATGCGTGTTTTGTGATTAATTTATAAATACATTTTATTACTAAAAGCATTTTATTCTTGATGGTTGAATTTTTCGACCGAGTGGGATTTCATTTTCCTAATGTAAATCTAACAAGAACTTCAGTTGAAACTAGATTGATCAGAATATACCACCATACCCTACATGAGGCATCTATTTCAACAATTTTGAAATATTGTGGATTTGCCAAAGGTTTGCTGAATTAGTAAGGTACTCCCTTCATCCCTTTTTAGTTGTCACATTTGCAAAAAAAAATTGTCCCTAAATAGTTGTCTCGTTTTTATTCCAATGCATATTTATATATATTTTTCCATATTCACCCCTTGATTGTTAATGCTTGACTTTACAACAATTTGTATACACTTATAGCTTAGCATTTAATGTAATAAATAAGGGCATGCATGGAAACAACTTACAAAATTTAATTTTTCTTAAGATTTGTATTTTCTGCAAATGTGACAATTAAAAAGGGAAGGAGGGAGTAAATATTTTTAACAGCCTGAAAATGTCTCTTGTTCCATGGTTCAGGTTTATTCTTGAGTCTAGGATACAATGTTGATATATCCTTTGCCATGTTCTCGTAATAATCTGAAAATATAATTTAGACTACTCAAAAAACTTTGTAACTGCTTTATATCAGTTATTGTATCAAGAAATTTAGAAGCAAATTCAATAATTTTTTCTATAACAGTAATTTTTCCATGATTTATCACATGACGCAAAAATCTAACATGGGTTTCAAACAATTTCATTTTAGAGGCATATATTACTAATCAATTACGTTTCATCAAAATTTTAGATATATCTAATTTTCATGTTGCTCAATTATTTTAGAAAGTACTATAACATTATTGGTGTATACAATTGCAAATTCTGTTTATGGAATGAATATAGAATTCATAATATTATGAAATTCGGAAGGTGCACTTTTTAATTTCAATGATAAAACATTCCATTCAAAATGATTGAAGGAAACTGAGCAGTCCTATATTAATCAGATTCATTAATTTGTAGGCCAATATCCAGATTTCATATCGAATTTAGAAAAGATTAAAACAACATTTAATATATTTGATTAATCTTTCTTGTTAGGATCTGGATAGTTACTCCATTTCAATACTTCTTTTTTTTTGCCAGCCATTTCAATACTTTATTAAGTGGTTTATAGTTAATAACTAATTTAGGAACATCTCTTTCTTTTTAAGCGGCAAATAGAATGTTGTCTAATTCCAAGGGGATTTAGATTTATGAATTCATCATGAATTTATTTCCTTCTTACATGATTCTAAATACTCGCGATTCATTCAAGTTGTCCTAGTCTCTGTAGGTATATGATTCTCATTAATATTGTTTATATATGGTCATTGTTGTCACGGTGCTCGACCAGTCACGAATAGTCGGGTTGAGAAAATCTACTAGAGAGGTTCACTTGCGAATTGTCGACTAGTCTGTCGACGAAGTCGACTAATCGATCGACTTATCGACTAGTTGGTCGACAAGTGCAAAATTCAATCAAAAATTAAAATTTAAAAAAATCTATGAACCTGCTCAAATCAGCAATTATCAACATGTCAATCTAAATTTATACAGTTGAACCTCTTTAAAGTAATAACGTTGGGACCAACGGAAAAAAATTACTTTATCGAGTTTATTACTTTATTGAGAGTAAAAATACACTATTTACATTATGTTAGGGCTAGAAAAAAATATTACTTTAGTGAGGATATTACTTTATCGATTATTACTTAATCGAGGTTTAACTGTAGATCTACTGTCTGTATGTGTTTATGTATGCATAAGTTGATTAGAACTGAATATAGTAATATACATGTAGTATAATCTGTTTATATATTGGTTCAGTTGGTGTGTTGATGCGTGTACATGAAAGGGGAAAAAGATATGTTTGTAATTAACATATCTATTTTGTGATTGATATACATATGAGAATCAGAGTGTTAAGTTTTTGTGATAGGAAACCACATATATAAGATATATATTATTAAATTAATTATTATTAACTTTTCGACTAGTCAGCAAATAGTTTAAGCTGGACCTATCGACTCGACTCGACTTCTGAATGTGACAACCATGTATAGGGTTAAGAAACATGTTTCTTTCTAAATCAAAAGGCATTAGTCAACGTATTACATTCCTCATCATTAAATTATTTTTAATTTAAATCTAAATATTACTCCTTTTAGTTGCTCATTAATATTCAAAATTCTTACTTAAGAAAACATAATTCTTCTTTAATACCTCATTATTATATTGTTTTTTTTTAATTTTATTCAAATATCAAGATCAATTTATAATTGGCTTATTTAATTCATAATCTACTTTTAACTACCAAACGGTTATTTACCTCTAGGTAGCATGTGCACGGTGCGGGTGCGCGGTACGGGGATACCGAAATTTGTCAAATTTAAAAGTATGGGGATACGAGTGCGGGGAGACACAACAAATATTAAAATATTAAATGTGTGTGTGTGTGTGTGTATGGGTGGGTGTTTGCACACACACACACACACGCACGCAAGTGTTCAATTACAAACCAAGATTAAAATACAAACTACAAACTAATATGAGCCCTTGGATGAATCTAATCTAATGGCCCCCATAGAAGTCATCACACACAATTAACATACACCCTCCCACACAAAATCTCAAAGAATCCCCTCCATTTTTAATTTGAATTTTCTTGTCAATCGGTGAACTTCATTTGAAATCTGACTTCATTGTATTTTTATTCATCTCCCAACGATCAATTTGTATATCATATGTGCTAATATTTTGAATATCCCGTGGTTGCTTCATTTACTTCATTAAATCTGAACATTTCTACCATTTATCTTGCTTCATCAATATATCATATCTTGCCGATATTTTGCTGAGGATTCAAGTATATGCTAATATGTTTTGATTACCTCTTTGGTCAGTTAAGCATGAGTTAAAATTTGGTAGTATAAGTAATGTCTTGCTCTTTCGAAGTTGGCTTTATCTTTAAATTAAAAAGTTGTTGAAAATTACGAAAAATGCCACTCCCGCACCCCTCAATCCGCAACCCCCCCATCCCCATCTCTGACTTCTCCGATACACCATGTGGCATATCCCATACGAACTCCACTGCACCCCCGCACTGCAAAGTATCCCCCATGAAGTTCTTCAATGAACTGAAGTATCCATGCTTTCTGGAATTTACCTACTTTTCAGTTCACTGAAAAGCGGTTGTTGTCAGCAATGTCAAAAGGGGCCTAAATCTCTCCATGTTTTGAATAAAAGTGTGTTTAAGAAATGTGCCTTGGAGTGTGAGTTTGTGTATATGCTAATTGGCTAGTTGCTAGAGAGGTGAGAGATTTGTGTATCGACAAGTGTGTGGAGCTTCCTTTCCACAGATTCCTAATGTTTGCAGATGTCATGCCCGACGAGCTACCTCAGGGTTGCCACTTCTTAGAGGTTTCCAACATGCTATAGATTGTCCCGGGATCTTCGCTACCAAACTTGTCGTATCATATAGAGTTGGCAGGTTAAGGAGCTGTTGAGCAAGGGATTTGTGAGAAAGAATCTTAGCCTGTGTGTTGTGCTAGCCTTGTTTACACTAAAGACTAATGGCAGTTTTAGGATGTGTTAAATTAGTCTAGCTATAAACAACATCACCGTGAAGTATATAGGTTTCCCATCTCTAGACTTCTAGTCTTGACGACATGTTGGATATGATTGTTGGAGCTCTGTATTTCATGTAATCAAATTCCGGAGTGGTTACCATCAGATTTGTATCAAAGAGGGAGATGAGTGGAAGATTGTCTTCAAAAAGCATATGAACTTTATGAGTGGTTAGTCGTACCATTTGGGCTATCCAATGCCTCGAGCACGTTTATGAGAGTCGTGTATCACATGCTTCGTCCATTTATTAGCAGGTATGTTGTCGAATAATCAGAAGAAGCATATTCTTGTTGAAGTTCGTAAAGTTCAAATCACAAGTCTCATTCACATGCAAATCAATTTCAGTAAACCTAACTTAATCTTAGTTGTCTTCTGCACTTAAGTTAATGTTCTTTAAACCCGTTCCATTCTGTTCTTACATGTTTTTTGCCTTTCTCAAAATTCAAGGCCAAGTTTCTTTAGCAGGGGTTAATGGGGAATGAAAAGAATGATTTTCTAGCAGAAGGTTAGAAAATGAAAAGAAAGCAATCTTTTATATCTACTACTATGGTTTAATTATTTACAATGGAGGGAGTTATTTACAAGGGGCTATGAATTTAATTAGTATTTAAGGTCCTTATGTTAAGTCCAATTGTTTATAAGCCCATTAGGTTATTGTATTGGTTTTTTATTCTTTATATGAGTGACCCACGTGTTAGTTCGAAATTGATTGATTAAATTTTTGAACAGAGTCTCTTTTTCATTTGCTATGCCTTTGTTGTCTCCTTGATATGGTTGGGAAACTCCGGGGAAGTGGCTGTGTTGCAGTTAATGCACTCTAATACTTATCCTGGACGTATTTTCTGCCGTATTTGTTAATCGACCCAAGTTTTATGCTTCTATTGTTTTCCTACCTAATTATTATCCTACACAATGGGGAAGATAAATGAAAATATAATACGAAAAATATAGTTATATTTATATTTACATTTTTCTGATGAAGAATTGAAGTAATTTTTCCCTGCAAATGTGGGAATTTAGAGAAGTATCTTTTACTTTGGATCTTTATTATTTAGGACTATTCTATAGACTATTTAGTTGTCTTACTTTCTGACCTATCGTAGATCTTTGTTTCTGTACAAGAACTATATGTTGGGTTTCGGGGCAACAAACGCAGCGGATAATCGACGTAAAATAAAAAAAAATCCGAAACCCTAACCCGAGGATCCATCTATAAAGAACGGCTGATCATGGAGATACGAAATAATACCTTGTTGAAGCTTTACGTTAGCGAAAGATGGAGGTCCGGAACAAGCAATCACCACGCAGCCCTCGTCTAAGGATCGCGTCTCTAAGCAGTCCACACGAACGTCTGATCGCCAAAGATCACCGGAGCCGGTACTAGCCGAATGCAGCCTCTCTCTCTCTCTCTCTAGCCTCTCTTGATGTAGAGCTGCTAGGGTTTTTATAATAAAACGAATTTTATGTTACTTAACCCTAAAACAATACATCATTATGTATTTATAGGGAAGAGAGATAGATGGGCCAAACCCTAATCGGATTTGGGCTTCTCCAAACCTAATCCGATTTTGGTTTTAATATTAAATTCGAAATTCTAATTACTTAATTAAGACCGGCTCAATTAAATAATTTATTTCGAATTAATCATTTAATTTAAATTCAGAATTTAAATTAAAACTCCTTTAAACGTTCAAAGTGTGTGACCCTTTAGGTTATTATTACGTTGGCAATAATTTTAATATCCAATAATAAAATTATAAACAATGAGCGGCATCTAGTAATACATCATTGCTACCCAAGTAATAATAATAATTGGTGATTCAATTAAACCTTTTGTGAATAATGTACAATGTAATATAATCCCTTTAACCTTATATTATAGATCAGACTCAAGGCATGTATTGTGTCATCCTCTTCATCGTCTAATCCGAATTTCCTTGATCAATGAGTAGACTATTAAACAAATCAATATTTGAGCACGGCCATGCATTTTATAGTCTCACTCAATCAAGAGGCCAATAATATCACTCCTAAAATAGGAGGGTTAAATCCTTTCTAGATCATTCATATTTCTCATACGATTCATAATATACCCAATGTACATTTCATCATCACCCGGTCAAAGGTAACTTTTAGTGCAACCAAAGTATATTAATTCTCATATAGAAATATAATGATATCAAGTCAGAGGATCATTACATCATTATCACAGTGAGAATTTCCAATGACACTTATTAACATGTAAAATCTCACGGTGGGTCATTCCAGTGCCATGTGTCGATACATGCACTTATGTTCTTGACTTTAGCATCACTATACCTATGATCAATGAGATGTGATCATCAGTCAACAAACATACTAGTCTTAATGCATCATTATTGTCCCTTAACAATAATACTCGACTAGGGACATTTAGGAATATGATATTATTCTCATAATCTCATTTCTAAGTCACGTACTTAGAGATATAGAATTACATATAATATTCCAAGGACATTTATTATGCTTTCAATTTATTACGCAGTAAATAAAGACACAATAAATATTTATTCAATAATCAATATAACATAATCCATAAATGTCTACGATAGAACACAATAGTATTGTCTCTAGGACACCAATACTAACACTATAATCCCCACAAGAAACATACTGTATTGACATTGATTAATAAAAATACGAGGATTTGTCTCTTTCTCTTTGGTTCTATCTGCCCTATTTTTGTTTCAATTTTTTTGATTTTTGTTCTATAATATACTTTCTGCTTTCATTGCTATATTTTTGGTTTAACAAACTTGCTCTCGGTTTGAAATATGCACTATAATGATTCATGTGGAAAGGTTTGATCATTTGAATTGTCATATTTACAACAGTCACATACATCTAAGTGTTAAACAATTATTATACATTCAAACTTGCTTGGAGTTGTTTTGAGGCAAAATGCATTTTTGTGTAACAGAAATTGTTTAGCAAACAGGTGTGAAGCAGGAAAGTAGCAACAACAGAAGTCCATGAAAACTCAGAAAAAAACTGAAAGAGAAGGAAAAATAATATAGAACTACTGTCAACCTTCACTTTTAGTTTTTGAATTTCACAATATGTCAGATGTCATCATTAATATTTCATGTCATACAGCAGAATGTTCTTTAAAGAGTTTTATGCTCTCCTCTGCAACTATTTCTCCTTTTTAACTCTAAATTTAGTTTGTAAGGCATAGTTGATACTTGCTAATATGTTTTATTTATTTTAAGTTGATTACCAATATAGTGTGAGAGAGTTTGTATTTCATGTTTATGATAGTTTGTATTTTCATGATTATGTTATCATTGTCTTTTGTACATATATATTTCTAAAAATCTTATTTAATTTCATATCCAGGATGAACTTTTGGGGTTACTCGACTGTTAATTATTTCTCACCAATGGCAAGGTACTCAGCAGCTGGCGTTCACAATTTTGGCCTTGGTGCAACAGATGAATTCAAACTTCTTGTTAGAGAAGCACATAAACGGGGAATTGAGGTTACTGCTTGTTACAGGATGCCATAGGAATTCTTCTTATGGTACAGGGTGATTCATGACCTAAAAATTTACTTTCACAGGTACTTATGGATGTTGTTTTTAATCACACTGCTGAAGGAAATGAGAATGGTCCCATATTGTCGTTCAGAGGTGTTGACAACAGTGTATACTATATGCTTGCACCTAAGGTATGGCTATTAGTAATATTATGTGTTCCATATGCAACTCTTAATAGAAAAAAGTAAGTTCTATTCATTTTTAAAACTCAATCATAACTTCTGCTTTATTTGGTTTTCATGCGTTTGTAGTTATATATATTTAAGCAGGTAGCATATCTATACCTTTTGGACTGTGGAACTTTGAATCACAGTACTATTCACTGTTTCATGCAATATTATGTTAACTCTTCAGCAACTTTTACTTGATTAATTGGCAGGGAGAGTTTTATAACTATTCAGGTTGCGGGAATACCATAAATTGCAACCATCCTATTGTGCGACAATTTATATTGGACTGCTTGAGGTACCATCTGACAAATATATAAGAAAATGTTTTATTTCTGGATGAATTTGTAATACAAACAGCTCCTGTATTTATAGGTACAGCAGATGCAATTAGAACTACGAATCAGCTATTAAATCCCTTCACATCAGCCTGAAAATTTGCCTACATTATCTCTTAATATCAGTCTATCATATCACCTATTATCAGCCTCTAACTAAGCTTATAAAGCTGGCTGTTACATATCAGATATCACAGATTTTACAGCTATCAAATTTATAACCAATGTTCAGTAATGCTAAAGATATTGACCCAATCTACGCCCCCCCCCCCCCCCCCCCCCCCCCCAACCCCACACACACAAAAAAAAAAAAAAAGTGTTTAAAGGAAGTCCCAGTAAGTCGGGTTTACAGTAATGCTGTTATGCATTAAATTGGTGTTGGATTTGACTTTTTTATATTTCAACAGGTATTGGGTAATGGAAATTCATGTGGATGGATTTCGCTTTGACCTTGCATCCATCATGACCAGGGGTAGCAGGTTATCTGGCTTATATCCATGTCTGATTATTTTAGTAAACTATTAATAGTAAAGACCCATCTTAAGTTCCTTCTCTTTCTTGCATTATGTTATTTGAAGCCTCTGTGATGCGGTAAATATATATGGAGATCAATCTGAAGATGACAAACTGACAACTGGCTCTCCTCTCTGTAACCCACCATTAATTGATTTGATAAGCAATGATCCAATACTTCGTGGAGTCAAGGTGTATTCCATAGGCCCCTTAAGATTCCATTCTTTACCAATGACAGATTATATTTCTGCTTGAATCTGTAGTCATTTCTTTCAACACAACAAGCGCTATTATAGGCTTTCTGTTTTATACAGAAATATTTTCTTTTCATATTTCTTTTGATAGCAACAGGAGGGCATAGTATCTTATTACTTTGCCTTATGCCTCTTAAATAGCTTATTGCTGAAGCATGGGATTGCGGTGGTCTTTACCAAGTTGGAATGTTTCCTCACTGGGGCATCTGGTCAGAATGGAATGGAAAGGTTAGTTAAGATGCCTAAATTTGGCTGTCATCTTCTGGAATCTTTTTGTGGTGATCACAAAGCGAAGAGTGAGGATTATAGCAGTAATGGAGAACAAAGTCAAATTATAAGTGCTCTGCGATCTGTTTTAAGAAACCCAATTAGAACCTTGTCAATGTTGATGCATTGTTTCCTCACCTTGGATGCAAGGATACTTGAAATCATAATCACCTATCTATGGTTTTCTTTTGAAACTGCTTAAATGAAAGAATGAAAGCTTACCATTTGGTGTCCACATCTCTCCGAAACAAGTGCATTTTTTCCATTGCTTCAAAGCCTTTTAAGTTGAATTGGTGTTGCGCTAGGTTGATGTTAGGTATCAGCCCATTACAATGGTAGCATGGGCTTGGGTGATTCAAAATATATATGGATAATAATTGTATATTTAGACAATTATATAAAAGGTATGTCTTGGTCTCAAAGTATGAGAAGGATTGTTGGGTATTAAACCAGTAAGAATTGAATTGTAATGGGAGTTAGGTATTTCAGAATTAGATCCTGATTTAGCTAAGTTTGAGATGACTATATATACAGTCATATTGTGTTTGATATGTGTGCTCATGATTTAGACTTAGGTATCGCTCGAGAGCGGATCTTGATCGGATGCTTGAGTGTTGTTAGGCTTGAGTATCCAAGTTTGGTTGATTGTATTATTGATAACGGTTTTGATTAAAAATACAAATTGGGACATGGGTATTCCGCGTCATATATTTTTGTATGTTTTGCATTGGAAGCTATATCTCGTATTTTTATCCACAAGTCCTAAAAGGAACTTGTCCCCTTCAGCGAGGCACCTCAGTAAAATGTCCTAGTTTCCCTCCTTGCTTTATTCTTTTCAACATTAATTTCACAGCTTTTGAAATGTCATCTTGCTAACTACTTGTCTTGCTTTTAAGTTTTGAGATCTATACAACATGTTCAGCATGAACAAAGGAATACTTGTGGACATTTTTTTATTTAGGACTCCTGACAGCCAATTTTTTTATGAAAACACTTATTTTAGACTGATTCATGTTAATAGTTCAGTTGGAAATATGTCATTTAACATATGTTGTTAGCCTTTACAATGTATTTCTTTATTCACTCTGCAATATTTTTCCAACTTAATTTCTCAATTAAGTAATCCTACTTACCTTTACACGTGCATGCACAATCACATATATCAAATGTAGTATCGTGACACCATACGGCAGTTCATCAAGGGAACAGATGGGTTTTCTGGAGCATTTGCCGAGTGCCTTTGTGGGAGCCCTAATTTGTATCAGGTCTTTTTCTCTTGGATTATGTTTTACTATTTTTTTTAATCTCGGTGATAATTCTCCCATAATACTGCATTGAATATAATTGCTGACTGGTCCTCTCATCACTTGTAACTATTCTTATATTCTTTGATTCTTTGATATTGGGATTCCCAAATCTCTTTTATAAGCAACTCTAAAGCTGATTTTCAGCATAAGTCTTAGTGCCACTTCCTCTTGTTTATAACCAGGAAGCTGGAAGGAAACCATGGCACAGTATAAATTTCATTAGTGCTCATGATGGTTTTACTCTGGCTGATTTAGTGACGTACAATGACAAGCATAATTTGGCAAATGGAGAAGACAACAATGATGGGGAAAATCATAATAATAGTTGGAACTGTGGGCAGGTAAATTTTTGAATTTATGGCAGTCATATTGAATGTTAGCCTGAGGTTATTATATCACGACATAGATGTGACCTGTAGTAATTTATCCTGCCTTACTTCAAAAGGTGTTTGATGTCGAGATTAAAAATTTGAGAGACCATGGTGTCATTTAATCAAACGTGTCTTCTCAGTTGATCTAGTGTTCTGTTCCATATCAGGCTCTCATAATTCGTAGTTTTTTGTACAATATTCAGTCTTTAAAGTTTTCAATAGGTGCTTCACTACACACATTCCGAACGGAACTGAATAATTATTGGATTGTGTAATAAGTGATAAATGTTAACCCGTGTCATCTTCTACTTAGCTTCAATGGCTAAGAGTATATTAATAGTCCATGGCTCTAGCATTTCTGATTCTTATCAGCAGAAACAGATCTAGTCCACTTTATCTTTTCAAGCTAGTTTTGCCTAAGTGACTGACTTTCACTTAATGCTCCTTCCCTCCAAGAATTTGAAAATTAGCTGGAAATTTAAGTTGTTAAATAGACCTAAAATGTGGCAGAAACATAAAACATATGATACTAGTACGGAATTAATTAAGTACAAATTTTACTTCAAACAAGATCTTCTAGCGCACCTCAAATTTTGCTTCAAGTTACACACAAATGCAAGAACTATTTGATCATGTAGTTGTTTGGAGTGTCCCTGTTCAATGGGACAGGAGTCATATTTTTTTAAAAAAATAATCACATATTTTAACAAGCCATAACTGTGGCCAGGAATGAAATTAATTTATCATTTCAGTTGTATTTTATTGCATCATAATCACTTGCTTGCTCAGTGCTCATGTATTTTTGTTATAGTTTTTAGTGACAATATACAAGAAAATGCTTTATTTCTCAGTGAATCGTTATACAAACAAGCTCCTGTATTTATAGGTACAACAGAGCTAATCATCGCTACAAATCAGCTAGTATATCCCACCATATTTGCCTGTAAATCAATCTACATAATCCCCTGATGCCTATAATATCACAAATTATTAACCTCTATTAAAGTCTAACAGATCTGTTAAAGATTAGTGTTTACACATATTTACAGCTATGCTTATATACTGAGGATTGTAATCTAGCGATTATATTGACATGCCCCCTCAAATTGATGCTGATAAATCTAGAAGCATCAATTTGCCACTAAGAAGCTTGTGTCGTTGGCGCGTCAAAGCTTTTGTGGAGACATCAGTTGTTTGAAGATTAGTCCCAACATGAGGAAGTTTAATTAGACCACGAGTAAATGCATCTCTAATGTAATGACATTTAACTTCAGTATGTTTTGTGCGTTCATAATATACCGGATTGGCAGCGATTTGAATGGCACTTTTGTTATTAGCATGAAGTGGAGTAGGATTACTTTGAGAAATCCGAAGCTTGGAAATAAGGCCATGTAACCAAACAATTTTTGAACAAGCTGCAGACATGGTTCTGTATTCAGCCTCTGTGGAAGATTTAGAGACATGATCCTGGGCATCCAGCCCAATCAGCATCGCTATATGCTGTCAAATGAAGATCAAAACTTGTAAAAAAGAATAAACCACATGTAGGTGATCTAGTTAAATATCGAATGATACGCTTTACTGCAACCAGAGGAAGATGCTGAGGAGATTGCATGAATCTGCTAACTATATGGACAACATTGAGATATCGGGTCTTGTAATAGTTAGTTAGATAAGACTACCAACCAACTGTCTATATAAATAAAAATTTGACAAAAGCTCTTCTTCATCTTTTAGATATTTAACATTCACCTCCGTTGGTGTATCGATAGTAGTAGTCTCCTTTAAACCATCCAACTCAATGAGATCTTTGACATATGTCTGTTAATTTAGAAATACACCTCGATCTCGAGAATGAACTTTTAGACCCAAAAAAGATTTAAGATTCCGTAGATCTTTCATTTGGAAAATACTATGCAACAACAAGAATGGTTCTTACAGTGGTCATTTTAACAACTGGTGCAAATGTTTCTATATAGTTGATAGTTGATACAATATTCTTGTTTATTGCGAATTGTAACTAGTCGAGCTTTGTATTGATCAAGTGAACCATCAGACTTGAGTTTCATACTGTAGACACATTTACGACTGATTGGCTTGACATTTGGAGGCAAGAAAACAATGTCCCAAGTATGATTTTCTACAAGAGCTTGAAGTTCTGTTTCCATTGTTTGTTGCCAACACTCATGTTCTTCAGGTTGTTTATAACAAGTGGAAAGAGAAATAGGAGACAAAAGGAATGGGCACGGCTACTGGATTTGAAAAACCATGCATGTTTGGAGGTTTCGAATTTCTAGATCTTCTTCGAATCAGAGGTGGATCATTGGATATATGGTGAATTAGGATCAGATTCGTTGGAAAGAGTCGGAGGAGCTACAGTGGAAGCTGTACGTCTATTATAAACATGACCAGGTTTAAATCTTTGTGCTGATGTTGATGACTCGAGAAAATGAGATAATATAACTATAGATAGGGGTTGTGAGTCATTTTTATGCTAAAAAATGGTTGATTTTCAAAGAAGATTACATTTCTAGACACACGAATTCGACGAACATCAGGATCATAGCAAAGAAAACCTTTTTAGGTGCCACCATATCCTTAGAAAGCACATTCGACAGATTGTGCCATAGGCTTATTTCATGTGGTTGAAGATGAATGAAATAAACACATCCGAAAACATGGAGTTTAGAGTAATCTCGTGCCTCTTCAAAAAAACAAAATTTATTGTTCAAGGTGGAGATGGTAATCTAGTAATCAAATAGAGAGCAGTAGACAAAGCTTCACACAGAAAATGAGATGGAACACAAGACTCAATAAAAATGGTTCGAACGACATTAAGGAGATGACGATTCTTTCTTTCAGCCACACCATTTTGTTGTGGAGTTGGACTAGAATGTTGTGATATGATTCCACGACTTTGAAGAAAAGATTAGAACTCATTTGATATATCATTTGTTGGATCATTTCGATAGTAATAGAAGACTGACCAAGATTAGTTTTATTTGAGGATCCGACTATGGCATTGAATGTAGTTTCAGATTTCTTTGGAGGCCTGATGGGACAATCTCTGATGATATGCCCTGATTTTTTACAATAATTGCAAAACTTTTTAGTGCAATTAGTAGCAATGTGTCCGAATCCTTTGCAACTGTAGCATTGGATATTACTCATACCTCGTCCACCTCTATGCTTTCCTTGGCAGCGTAAGCAACCAGAATAGGAGAAGAGTTCTGCGCTTTTTGCTCGATAAAAGATTGTGTCACAAGCCGTTGTTCTTCCCGAAGTAGCTCTCTTATGCACACATCCATTCGAGGAACTGGATTCCCGTTCATAAGGTTGGACCTAACAGGTTCAAAATCTCCTCTTAATTTCATCAAAAATTGATCATGTTTGTGTGTCTCATGTACACTTTGGACAACAACTAGTTCTTCTGGAGGCACACTTTCGTACACAATATTTGTGTATTCACCTAATAAATTCTCAAAAGAAGAATAAAACTCCTGAATTGTCATACTCCCCTGACTGAGTTGCCCCAACTCGAGTTCTAATTGAAAATGTCGGGCTGCATTGCTCTGGTTCACACTTTCCTCAAGTAAACCAACATATCTTTGACAGTCTTGTAAGGCCTGAGATTGAGAAGCAAAGAGGGTTTCATACTTCCAAGAATCCAAGTCATAATCTGAGCATCTTTCACCTGCTATTTCGTGAGTTGCTCCATTTCTTTGGCGTCGAGTGCAGAAATTGTTCCATCAATATAGCCCCATAATTCTTTTCCCTTGCAAGAATCTTAAATTGGAAAGTCCAAGCAGAATAGTTTTTTTCATTAAATCGAACAAGAAAGTGACCAGATTGCTCAATTGACATTTTGAAAAGAAAGAAGAGCTAAAAGATGAATTTAAGAAAAGACAAGTATAAGAGAACACTACAAATTTGAAGCGAGACAAGAGAACAGTACAAGATCAGATTGGCCCCGATACCATGATAAAACACATAAAAAAATGCTTTATTTCTCAAATGAATCGTTATACAAACAAGCTCTTGTATTTATAGGTACAACAGAGCTAATCAGCGCTACAGATCGACTAGTATATTCCACTATATCTGCCTTTAAATCAACCTACATAGTACCCTGATATCAGCCTATCATAACACATAAAATCAGCCTCTAATTAAGTCTAACAGATCTGTTAAATATTAGTGTTTTAGACATATTTAGAGCTATACTTATACACTAAGGATTGTAATCTGATGATTATATTGACATTTAGAAGTGAGGAATTAATTTGGTTTATTTTGATCCGGCAACTCATAAAATAGAGCTCTCATTTGCGTTCGTCTCACATTCACTCTCCTGTTACTTCTTATTTAGGGATCACAGAAGTTAGTTTGTTTTTCTGCCTGATTAAAAAAAATCTGGCTTTGTCACTGACTGTGGCACATCTAATTGGACAGATATTAGCAATGAAGTCTGATGTCAAATTACAAAAATCATGAGAGTATCACTTTATAAATTTGATTCTTATGGAATTTTTTTATATTTAGAATCTGTTATTATAAATTGTTAAATCCTTACACATACTAAGATCTGTGATACTTGGCCACACACACATAAGTTATTTATGTTTGTCAATGGCTAACTAGGAAGGAGAATTTGCAAGCTTCTCTGTGAAGAGATTGAGAAAACGACAAATGAGAAACCTGTTTCTTTGTCTCATAGTTTCCCAAGTAAGATTTATTTGTATTTCCATTTCAGTTGTGTTTTATTGCTTCATAATAGTTCGTGTTTTCAGTGCTCGGAGTAATGAAATAGTAGTTGTACAGTTCTTCTTGCATAAACTGAAAAGATGATAAAATTTGAGGAAACAATACAAGAGTATAGTTGTACAAATAAGTGAAGTTCTCGTGATAGTTCTGGTACCATGCTTATTAAATCTTGATGAGAATAACTTAGGCAGCCTTGCCCCCTCACTTTAAGTTTGTTTTGGTATTTGTTTTTATTTTATAATCTGAAAACTAAATCAGTACAAACCCTTAAATTAGTCCCAGTAACGGTGCAGATATTCTCGAACAAGTACAACATGAAATTAATGGAGTGGTGCATTCCAATCAATTTTTTTTGCAAGGGTGTATTTACACGTACAAGAATACAATTTCAGATGAAATTCTTTTCATAAAGGAAAGCTTATCATCTGACTGAAAGACATGCACGTTGTTTTTTAAATTTAGACAATAGAATTTTAATATTCGAAAAGATGATCAAACTGACTACAAGAAACTCACGGGAGGGAGAAGATTCCAAGTGTCTAGAAAGCAACAAAACAAACAAATATAGAGATATGTAAGTGGTTAGATGTAACAAAAAATATATTATAGAATTTGGTAATAGATAAAAAAGTATAATTATATACATAAAAATAAAAGAAATATGTTATGTAACATATAGAGAACAATAAATAAAGTCACATAAATAAAGTATTGAGGATATTATTATAAATATAAGGTACATTTTAAATATAAAATAAGTCACAGAAAGCGACACTTTCGTCTATACGGCACATCAACCATAATCTTATTTGATAAAAAAAACCATTATAAATGGTAACATACCATCAAGGGCTTCTTTGAGGAGCCCATTGGAGATGCTCTTATAAGATGGGAGTCGCTCCCTCACTCAACACTCTCGAATACAAACACCTTGCTTGATCACAAAAGCTTTTCTTGTGTATCTCTTATACAACTCTCTAACTTTTGCAATACAGAAAAATCCTACAAATAACTAGATTTATAGTCACCACAAATATTCTAATCCTAATTTACTTCAAATTCTATTTATGATAATTACCATCTTCTACTATTTCGGATAGGACTCCTTCCACAATTAATATTTTCACCAAAAAATGGATTACCTCAATTATTATCATAAATAAGATACCTTCTCAAATTAGGATTCTTAACTTTTTAGAAATTCGGGGCGAACCCCAACACTTGGAGATGATATATAAATTTTTAAGAATTAAATATAAAATTAAATCATCATTTTAAATTCTTGAAGTTATAATTCTATAACCAAGATAGCTAGGACTTTATGAGGTGGAATAGATATTAAGAAATTGTTTGCAGGCTAGCTTTCTAGTCATTGAAAAAGACATATCATCTTGTTGATTGTTGAAAATAAATTTCAAGTTTACATTTGATATTTAGAAGACAGTGATTACATCGAGTGAAATTTGGAATGGATGACCAAAGTGATATATTTGGATGCAATACTGATATTTAACGTGTACATAAAATTAAAAAGTTCTACTTTTATGTGAGTAGATTTTTTATTTCTTCTTGCCATTTGAAGTTATATTATGTTTTCTAACTTGTATCCTTATCTGGCAGGGTGTCCCCATGATACATATGGGAGATGAATATGGTCATACCAAAGGAGGGAACAACAATACATATAGCCACGATAACTATGTGATATAATACTTATAAATAATCATACTCTAGTTTTATGTATACATGCACAGTGGGTCATATTTGATTACTAACTGCATATTTGGGTGCAGATAAATTACTTCCGTTGGGATAAGAAGGATGAATCCTCATGTGACTTCTTTAGATTTTGCTGCCTGATGACCAAATTTCGCCGGTGAGTTTGTTTATACTAATTGGGAACTGTTGCAATTGGCTTCTTTGTGCTTCATAAATGGGAGATCATGTGCTATATATATTTGCAGGGAATGTGAATCACTTGGATTAAATGACTTTCCGACAGCAGAGAGATTACAGTGGCATGGTCATTCCCCTGGGGTTCCAGATTGGTCTGATGCTAGCCGATTTGTAGCCTTTTCATTTGTATGTTTCTGATGGTTCTTTATTTATATTGTTTCTTTTTTGTCCTGTTTTTTCAATGCAAACAACAAAGAAAAAGCATGAAGTGGGAAGAAAGTGGCTGAGCCCACTCTGCCTTTCTCGTTAGATGTGCATGTGAGCTAAATCATTAGTACGTTAGTCATTTTTTACTAAAAGGAAAAAAACATTAATTATATGCAGACAGAAGTCTAAACTTGACTTTTGGTTCCAACATTACTCTTGTGCCAGTTCTTCCAAATGTGCTTGGTTATCTGGATATCATATTTAAGCTTGGATATTGATTTAATATATGAACATGTGTGTGTGCATATGGTGTAGTTAGGGTTATTGTAAATGCTTCAGTTGTTAGTAATTAATTACTAGGGAGGTTTAGTGAATGAAATTTTATGTATAAATCATGAATCTCAATGAAAAATTATATCCATCCTTGATCCATTTAGGCAGGATGTCATTTCTGAAGGTTGATATACTAAAGGTCTGCTTGTCCTCAACAAATGAGTTGGTGTCATGTGTTTACTTGCTACTATATTTTACTTGCTTTTTTTTGAAACAAGTCAATCTTCTTCAATACATATATTTGAAAATGCCTCCATATATATATAATTTTATAAATATGAAATGCAGATGGATTCATTAAAGGGAGAGCTGTATGTTGCCTTCAACACCAGTCATTTACCTGTGACTGTTATGTTGCCTGAACGGCCTGGTTTTATTTGGAAACCTTTGGTAGATACCAGCAAGCCTGCACCGTTTGATTTCCTTTCTGATGACCTTTTGGATAAAGAGGTAGCTATCAAGCAGTATTCGCAATTTCTTGAAGCTAATCTGTATCCTATGCTTAGTTACTCATCAATAATTCTGTTACTTGCTCCTGATGATTGAGAGAAAAAGTTGGTAAATAATATTCCCTGATATTAGGCACTGCGATTACAAATCCATAGAAATGTATATAACAGTAGCCAGATTTTTATATTGAGTATTGACAGATAAACTGGAAACTCAATTCAGCAGATAATTTTACTGTAGTATCTCTTTAGAATTCAATGTAGTTAGTGCTAACAAGGTTGTTACAGAGTCGCATTAATCGCAGATATATTTCTTGCGTGCGAAAGGAAGTTCAGCTTAGCTATTTCCTTCCAGACATCATTTTAATTTCAGAAGCCTAATTGAAAAGTATATACATGTTCAATGGTCATTGTTTCTTGAATAAGGTGATAAACATAAGGATGTCAACATGTTCCCGTTTGCAACAGTGTGAAGAAGAAAATGAACCAAATGCTGTTGTAACAGTGTAAAATAGGTCACTGTCCTAGTTTCATATTTGTGGATTATCGCTAAAGACATTATTTTATTAAGATGTATGGCCCAAGTCCCTATTACATGGTATTTAAACGCTATATCTGTAGCGTCTTATTATCATAAACTTTATGTTACATGATGTAGTGTTTTATTATGGTATTCGGGATCATATTTTCATTGTGTGATATATAGGACATTTCAACCTCAAATGGTTGAGATTAAACTGATTTATATTTTATTTTTTATTTTTAAATAAGAAAATGTTAAATTGGAAACATACGATACAATCATTCCAAATATTATGAACATCAAACTCACTTATTTGGCAGTCACGGAACATTTAAAATTACGGAACATTTAAAATTACACACGATTACTTGATTAGAGCATCTTCAACAGTGTTGGCTAAAAGTGGTTGGCTAAATTGGACCTGTAAGACATTATGTAAAATTTGTCGTAACTGTAAGACATTTTGCTTCGATGGTACCGGTTATATTGGTTGGCTATATTTCAGTATATTTCAGAAATAGTAAGTTATTATTCTTTGAAGTTGTTATATGTAGAATGTATATTATCATATGGTAATAAATGATACGAAATCTTGTTACAAATATTGCTACAGGCCTGTGGTGGCTGGCCAAATATAGGCAACATCAATTGGTTGCTTATATTTTTAGATAAGGGTTATGTGTGGTTGGAGTAGAGCAAGTTTCACACGTTATCTATAATTTTTATTTATGATATGATTTAATGAATTATAGCTAAGGGTTTTGATGGGTTGGAGATACTCTTAGTCAACATCAAATGAATCACCAGTGAGAAAGGAAGACTCACAACTGTTCATAGTTAGAGACCAATTCATTGCAAAACTTGTTTTTTCTTTAGACGACTAACAGTGTTGCAGAACCTCTGCTTGATATCATAAAATAAGATTATCAAAATAACGAAAGTTCTTCATTTGATTTGATGATGTCTTTTCCTTCTTTCCCTTTTTACCTTCGTTGTCGTAAAAGCACTTATATCTCCAAAAATGATTGTCCAGCGATAATTTACAAATAAGGAAAAATAGCAAAAGAGAAGATAAAGAATGTTCTAAAATGTTCAAGATCATACACAAGTCAGTACATAATGAAGTTTTTGTCGTCGGAGTCTATGCTTTTAAGTCGAACAGTTTAGAGAACAATTTGGTTTACAAAAAGTATGATGTTTCAAAATCGTATACAAGTATGCAGAACAAAAGAAATATGTTGAACAACATAAATGATTGATGTTTTTGATACATAAATGGATAAAAGTTTATAATCGAAAGTCTTGAATTACTATTTTTTGTAGTAATTGTCGGAAAGAAGAGGTTGGTTATATACATTTTTTTTTCATCGTATACGTTGAACAGTGATATATTAATGAATAAATCATTCAAATAATTATGAACTGTAAAACTAGAAATATGAAAGATTTCCTGACAAAATAAAAAGAAATATGAAAGATTCAAATTCTAAACTCTAAGATAAATGTGTGGACTCGATTCTAAAACACACATTTAATATTTGTTAGATTATCATAGGAACATTAGAAATACTAGTGCTTTCGATTTTTCTAAGAAATTCTCAAATGAGTTTGTTATTGTATGATTGGCTAGCTCTCATTAAAAACAAAATGGACCCTATCACACCACTAATTCTTACATATCATTATTCCGAAACCATTTTGAAACACGCGGTATTGCTCAAAATGACATTTGTTTACTACCTGTCCCCTATCATTCCGTCCTTAACTGCACTCTCGCAAAAATGACATGTTGCTTTATAGTAATGCCTTTCAATTCAGCTGCATCATGCAAAAATGAGATGACATGATTTGATTCTTTATTACAATGTCGATGCGTTGGAATTTGGAAATGCAAAGCGCAATCCACAAATATTTGTAAAACAATTTCTAAAAACATACAAGGGCATAGACTTTAGAAACTTTTAGCATATTTTATAAAGTAATAATGATAAATGATATCTTATGCTTTGTGATAGTGTTCCAAGAATCATCTGTTTAGATCGTGTTGAGGCGCTAAACAGTACTTAAAGATCCTGATTTGGCCCTAGGTGATGAATTAGGTATTTTTTACAAAATTCAGTCAAAATCGGTCTTATACGTGAACATTCCACTTAAACAATCTAATCGGTCGATAAGGAAAATATATTTTATATAAATGAAATTTAAAATAACAATAATAATTAGAAGAAATAAATTAGCCATTTATACTTAACTTAAGTGAAGTGAAGAATCAATGGATGAAGAATAAATGGTCGATCAACTATTAACTCAACTCATCAACGACTGAGTCCTAAATGTGAACTATCAACCGGTAATTCAAGATTTTATTAACGGCTAATGAATTAGCTTATCGATTTCTAATTATGCAGTTATCAGTTGATAGCAACAACTCAAAGAAAAGGACAATAATCACATGGGTTGATAAGGAAGATGCTTAACAGTTTTGAAAGCTAAATTATAAAAAGGCTTAGTCAAATATTGAAGATCTCGAAGCCTATCATTTCAAGCAAACAACAGAAAAATCAGCTGCCATATTTTCAGTAACAAAGATCAAGCATTTCCCAAATTATGGATGCAAAGAATGGAGTAGGAGTATGTTACTGAAGAATATAATAAAATTAGCTAGTCTGTCTTAGTATATATATATACATACAGGGTCGCGCTCAAGAGAAAACCATTCCTTAAAATAGAACCTTACAACCACTAAGGTTCTGCTGCAGAATGCTAAATTTTAAATAGATTTTTAGGATCTAAATCTAAATACATGTTTTTTTCATCGTTGTGTGTGTTCAAAAATAATTTTAAAATATAATAAATAGATATTGACTTTTTTTGCGTGTGAAGTTCTGCTGCAGAACTCTAACTAATACTAGGTAAGGGTTCCATTACTCTCTCTAATGGTTCTCTCTTTGTTAGGTCCAGATATGATTGTAGAAGGGGGGGGGGGGGTTGAATACAATCAGTACCAAATCGTCGCGGAAGTGAATCTGATTGAATATGATTTGTTAATCAGATTATAATTAATTAATATAACAATGTTTGAAGTCGTTATATAATTAAAATGGTTCAGTTTTAATGTCCACTAAAGTTCGTAGAATAAATTCGACAGGGTATATTCTAGATTTAGTGATTAAAACAACCGGGTTATCAAAGCACAGAAAACTGTGGATATAACGAACAAGCAAGTTACTAACAACTTGAAAGCTTTACAAATGCTTTGAATACAAAGTGAATGAACACTTTCAAATGAAGAAACTAAGCCATATTTATAGGCAAAGCTTTGTACATGCAAGACAATCACTAGACAAGACAATTACAAGCTAGCAAAGACAATTACAAGAAGGGTAAGACAATCTAGGCTTGGGCAAGACAATAAGAGGCAAGGGAAGACAATCTCAGATTGTCTACCAAGCTTCAACCAAGTCAGAAAGACAATCGAAAGGGAAGGGAAGACAATTCCTTTGTCAGAAAGACAAACACTACAAACGGCAAGACAATGGAGGATTGTCTTGCACACCTTTAAGCCTTCGGCAAGACAAGACAAACAGATTGTCTTGCTGGAATTGTGTCTCTCGGCAAGACAAGACAAAGAGGTTGTCTTGCAGACTTACACATGCCTTCGGCAAGACAATTCTCAAGAATTGTCTTGCACACCATTGAAATGAATCGGCAAGACAATTAGAGATTGTCTTGCTGATTCAATCAAGGCTAAGGCAGACAATGAAGAATTGTCTTGGAAGCTTGATGAATCCACTCGGCAAGACAATCCAGAATTGTCTTGCTGAGGTGGTTTTTGTGATTAAATAAAGAAATAAAATAGTATATTAAAATAGAAAATTATTCACTTAATTAATTTAATCATATAAATTCATAAATTAAATTAATTCGAGAGTGAATTAATTTAATAAATAAATTACATAATTAATATAATTATTTGAGAAGTGAAATAATAGTCTATTAAAATATTTAATCACACAATCTTCAGTGGAACAACTTCCGGTCTTCTTTAAACTTGAATAATTTCTTCTTGATTTGTCGAACGAGCGAACTACCACTTCTGCTTGACTTCAAATATTTAATTTGGATAACTGATACATAGATGTACTGTCTGGTTCATCTGTATCTAGTTAAATCAAATATTCTTCGTCAAATAAACAATAAGAATTTGGTTAGTTCGTCGAGTCTTCGTCTTGTACGTACTTCTTCATTAAATGGAATCTTCTGATAAAATAAAGTATAGAAACTTTATATCTTCTGAACTCCTGGACGTGCCACAAAAGATTATTTGTGCACTGAGGCTTGAACATATTAATGAACTTCTTTCAGTGGCGTGCAGCAGCATCCTGGAACTTATCTGACATATGATTTCCATAAATCATTTGACGTTCTTCGTACTGATTCCGATGACTTGCTATTTACTGAGCTTTCTTATCTGAGTTGAGTTGTACCTCTTTAAATACAAATAGGCTGAACATATGCCTTTCAATCTCCCCCTATTTGTTTGTTAACATAACATGCAAATTTCCTAGAGGATAACTCAACTAACAGATAAGACAAAGATTTAAACAATAGAATGTAAATAGCAAAAGTTTATGGCTTGCATTAAACATTAAACCATGATCACAAATAGATTACAAAAGGATGTTCCTTGAACATATCTAACAAATATCCTAATCAATCTATTCACTCAGAACGAGTGACTTCTCCTTCTTCAGCATCAGAATAGTGAATGATTGGAGTAGAAGGCTCATTCTGAGTAGGCTCTTCAGCTGCAGTGGATTCTCCACGCTTCTTTCTTTCACGAGCCAGAGCTAGCTGGTGAAGAACTTCCAGATCCACAGGGTCTTCACGGAAGTCAGATGGCTGAGATTTTGTTACACTCTTCATCCTCCGAAAGTATTGAGAAATGTTTCTTCGAGTGCAGTAGGATGAGATTACATCATCAGCATCAGACTTAGCTTTAGATGCGAAGCCCTTGGTCCTTAGTAAGGTGGATGCTAGAGCCAGACGTTTGGCAGGATACTTTGACAAAGCCTCTTCATTTAGATAGACAGTGCAGAGGATTTCCAAGTGAACAAACTTGACACAGTAAGGGTTCTTAACAACCTGAGGACTGTTGAAAACAGCACAATCCAACAGTTTGTCACGAAGAAGTTCATTCAAGTTTGAGCAACGCTTGACTTTGTTGCGAAGTACCCAGAGTTCAGATACGGAGAATGATTTGAGAAATTCGACAGATAGTCTGAATGAACCATTTCTCCGTGTGTAGACAATCAGCTCCCATTCTTCTAGCAGTCCCCTAACAGCAGTAGTTACATATTCCAGTTCTAAGGCAAAGGCATGCATAAACACATCCTCATCAGGGTTCACCTCTCGAAGATCATATATCAGAGATAAGAACTTCTTATCATCGAAAGTTTCCCTTTGAGGTCCATTGAATATTCTCCTAGCAATGTCCCAGCCTTTTCCTTCTTTTCTTTTAATTTCAAGATTCTTCTGCTTGATCGCAGCATCATAGATTTTTTGCTTTTCAATCTTGATTTGTTCCTCTGTGATCAACTTGTCTTCCAGAAGTTTCTGATAATCACGAAGCTTACGCTTCCTGGCTTCATTTTCTGCTTTGAACTTCCTGACATTTTCCTCGTGTTCAGGATCAACAGGTTCTTCCTGAAACAAATAGCTTTCATCAAATTTACCTTCTTCTTCAGCCTGACGATAGGTAGCATCGAATACGTCATCATCATCCATGTCTTTGGGATAATCATCATAATTGTCAGTGTTGAAGACATTTTCAGATTGATGAAGTGGTTCTTTGCCTTTAGACCTTTTATAGCTTTTATCAGCTTCAGAAGATTCTTTGCCACTTGCTCTTTCTCCACCCTTATCACTCCTGTCAGCATCATCCTTATTACTCCTATCACCAGCATCAGCATTGCTGTGATCATCTTTGTCCTTATCTTCCTTATCCTTCTCCCCCTTAGTTGAGGGATCCTCTGGAGTGGACTGAGCTGTTGACGGATTAAGCTTTAAGTGATGAATAACTTGAGCCAGAGTTTGCTCCAAGTTTCCAAGCTTTGTCAGACAGAGCTCTTGAGATTGATCAAACTTGTCCATCCTAGAATGAATACCCTTGACATGAGCATCTAATTCCAGTTTGAGAGAAGAATATGAAGGATCAACAACCTTTTCCTGTAGAGTTACCAACTCTCCACTCCTGAATCTGGCATTCTCAGCATTCAACCTTGAAATCTCAGCTTTCATAGCAGCCAATTGTTCCTGTAACAGATCAGTGTTGGTGTGTGCACTCACCTCACGAACACTCAAAGATTTATCACTATCCTCTCGTGCATGTGTTTCGCTCGGTGTTTGCCTGATTTCACTCTTGTTTGTCACACCGTCACCAGTACCTGTATAGACAACCATAGTTCCCTGAGATGGAACTGTAGGTTGTGAAGGAACAAATTGTCCTTCAGATGCCTGTGAAGGCTGAAGTACTTGCAGGTTGCCAAGTATAGCCTGATCCAAAAAGAAAGAGTGATCAGAAAGTTTTTCATATGACAAGTTTTGAATATCTGTGCTCTCTCTAAGTGAAGAATCAAAAGACAAAGGTTCAACTAGCGTGAGTGCTAGTTGTGTGCTTGACTCTTTACAGGATACCGCGGTTGGACGGCCAATTTCAATAAATGCATTCTGTGGAGAGAATGAATCTAGAGACTGTATATTTACCATGTCAGTGTCCAAATCCTTTTGGGAGGAAATGGATGCGGCTGCAGTTGTCTCCGGTTCTGCCACCCTTTGCTTCTTATGAGACAGAGCTGCGGGTTCTCTCAGAATTGCACTACCACTCCGTTTCCGGGCTACCTTTCAAACAACTGGTGTTTGAGTAGTGTCGGTTGATGTGTTTGACGAAGAATCAGTTGTTGAAACGAAAACATCAGCTTGGTTATGAACCTGGGTGTTTACAGGTTCAATGCTGGGAGTCTGGAAATCAAATCCAATATCACAATCAAAATCTGCAATATCAATATTAAAGGTATCAGTGAGATTAGAAAGTACCTGAGCTACCTGTAAGTCTGTCCTGAAGTCCTGTAGCTCTGGATTGATAGCAGAATCAGCAGGCAGAGGCTGAGAGGTGGATTGTGGTGGAGGAATGGTATGTGTATGTATAGGTGAAGGTGTTGGTGCAGATTGAGAGGGAAGAATGGAGGCTTGTTGGTCTGGGAAGAAGTTGTATTGTGGAGGGGATTGATGTTGAGATTGGTGAGGTGATTGTTGTGGTGAATTATAAGGAGGGTTGTAGGGAGAGTAATGTGAGGATTGGCTGGATGATTGATAATCTTGTAGAAGTTGAAGTGGTTGGAAGTTGTGAGGAGGAGATTGTTCCTGAGGTTGGTCATCTTGAAGTTCAGGTTGATATTGTTGTTGTTGTAGTGGCTGAGGAACTTGGACAGGTTGAAGGGGAACATTAAACTGTTCCAACATGTAAGGAGTCACAACAAGAGGCACATTCTCATGCTTCTTTTGATTAGCAAGTCTTGATTGAATCTTGGTGCAAGTTCTTAGAATGGGCACCACTGCAGAATCAACGTACATTGCTCTATCTTCATCATTCATCTTGTCACTTAAGAATAGCATTAAGAACCTTGGAAAGTGACACTCCACCTTGTCATTGTCATGAATGGATCTCTGAGAGACAGAACCCATTTTTCTGATAATCTCCTTTAGTAATATCTTCCCGAAGTTAATTCGTCGATTGTAAGCCACGGAGAATCCAAAGATTTGTAGCATGGAAGATATATTGTGAAAATTCTGCCTCGTAGTTGGAGCAAATACCTTTGCCAAGGTATCGAAGAAGACATCCCATTCAGCCTTCAATTTGCTTTTAGACATTCTAGGGAGAAAAATCTGTCCCTGGTAGTGGATGTCTTGGAAGAATTGAGTTAACTCAGCACTGGTTGGTTCCACTTGAAAGTTATTCCTGGGAAACCCTAGAATCCGGTTCACATCATCGACAGTTATAACAATCCTTCGTCTATTTGGTAGATCACCAATCAACTTATAATTCTCGAGAGTTGTAGAGTTGACGGCATTAGAGTAGAAGTCGAAGAGTGGTTGCACTTGAATAGGAACATCAGCGGTTAGTGCAGTACTGACAAGACTTTGTTGAGTCAGAAAGCGGATCCACTTCTTGAACCGATCAGAACAATCCTCGTGGTTTAGGTTAGCACAATAGTTGGTCTCAGCAATCTCAAATTCTCCGGCCATTTTTAGTAATTAAAAATTGAATTAAGCGAGAAATTTTCAAATAAAAGATTAATTCTTAATTATCTCGCAAAGTTCAATTAATAATTAAACTTGATTAATTAATTATTAATTCGAAATATTAGAATAATCTCGAATTAAAAGTTAATTAATTAAAATGGCACTTAGTCAAATTAAATCAACTTCGAATATCACAAGCCAAACGAGTCCTTAGGCTTAAACAAATTACACAACCAAACAAGTCCTTAATTGCGAAAAATCCCCAAATCAACCAAGAACCCTAGTTACTGTAAGCAAGCAATCGGTACTGAGTCAATTCACAAAATCGATTAATAAGCAAAGAATCACCAGGAACAATCACAAACAGAGTCGATTGGATCAAGGAGCGGACGAAATCAGTTGAAAAATCGATCAGAAACTCGCAAAAATCGGGCAGAGTTTCGTTTAGAACACAGTACTAATCGAGAAATAGCAAGCAATGAAGCTTGAGAATCAAACCCAGCAAGTTTTACGAAACTTGAAAACAATGAACGGAAATCGTGTATAGTAATGGGCAGATGGAGAAGATGAAGTAGGATCAGCAAGACAATCGAATTGTCTTGCACGATTGTCTTGAAGAAATATATATACACGTACGCAGTAAGACAATGGGAGAGTAGTCTCGGTAAGACAATTCAAAATTGTCTTGCCGAGAACAAGTATAACAGACAAAAGGCTGTGTCAGTAAGACAATCTGATTGTCTTACTGATACGACAACTGACTTAAGACAGACTCGGTAAGACAATGGGATTGTCTTGCCGAGTTGTTTGAAAATCGGTGAAAAACCGGTTCAGCAAGACAATCTAATTGTCTTGCCGAGCCTAATTGTAGACAATACCATTGTCTTGCCGAAAATCAAAAAAAAAAAAAAAAATTTTTGATTATTATAAAAGATAAAACATTTTGCAATTAAACTCAAAAATCTATAATAAAAACAATAGTATATAATACACGAATATTTTGTAAATTTCAACTTTAGTTAAATATAAATATTTACGACTTTAACTTTAATTCAATAAAATGAATTAACTTAAAATCAAATATTTATACTTAATTAATTTTGAAAAATACAAAATAATTACAAATAATTATCTAAATGCCTAGAGAATATTACAGGGGAGTGTATGAGCACTTAGAAAATCATTTACTAATTTACAGGCATGCATAATTAATTAGAATATTATCAGATAATATACAGAAAATCATATAAAATCTAATAAAATAGATATAATTATACAGAAAATTCACAAAAATATACAAAAACATATAATGCATATGAAAAATATATACAAGAGAACTATGTCATATTTAACATCCCTAACTCACAAACCAGCTTAGAGAAAGTGGATTCATCCAGTGGTTTCGTGAAGATGTCAGCAATTTGCTCAGTCGTGGGTACAAAATGTAACACCACTGTACCATTCATGACATGTTCTCGAATGAAATGATACCTGATATCAATGTGCTTGGTTCTTGAATGTTGAACCGGATTGTTGGAAATGGCTATGGCACTTGTATTATCACAAAATATAGGAATTTTGTTTACTACAACACCATAATCATTCAGTTGGTTCTTGATCCACAAGATCTGAGCACAGCAGCTACCAGCAGCTATATACTCAGCTTCAGCAGTAGAGGTAGACACAGAGTGCTGCTTCTTGCTATACCAGGAAACCAACCGACGTCCTAGAAATTGACAGCTTCCAGACGTACTCTTCCTATCAATCCTGCATCCTGCATAATCAGAATCTGTATAGCCGGTTAAGTCAAAACCAGTATTCTTAGGGTACCAAATACCTAAACCAGGTGTACCCTTAAGATATCTAAAGATTCTTTTGACGGCTATAAGATGTGATTCTTTAGGATCAGCTTGGAACCTAGCACACAAACATGTTGCAAACATGATATCTGGTCTACTTGCAGTAAGATAAAGTAGAGAGCCAATCATACCACGATAGCTTGTGATATCAACTTTCTTACCAGATTTATCCTGGTCAAGCTTTGTGGCAGTGGCCATGGGTGTCTTTGCCGATGAAGAGTCTTCTAGATTGAACTTTCGAAGAAGATCTCTGACATACTTGGATTGGCAAATAAATATTCCATCATCCTTTTGGCTTACTTGAAGACCAAGAAAGTAGGACAGCTCACCCATCATACTCATCTCATAGTTACTCTGCATTAACTTAGCAAATCTCTTGCACAAGTTATCGTTAGTAGAACCAAATATAATATCATCAACATATATTTGTACAAATATCATATCCTTATCATGCAATTTGTAAAAGAGAGTTTTGTCTATGACACCTCTAGTAAAATTGTTTTCAATTAAAAACTCAGAGAGAGTGTCATACCATGTCCTTGGTGACTGCTTGAGTCCATAGACAGCTTTGAATAGGAAGTATACAAAATCAGCAAACTCTGGATTTTCAAAGCCAGGGGGCTGTTCCAGATATACTTCTTCTTCTAGCTTTCCATTCAGAAATGCACTTTTCACATCCATTTGATATACCTTGAAGTTGGAGTGTGCAGCAAATGCAAGAAATATTCTGATGGCTTCAAGACGAGCAACTGGAGCATAGGTTTCATCGTAATCAATTCCTTCTTCCTGAGAATAACCTTTTGCAACCAGTCTGGCTTTGTTTCTCACAACAATGCCATCACCATCTAACTTGTTACGGAAGACCCATCTAGCTCCAATTGTAGATTTTCCTTTTGGTCTTGGAACTAGGGCCCAGACTTCTTGTCTCTCAAATTGATTGAGTTCTTCTTGCATGGCAAGAACCCAATCAGGATCAGCAAGTGCTTCTTCTATTTTCTTTGGTTCTAGTTGAGATAGAAACCCAGAGAATAGACATTCATTTGTCGTAGCACTTCTAGTCCTTACACCAACATCAGGATCACCAATTATCAAATCAAAGGGATGATCTCTGCTCCAAATCCTTTCCCTTGGAAGTTGTGTCCTTGATGATTCAGCAGTATTATCATTAAGCTGAAATGTGTGACTAGTTGATCCATCAGCTCCCCCTGAGTTGTTGCCAGGTTGACTTGATGATCCCCCACTGGCATCAGTGGAATCTCCAGCATTATTGCCATTTCCTCCACCATTGCCTGGATCATTATCATTGTTGTCATCTCCTGTTGCAACCTCAGGTGGTATATCATCATCTGAATCAGTGTCTGGATAGTTGTCAAACTTCAGAGACTCAGATGGATCAGCAGATTGTATACTTGGAAGTTTAGTGTCATCAAATGTAACATTGACACTAACTTTCACTGACAGAGTATCAATTATAAAAACTCTATAAGCATTATTTGTATAACCAACAAAAATTGCTTCAGAAGCCTTTGTCTCAAACTTGTTCAAGTTCTCTTCACCATCCTTGAGAACATAACACTTGGCTCCAAAGACATGAAGATGTTTGACATAAGGTTTCTTGTTGTTATACAGATGAAATGGAGTTTTCATATGATCCTTGTTGATCAGAGTTCTATTCTGGGTATAGCAGGCAGTAGACACAGCTTCAGCCCAAAAGTACAGAGGAAGCTTTGCTTCAGCAATCATAGTTCTTGCAGCTTCGATCAGTGTACGATTCTTTCTTTCGACGACTCCATTCTGCTGAGGAGTCCTTGGTGCTGAATACTGCCTTCTAATTCCCTTTTCAGAGTAAAAGTTGATTAGAGTTTGATTTTTAAACTCAGTTCCATTGTCTGATCTTACAGCTTTTACAGGAACACCTTTTTCCAACTCAACCAACTTGATATGATCAATTACTGTCAGGGGAGTTTCATCCTTGGAAGACAGGAAGTAAACCCAAGTAAATTTCGAGAAGTCATCCACAATGACTAAGGCATATCTTCCTCCATCAATAGATGCAACATTTACGGGGCCAAACAAATCCATATGCAACAAATGAAGTGGATCTGTAATGGTATTGATGGTTTTGCCTTTGTGAGATGCTCTCTTCGCTTTTCCTTTCTGACAAGCTTCACAAAGATCATCAGTTGAGAATTCCAGGGAAGGCAACCCTCTCACCAGATCTCTCTTGACTAGAGAGTTCATGGTTTTGAAGTTGAGGTGTGAGAGCTTCTTATGCCATAACCAACTATCTTCAGCAGACGCTTTGGCGTAGAAACAGTGAACTTCGTTTCCTTTGTCACAGAATTGACTGACACTCAGGAGATTATGTTGAAGTCCTTCAACTATTGCAATATCTTCTATGATGATCCTTCCAATTTTGTACTTGCCATATCCCACAGTACGACCTTTGCTATTATCAGCAAAACTGACTGTAGGGCCAGCTCCTTCTCTTATGTCCTCCAGCAGGGATTTGTTGCCAGTCATGTGCATTGACGCTCCACTGTCAAGCACCCAGGTAACACGAACAACTCCACTGGCACCCTGCAAAAGACAACTTGATTAGACAGTCTTTGGGACCCACACTTGATTGGGTCCGGCAGTCTTAAAGAACTGATTTCTATTAGGTAATACAACAGAGCCTCTTGGACTGATACTTGGTTCAGACTTGACTGAACTTACTTCCTTAACAACAGCCTTATAAACCTTAGTTTTAGGCTTTGGAACATAAGTCTCCTTCCTAACATGAGTAGGACTAGCAGTCTTTGATCTAGCATGCTTGTTGTTTGTGTGTTGTCTAGGTGATGTGTTTTCATTTTTAGCATGCAAATTTTTAAAATAAGCAGACATCAAATTGAAAGCACAAGTCATACAGTTATCAACACTACAAGATTTATGACATGCATCAAAAGCAGGAACAGCAGAAGTATCAGTCATAGCAGTAGGAACATCAATAGATTCTACTCTAACCTTGTTATCAGATTTAAAGTTCTCAGTAGAATGACACCTATTGTTCTTGTTCATACTATTAACAAAATTATTGGGCTTGTTGAATTTAGTTCTCTCAGAGTTGACACCTAAACCAGCTTTAGGCAACCTAACATTGCCTTTCACTTTAATTGGTTTTAGGTTTGTCAGAATCTCATCTCTCATCTCATTACTCTCTTTCATTTTAAGGTCTTCCTGTTTTAGTTCATATCTAATGACAACAGGAGTCTCTAAAAGAGGTTCAGCTTCTGAGGTTTTAAACAAAGGTTTAAGGGAATCTTTCAAAACAAAAGGAATCCCTCTCTCTTCAGCACTCTTCTTAAAAGGAGTAATGTTACTAGCCTTACCTACAGATTTGTTATAGTCAAAGCCTATTCCAACAGTTCTCTTGATCTCTTGTTTATCATTAAGTTCTTTGACTATTAAGGAGGCATCCTTAAAGGCTTTACATTTCACTTTCTCTTCGTCTAGCTGAAGTCTTAAGGCAATCTCACCTTTCTCTAGAACTTTGACTTTAGCACATTGTAATCCTAAATCCATAGTCAATTGTTCTATTTTAGGTTTTAATACTTTCATCTCATTCATTTTATAATCATGAATTTCTAAGACTAAAGTATCAATTTTAAGATTAGCAGCTTTCATCCTTTTAATAGCATCATCTCTTTCAAGTCCTAATTGCATAAACAGTTTAGGGCATGTAGGATCTACCTGAAAGCTTCCAGCAGGAGGAAGTGAGGATGATCCAGTGTTAGCCATGAAAGCAACATTCCCTAGCTGCTCCTCTTCATCACTATCTGTATCATCCCAGCTTTTGCCTTCTGCCAGATAAGACTTGCTTTTGAAACCTTGACTTCCAGAAGTACCATGATGCTTTCTAACCAGTGCATCATACTTCTGCTTCAGCTCATCATACGAATCTTTTCTTTTTCCTTGAACCTTGGGCTGTTTGCATTCAGTTGCAAAGTGTCCAGGTTCACCACAATTGAAGCATTTAAACTTGCTTCTGTCCACCATCCCAGTCTTGTATCCTCCTTTGCTTGTAGAAGATGAATAGCCTCCCTTCTGAAACTTACTAACAGTAGGTTTGTATTTATAGGAAGGGTTCTTCCGGAATCTCATGTTTCCAAACTTCTTGGCAAACAGTGATAGAGATTGATCTTCTAACTGTTCAAGCTCTTCCATTGTATAGAACTCTTCGTCACCACTGGTAGAAGCAGTCTGACCCATCTCAGGTACAACAAATTCCTGAGTAGTCTCAGAAGGAACAACAACATCCTTCTTCTTTTCTTCCAGTACAGGTGACTCAACAACTAGAGCTCTCGAATGGTTCTGTGTTTTACCCCAGCCATATCTCTGTTTACTCTGAACTTGCTCCAGTTCATAAGTTTTCAAAACTCCGTAGAGTCTTTCCAGAGAAATCTCATTCAGATCTCTGCTTTCCCTGATGGCAGTGATTCTGTGTTCCAGATGTTCAGGAAGGGTTAAGAGAAACTTCATGTTGACCTCTTTCTTGTCGTAGAATTTCCCATTCAGATTTAAATTATTTATCAAATTATTAAGTCTGATAAATACTTCTGAAATCCCTTCACCGGGATGGGAACCAAACTGTTCATACTGAGCCATCAGTATTTCTTTCTTGTTTTCCCTAACTTCCTCTGAGCCTTCGTTGATAATCTCTAATGTATCCCAGATTTGCTTGGCGTTCGTACAATTAACAACAGCATTGTACATCACTGGATTTAGAGATTCAACCAAGATTAGTTGAAGAGCATCATCTAAATTCATCTGATCACTCTCTTCATCGGTGTACTCAGAAAGTTCTTTCGGAATGACCTGATGAGGTATCAACACACCATCCTCTTCGTGTGCTAATATGACCTTCATCGGAGTAGTAACACCTTTGTCCAAAATCCCGATGTATTTTCTGTTCGCAGTGCGGAGGAATAGAAACATGTGCCTTTTCCATAGGCCAAAGTGTTCCTGGCTGAACGGTGGAATTTTAATGCTACTGATCTTTTGCGTACTCATTTTTTAGGAATTTAAAGTGAATAGTGTTTGGAGAGATTTAGATTTTTGAAAGAAAAATATTTTAGATCAAAATTAATTTTTGGAATAAAATTAATCCGAATAAAAAATATTTGGACGTTACAGAGTGTGTATAGGATCTGATACGGAAAAATGGTATCAACCTCTCTGATGCCAATTGTTAGGTCCAGATATGATTGTAGAAGGGGGGGGGGTTGAATACAATCAGTACCAAATCGTCGCGGAAGTGAATCTGATTGAATATGATTTGTTAATCAGATTATAATTAATTAATATAACAATGTTTGAAGTCGTTATATAATTAAAATGGTTCAGTTTTAATGTCCACTAAAGTTCGTAGAATAAATTTGACAGGGTATATTCTAGATTTAGTGATTAAAACAACCGGGTTATCAAAGCACAGAAAACTGTGGATATAACGAACAAGCAAGTTACTAACAACTTGAAAGCTTTACAAATGCTTTGAATACAAAGTGAATGAACACTTTCAAATGAAGAAACTAAGCCATATTTATAGGCAAAGCTTTGTACATGCAAGACAATCACTAGACAAGACAATTACAAGCTAGCAAAGACAATTACAAGAAGGGTAAGACAATCTAGGCTTGGGCAAGACAATAAGAGGCAAGGGAAGACAATCTCAGATTGTCTACCAAGCTTCAACCAAGTCAGAAAGACAATCGAAAGGGAAGGGAAGACAATTCCTTTGTCAGAAAGACAAACACTACAAACGGCAAGACAATGGAGGATTGTCTTGCACACCTTTAAGCCTTCGGCAAGACAAGACAAACAGATTGTCTTGCTGGAATTGTGTCTCTCGGCAAGACAAGACAAAGAGGTTGTCTTGCAGACTTACACATGCCTTCGGCAAGACAATTCTCAAGAATTGTCTTGCACACCATTGAAATGAATCGGCAAGACAATTAGAGATTGTCTTGCTGATTCAATCAAGGCTAAGGCAGACAATGAAGAATTGTCTTGGAAGCTTGATGAATCCACTCGGCAAGACAATCCAGAATTGTCTTGCTGAGGTGGTTTTTGTGATTAAATAAAGAAATAAAATAGTATATTAAAATAGAAAATTATTCACTTAATTAATTTAATCATATAAATTCATAAATTAAATTAATTCGAGAGTGAATTAATTTAATAAATAAATTACATAATTAATATAATTATTTGAGAAGTGAAATAATAGTCTATTAAAATATTTAATCACACAATCTTCAGTGGAACAACTTCCGGTCTTCTTTAAACTTGAATAATTTCTTCTTGATTTGTCGAACGAGCGAACTACCACTTCTGCTTGACTTCAAATATTTAATTTGGATAACTGATACATAGATGTACTGTCTGGTTCATCTGTATCTAGTTAAATCAAATATTCTTCGTCAAATAAACAATAAGAATTTGGTTAGTTCGTCGAGTCTTCGTCTTGTACGTACTTCTTCATTAAATGGAATCTTCTGATAAAATAAAGTATAGAAACTTTATATCTTCTGAACTCCTGGACGTGCCACAAAAGATTATTTGTGCACTGAGGCTTGAACATATTAATGAACTTCTTTCAGTGGCGTGCAGCAGCATCCTGGAACTTATCTGACATATGATTTCCATAAATCATTTGACGTTCTTCGTACTGATTCCGATGACTTGCTATTTACTGAGCTTTCTTATCTGAGTTGAGTTGTACCTCTTTAAATACAAATAGGCTGAACATATGCCTTTCACTCTTGAACATAAACCTATATACACATTGTAATATATTATTTTTATGTATCAAATACATCAAGAACCGAAGAGCAACTAAGATATATTAGTAAGTTATTTTGTAAAGTTAGCTCTTCAATATTTTTGTAAGCAGTCAGGTATAATTTGCTTGGGAAGTTCTTTAATAGAAAATTCCTAATCCACCTAAAATTTTGAAAATCTATTGTTCTTAATTTTTTTCGGATTTATTATCTATTATTCTTGTATTTGTATATTATTTAATCTCGAAAAGTTGTTAAAACTGATTAGATAATATTAACCCCCTTCTACAATCTAAATTCATTGTTTGAATTGGTAGGTAACAATTACCCTTATGTTGTTGATCTTGTAATCTCCAAGTATAAGTTTTTTCCTCCTTTTGACTTTTTCTCATAATGACTGTCTCCCAATAATACGCATGTAATAGTCTATATAACTTCGTACAAAAGTACTTTAATTCTAATAGGAATATACGAGGGAATTTCAAAACTGAATAGGTTTCTGAAAGTCAAAATTCATAGTTGACATCCTCTACTATTTTTGGATGATTTTACTTGGCTTTTGATACTCGAACCCATCTAGAATGATAGAAAATTAAATTATCTTCATGTGAGATTTTGAGATCCAAATCCGACTTCTAAAACTCTAGCGCCTTTTATTTTGGCCTTTTGTTGTAGGTTTACCCAACTTCTGTTAGGTCCAATCAGACGTAGAAGGGTGGGGGTTGAATACGTCTATACCAAATTCTTCGATTAATTCGATTGCGGAATATTACTGTTTAAGTCCAGTTAAATCAATCGTAAATAAACAACTCCAGCAAGTCGGGGAATATTCTTATATTAAAAATAATCCTCGGATGCTACAAACTCCAACACGAATGTCGGCTGCAGAGACTACAAGCACTCTAATACAAACTCTCGACTAAAAATGATATTCTAACTTGCTCTCGAGAATGTGTATATTGTGTGCACTTTACAAAGTGTGTAGTTGTTCTCAAATGAGAACACAAAGCTCTATTTATAGACTTTGGGGACAAACTCAGCTTGTGCTTGCGCTAGGCGCAAGGAAGCTCTCCACCAATCAGAAAAGAGCTACCTCGTTCCATCCTTCCTCGTTCCTCCTTCAACTTGCGCCAAAACAATTCAAGAGAATTGTTTAAATGAATCAACCGGCGCAAGGAATAAATTAAACAATAATTCCTTCCTCGTTCCAGTTGAAACAATTCAAAAGAATTGTTAATATTAAATTGGCGCAAGGAATACTGTAATTGGCGCAAGGAACGATTTTTAATATAAATCCTTCTTTGTTCCATTTTGGCGCAAGGAGGGATTTAAATGTTAAATCCTTCCTCGTTCCATTATGGCGCAAGGAGAGATCTTCCTTGTTCCATTTTGGCGCAAGGAAGGATTTAAATACTTAAATCTTCCTTGTTCCAAAAATAGAACGGGTTGGAACACTTATACATATATACGTATAAGTATTTACTAATCAATTTGGAGGAGGCTTTGACTTGACTTGATTAAGTTATCCTTGACTGAATCCTTCGAATCCAATTCACACGTACTGACGTCCTGTGCACTGGTCTGGTTCACGAACGACTAATACAGAATTAATTCTCCGTCTTCTTTTCTTGACAACATACTTAATCAGTCTCACTAGACTTGAGTATTGCTTCAGTGATTCTGATTACGAATAATCTGAGTGGATGTACTTGAATCTTCTAGAACTGAGAATCTTGATCTTTGGACAATCCTTGACATCAGAAACCACTTTGACTTTATTCTTCACCGAGGCTTGAACATTTTAATGAACTTCTATCAGTGATTTGCTGTACGTCTCAGATATCTTGATTGCCTTCATCTTCTTGAATCGTATCTTCAACTCTGTAGATTCCTGTACGATACTTAGTTATTGTTTCCTGTTCTTAATCTACTGTTGAGTTATCGACATTACATTACATATTACATTATGCTTTACAATCTCCCCCTATTTGTTTGTTAGAGTTCGACAAGCAAATCCTTTAGGAGGATAACTCAACTGATATAGAAAAAGCAATTAAACTTAAGACAGGAAATAATACTAAGTACAATCTGGATTATATATTACAATTTCCAGAAATCAACAATAAATACATGTGACCAATTGCTCCTCTAGACTGAGCTAATCTTTTCTTGCTTTCTTGGCTGTTGCATTTAGTAGGGCTTCTTCTGCTTTCTTCTTCGCTGCTTTCTCAGCTTTCAATTGATCTAACTTCGTCTCAATTTCTTTGATCCTGGATGTGATGATGTTATAAGCTCCAACCTCTAAAGCATTTACTGGAGGAGTCGTTTCAAATCTTCTTTGCATTTTCTCCAGAGAGGTTAGGTGCCTCATTTTCTTAAGCCTTTTGAATGGAATATTCAAATTCATTCCTTCCACTTTCATCATCAGTCTTGAAGGATGAGCACGAACTCTTTCGGTGTCTTGAGCAGTCTCAGTACATTTCTTTACTCTCAGAATTTCAAGTAGAGGGATGAGTACAGCTTTATCCTCTTTGATCACTGAGTACTTGACTTGTCGAATTGCCCGAGAGATACACTTAGAGGTGCACTCACTAATTTCTTCAAGAGTTAGCTTTTCAGGCTCAGATTTCTTGAACTTTCTGAAGGTGATGGAAGTTGGATTGTATGACACAGAAGCAGGTTTCACAACATCAGGGGTTTCAGGATCAAGAGGAGGCAGTGGATATGGTTGTTCACGTTCAACAGATTCAAGACTTTTGTTCTTCAGAGCCGCAAAGTTCAGACGATAAGCATATAGAAGTTCTGCAGTGAGTCTTCCCTTTTTGGTATTCGAACACTTTCTTCTGATTTCTCCTTCCAGGTAACTGAGTATTCTTGGATGATATCCTGATAATGCTTCATCTTTCAGACCAATGCTTTGGATCATCTTATCCTTGAAGTACTTGATCACTGGAGGGTTATCATGAATCTCTACACTGATGTTAGTAAGCCATTCCACTACCTTATCTCTGAAGACTTCATTGTACTTCTCACCAGTGGCAATAATCTTGTTTTTTACTACGAACAGTTCTGTCAGAGATAAGTTCCTCAGCAGCTCACACGTCACATGTTTGAATCTTCTACTTTCACCATTCAGAATGAATGTTATATGCACGGACCATCCATGTGCAGGAATAACCATGATAGATACAGATGTGATTGCCTTGTCCAACGCTTCGTGAAACTCATGAAGATTCTCATAGTTGCTTTTGAAGACGTCGAAGATTTCTTGAACTTCTTTATCATGATTACCCTTTACCACTTCAGGAAATTCAAACACTGATCTTGCTATATCCCATTCAACTCCTTGTTTCAACCTTGTTGCTTCCAGTTTCTCCCTACGTATCCGTCTTTGATTTTCAAGCCTTTCCCTTAGTCTGTTTCTCTCAAGCCTTTGCTGTCGGACAACAGGAATATCCTGAGGATTAGTAATTGGAATCTCTTCTTCTGGAAACATGTCATCATGATATGCAAGCTCGTCCACAAAGACTTCATCTACTCGCGGGATTTCTCCTTCTTCCAAATCTTCTTCATTCATCACACTTCCAGGAATGAACTCTGTCTCAACGTGTTCAGGAATATATGGTTCATCATTAAGTGGAACTCCGTCAAGTGCAGATTCAAACACTTCTTCAGTTAAGCCTTCCAACACAGCTTTGGCTTTGCCTTTTTCTGCTTTTTCTACCACTCTCTCCCCCTCAGTTGATTTATCCTCCTGAGATATTTGAGAAGCAATAGATCGAGCTTCCAAAGTTGCTAATCTTTGTTCAAGCTGGCTAGAAAATGTCTTGACTTCCAGTAACTCTTCCCTTAGCACAAGATTCTCAGCTTTTAAGTGACGAACTTCAAATTCCAGGGCTTCGAATCGAGCAAGTGATACAGTTGGTGGAGGTGAAGATATGGCTTTTGAAGGGTCCTCACTTATTCGTTCTGTAGGTGTTTCTCTCGATTCACTCAAGTTTTGATCACTCGGTTGGGCTGCGGTGTGCTGTTTAACATGTTCTGTTGGTGTATCACTCACACTCACACTAGCTCCAGCTCCAAGTAATAAAGATGTACCTGCAGAAGAAATCTCCCTAGCCCCTTTTAAAGAGGTCAGTGGAGGTGCAATGAGGATTCGTAAGGCCTCGTCCTCGGTTTCCTCGTCAGACGAATCTGAGTCATTAGAAGCAAGTTGCCGACTACCCGAAGGCAGTGAGTCCTTAGGTGGATCTTGGATTGGAATTCCAAGGTGGGTAGACACAGGGCTCGAAGGATGTGATCCTTGAGTTGGCGAAGCACCCTGGTTTCCCACAACTGCTGTTGACAGCGAATGACTTGTAGTCAAGTCCTCTACAATTGGCTCACTTCTTGATATGAAGGGCACAATTGCAGATTGCCGTTCACCTTCCAGGGGTGAAGGGTCCCGTGGGGGATCTGGGAATGTTCCTCCCAGGAGGGTAGACAAGGATGTTGAAGGTGGCAGAACATCCAAGTTTCCCACATTTGCCTGTGAAGGCACTGGATCCTCGAAAGAATCAAAAACAGCAGTGTCTGACCGTGACATGGTCGACAAGGTGTTTGCAACCGTCAATTCATCAAGTGTGTGCACCTTGCTGTGCGAAGTAGTGATATGAGTTGGTAGTGGTGATGAAATTTGCGGTGTTACAGTTGCCTCATGTTGTAGATCTCCTGAAGTGCTAAGAGATAAGGTGGTAGTGTCGGAAACAACACTTTTTAGTGGTGCACTTAGAAGATCTTCTCCCTCTCTCTCAGAATTTGTAGCTGTATGGCTAGAGGGGTGTGAGGTTTCTGCTTCAGAGGTGTGTGAAGAAATGCCTTGGTTATGAGTTTGTGGGATTGCAAACGCATTGGCATGTAGAAGAAGAGGATCATCTGTGTCTAGCATATTCATCCACAATTCATCAGGATGAAAAGATAAATTATCAGGGTTAAATTCAGAAGAACCTGTTGGTTGCTCCGGAGTGTAATTGTCTGTGAATAGATCATCGTAGTTTACAGCCCTTTCAGAGACGACATCAGACTCACATGGAGGGACTACTGGATCAGCATCAACATCCATAGGAGCATGTCCCTCAGTGGCTTCAGTCACTGGCTCTGCAGCAGGATCAACTTCAGCAGCTTCTTCAGTATTCACATCATCCTGGATTTCAGGAGCAGCCTGTCCTTGTGGTACCTGTACCTGTACATCCATATTCTCAAAGAAATTTCTTAGTACTTGGGTTAGTACCACAGGATGATTATTTGGATAATTGGCTTTGTTATGGAGAATCATCAGCTGTTTGAGAGAAAGATAAGAGTTATTAGAAGTTACACAACGAGCATATGCAGCTTTCTCCGTTGTGGACAATGCATGATTGAGGACCAGCTGGAAGAATCGTGGATACAACATTGAAGTACGAGGTCCTGTCAGTGTCCTTTGGAACTCTTCCATGATCAGATGTCCAAAGTTGATTGGCCGGTTTTCAGCAATGGCAATGCCAAAATTCTGATTGAAAGTTGTGAGACCATGAAATCCGCCAACCTTCGGAGCAAAGACATAGGATACACATGAGAAGAAAAAGTTCCATTCCTTTGGGAGATGAGTGACATATATCTTTTTAGGTAACCTCCCTTGATCATCAAGTGAACAGTTGATCTGATTGAAAAATGCTATTCGTTCCTCTTCAGTGGGTACTGGGACAAAATTGGCAGTTGGAAGTCCCAGTACTTCATTCAGCAATGTCTCAGATATAGTAATGTTCCGACCTTGAATCACGCAACTTACACCTAAAACTTGATCAACATCGCTAACACGTGCTGTGTTCATAAAATCTCGAAGTAAATCATTAATCAGCAGTGAATGTTGAGTCATGGCTATACGTGTAAGTGAAGCTTCACTCAAGAAACGAACCCATCTTTTAAAATTTTGCGGTTTGATTAAATCATTATTTGCAACAATAGTGTAATTTGTCTTTGGAATTACAAAATTTGCAGCCATTTTTAATTTAAATAAATTAAAAATGAAGGAAAATTTTGTTTGTTTAGAAACGAGACAAATATATCACAATGGTACGAAAATAATAATTTAAACACGAGCCGAAAAACCCTAAATCTTATAATTTCGAAATCTGATGAAACTAAAGTATGTTGTTCCTTTCGAAATTCTAAGACTAATGGTATCGGAATCGCAAATTTTTAACACCAAAATCACGTAGAAACTAAGCCCGGAAGTTGAAAAGTCTTGAAAACCCCAACGAAAAACGATAACGGATCGTAAAGATTTTTATATGAAAAGAACGGGCTTTGCGAGGGGATTCCAAAACTACAATCGGTTTTAAAAATGGGCAGAGTTTCGATATGATTTTAAGTAAAAGAAGTGGCAGCAGTTCGTGAGTTGTGGAACGAAAATGGCGACAGTATGATTTTTGAGAAGAACAGTGCATATGAATGCATGCGTGAGAGGCGCAAGGAAGAAAAAAAATAAAAGAAAAAGAAAAGAAACACTGAACGGTTCCTGGCGCAAGGAAGAAGCGCAAGGAACGAAAATAATAATAAAGAAGTAAACATTCCTGGCGCAAGGAGGAAGTGGCGCAAGGAAACTAAAGAAAACTAAAATAATAAAAGACAATACAAAAGAAACATAACTTCCTGGCGCAAGGAGAGATAAGGCGCAAGGAAGAAAAAGCGCGAGGAACAAAACAAAAAGAAGAGAAAATAATAAAAATAAAGTAGAATAAAAGGAATTTCCTGGCGCAAGGAGGAGTTGGCGCAAGGAAATAAAAGATTAAAAGAAAATAAACCCTGGCGCAAGGAAAAACTGGCGCAAGGTAGAATTTGATTTATTTTAATCGGAGAAATAAGTTGTATGGCGCAAGGAACTCATTAACTTGTTTTTTAAAAAAACAATAAAATGAACGAAGATATATATGATAAGTCAAGTTGCACCAACAACATTCGATTAAAACAAAAACAAAATCACAGTTATTATTTAAATTAAATTAAACTAAATTGACTTTAGTAAACTTAATTTAAATATACTATGCTGCTTATTTTAGTTTAAATTAAATTAATGGAAACTAATAATCATTGAATTGCTTCAAGTCCATTAACTAATCTTAAACTAAAGATAACTGAATCATTTAAATATTTATATTCATTAATTGAATAAAAACACTTAAACAATTTATGCAATTAATTATAATAATCTACCATTTAAGCAATTAAAACACATAATCACATATATCATGGCAAATCAATTAGAACTAATTAGCAGATAAATACATAAAATACTGGATGCACTTGTAAATTCACAAGTCCTAGAAATATGGACACTTAAATACTTGTGAACTTACGAACAAATTGCAGTTAATGATTGTCTAATTTAATTAGACAGATTTAACATCCCAAGTTCACCAACCAATCTAGAGAAAGTGGATTCGTCTAGTGGTTTAGTGAAGATGTCTGCAATTTGTTGATCAGTAGGTACAAAGTGTAACTCTACTGTTCCATTCATGACATGCTCACGAAGAAAATGATACCTGATATCAATATGCTTTGTCCTTGTGTGTTGAACAGGATTGTTGGCAATGGCAATGGCACTCGTGTTATCACACAGAATCGGAATTTTATCCAACATGAATCCATAATCTTGTAGTTGATTCCTCAGCCACAAGATTTGAGCACAGCAACTCCCAGCAGCTATGTATTCAGCTTCCGCTGTAGACGTAGACACGGAGTGTTGCTTCTTGCTGTACCATGACACCAACCTTCGTCCAAGAAACTGACAGCTTCCTGAAGTACTTTTCCTATCAATCTTACATCCTGCAAAGTCAGAATCTGTATAGCCAATCAGATCAAAACCTGTATCTTTAGGATACCATATCCCAAGATTGGGGGTTCCCTTAAGATACCTAAAAATACGCTTAACAGCTATAAGATGAGACTCTTTAGGATCAGCCTGGAATCTAGCACATAAACAAGTTGCGAACATGATATCTGGCCTACTAGCAGTTAAGTACAAGAGAGAGCCAATCATACCTCGATACCTCGTGATGTCAACTGACTTACCAGATTTGTCCTGATCAAGTTTGACAGCAGTTGGCATAGGAGTTTTGGCAGAAGATGCCTCTTCCATTCCATACTTCTTCAGAAGATCCTTGATGTACTTTGATTGACAGATAAAAATACCGTCAGGCTTCTGAAGTACTTGAAGTCCTAGGAAGAAGGACAATTCTCCCATCATGCTCATCTCGTACTTGCTCTGCATAAGTTTAGCAAATCTCTCGCACAAAAGATCATTAGTAGAACCAAATATAATGTCATCGACATATACTTGTACCAGAATTACATCATTCTTATGCTTTTTATGGAAAAGAGTTTTATCGATGATACCTCTGGTGAAACCATTTTCAAGTAGAAACTTGGAAAGAGTGTCATACCAGGTTCGAGGGGCTTGTTTCAGACCATAAAGAGCTTTGAAGAGAAAATACACGAAGTCTTCAAATTCTTTGTCTTCGAACCCAGGGGGTTGTTCAACATAAACTTCCTCTTCGAGATCACCATTCAGGAATGCACTTTTCACATCCATCTGATATACTTTGAAGTTGGAATGTGCAGCAAATGCTAAGAACATCCTGATTGCTTCAAGCCTAGCAACTGGAGCATAGGTTTCATCATAATCGATTCCTTCCTCTTGCGAGTAACCCTTGGCTACCAGTCTTGCCTTATTCCTCGTAACAGTACCATCTTCATCCAGCTTGTTTCTAAAAACCCATCTAGTGCCAACTATAGATTTTCCTTTAGGTCTTGGCACCAGCTTCCAAACTTTCTGCCTTTCAAATTGATTGAGTTCTTCCTGCATTGCAGATACCCAATCTGGATCATTTAGAGCCTCTTCAACTTTCTTTGGTTCTGTCTGAGACAAAAATCCAGCAAAGTTGCATTCATTTTGAGTTGCTCTTCTAGTCTGTACTCCTGTGTCAGGATCACCAATGATTTGTTCAATGGGATGGTCTCTGCTCCATACCCTTGGTCTTGGCAGATTCAATCTTGATGATTCACCGTAATCACTGTTGTGTTGAGTGTGACGACTAGTAGATCCACTAATGTGACTTGCTCCCCCTGAACTGATGCTAATCCTATTTGATGATCCTCCACTTTGACCACTGTGATCATGATGATCACTTGTATTGTTACCAACACTTCCTCCAGATGGTTCAGGATCAGCAATTCTTTCAGTTGCATTAGGTTCTCTAGTATCAGCTTCAGGTTCATCTTCTCCAATATAGATGTCATCTAAGTTCTCAAATTCTAGAGAATTAGATTCATTTTCCTTTTGAAGACTTGGGAGCTTGGTATCATCAAACCTTACATTGATGCTTTCAATCAGCTTGTCGTCATTGATCAGATAAACCCTGTAGGCCTTTGACTCTAAGGAATAACCCAGAAAGATGCCTTCTTCAGCTTTAGCATCAAATTTACCCAGATGCTCTTCTTTAAGAACATAGCATTTTGCACCAAACACATGAAAGTAACTCAGTGATGGTTTTCTGTTGGCCATTACTTCGTACGGAGTCTTATCCAAATCTTTGTTAATCAGGGTATGATTTTGAGTGTAGCAAGCAGTATTCACAGCTTCAGCCCAGAAATAGATTGGAAGTCTTGATTGACTAATCATTGTCCTTGCTGCTTCAATCAAGGTCCTGTTCTTCCTTTCTACGACACCATTTTGTTGTGGAGTTCTTGGAGCTGAATACTGACGAGAAATACCCTTATCAGTACAGAATTCATTAAGAACAACATTTCGAAATTCTGTTCCATTATCTGATCTGATTGCCCTTACTGGCAAATCTGCTTCCTTTTCAATCTTCTTGATATGATCAATGATGACTTGTGCTGCTTCATCCTTTGTATGTAAGAATAATACCCATGTGTATTTTGAGTAGTCATCGACGATCACAAGAGCATATCTCTTTCTTGACATAGAAGGAATGTTGACTGGTCCAAACAGATCCATATGAATCAGTTGAAGGGGTGAACCAATGTCAGTCATGCCTTTGCTCCTGTGTGATGCTTTCTTTGACTTTCCTTTTTCACATGCATCACAGAGTCCTTCTTGACAGAATTCTTTCTGTGGCAATCCTCTCACAAGTTCTCTTTTGACTAAAGAGTTCATAGTCTTAAAGTTTAAGTGTGAGAGCTTCCGATGCCATAACCAACTATCATCAGCAGAGGCTTTGGTGTAGAAACACTTGACCTCCCCCTTACTTGCTGAGTCTATGTCGGCTATAAACAAACTTGATTTTCTTACACCACGGAGTGTAAGATCCTTGTTCTTCCGGTTCTGGATTAAGCAAACTTCCTTCTGAAAGATTACGTCGTATCCTTTGTCACAGAACTGACTGATACTCAGTAAGTTGTGCTTGAGTCCTTCCACCAGAGAGATATCTTCAATGATGACATTTCCAACTTTCAGCTTACCATATCCCGTTGTAAATCCTTTGCTGTCATCTCCAAAGATTACAATTGGGCCGGTTCTCATCACCACATCTGTGAGCAGGGACTTTTCTCCAGTCATGTGTCTTGAACAACCACTATCAAGAACCCACACAACTTTACTTTTCCTTCCTGTGCCCTGCAATCACAAATGGATTAAACTTTCTTTGGTACCCAGACGTTCTTGGGTCCAGGTGGTTTAGTAGAAACAGGATTATCAACAGAAACTGGTTTAACATGTGCTTGTTCAGAGGTGACTGGACTCTTCTCCTTTTTAGTCTTAGCAGAAGTGCTTTTAGACTTGGAGTTGGGAGTTTCCTTCTTCTTAGAAGGACAAGCAGTCTTTGCCACAGGGGCAACAGAAGGTGCAGGCATATTCATATTCATGGCAGGTGATGCAGAAAACGATGCATTTAACATGGTAAAACATGCAGACATCATATTCATAGCACATAGCATGCAACCTACTCTACCACATGGCAAATGAACAGCATTCATGTTAACAGTATTAGGCATGCTAGAGACAGAATTATCTACTTTAATCACTTTACATGCATGAGTAAGATGATTAGTAGAATTGCAATTATTACAAACCTTTCTAGCATTAGAGTTCCTAGAATTGGTGTTCTTAGGATCTAACTTGCCATTCCTGTTGTTATTCTTTTTGTTGGAACTAGTACTTCCTAATCCAGTTTTATCTGAGTCATCTCTGACATGGGAATTAGAAGGTACATCTTGTGATTCCTGTTTTACTTGAGGCTTAACAACTTCCTCATTTTTCAACTCTTCCTTGATGACAAGGTCTTCTTCTATCAGAGGTTCTGTTTGTGCCATTCTAAAGATAGGGGTCTTGGTGTTCTTCAGAATTTTAGGTATATTTGTTCCTTCAGGAGCATTCTCAGTTCCTGCTGAAACAAATATGCCTTCATTCTCTTTTCTCTTCTTTCTTTTAGCTCTTTCCAAAGAACTATAGTCAAGGCCAATAGCAACCTTCTTATCAACCCTTTGACTATCCAAGATCTCTTTCTGTAGAAAAGCAGAATTCTGATAGGCCCTAAGCTTAGTTTCTAGGTCAGCAATCTGAGACCTAAGGGACTCCTCAATTTCTGCACTACACTTCTCCTTATTCTCTAGATATTCAATTCTATCTTTAAGGTTAGTGTTCATGAGTTTCTCTAAAGCTAATTCATCTACTCTTTCTTCAAGTTTAGCTATCTTTAGAGAAAGACTACAGTTATCTGATTCTGAAGCTAATAAACTAGTGTGCAAGTTATACATCTCTTGACCTAGTTCATTTATAGTCTTTTTATAATCAGCAGTAGTCATGTCATCAACAGAAATTTCAAGAGATACCTGAGATGGAGATTCCTCGACAGTGTCAGCCATTAATGCAAAAGCATAATTGCTCTGGACAGGTTCATCATCAGAATCTGTGTCATCCCAGCTTTTTCCCTCAGCAATGTAAGCCCTTCCTTTGTGCTTGGCCACCATTGCTTCCAACTTAGCTTTTAGCTTCTCATTCTCTTTCTTCAGATCCTCATAAGAATTCTTCTTATCATATGAGTTGCTTCTTTCTTTGACAGGAGCCGCTTTGGGTTTCCTGCACTCTGTTGCAAAGTGCCCTAAGTCATTGCAGTTGTAGCATCTGACCTTGCTCTTGTCATACATGTTAGATTTGAAACTGCCAGAACTCTTTGACCCTGACCCTGAGTATCCTCCTTTACCCTGAAACTTGTTCCCTGAAGCTTTCTTGTACCGGGGGTTCTTTCTGAACTTGATATGCTTGAACCTTGCAGCCATATAAGCCATTGACTTGTCTTCCAGCTGCTCCAGCTCTTCCAGAGTGTAGAACTCATCCTCCGGTTCTCCAGAAACTTCATCAATTTCAGCTTCTACAATCTCAGTATTGGTAGAAGGATAGTCAGCTTTGATGGATGAACAATCACTCTGAGCAACAGTGTGATCATTGATACCATATTCAACTAATTGTTGATAACCAAAGTATGGTTGATCAGCAATAAGTGCAGTGGTCTTCTGTAAGGCCATACTCTTGGATTCTGTTGATCCACCACCATATATGATCTTTCTTTGTTCAAGTTCCATCTCAAACGTCTTCAGTTTTCCAAACAGCTTTTCCAAAGTCATGGTTCTGAAGTCGCTTCTTTCCCGGATGGTCTCTGTCTTTACAACTAGATGGGGTGGCATCACAAATGAGAACTTTCTGTTAATCTCTTTCTGTGGATAAGTCTTTCCATGTAGGGTGAGTTCATTCAACAACAGCATGAACCTTTCATAGATTTGAGAAATGTTCTCTCCAGGTATTGCCTGAAATGCTTCATATCTGGCAATTAGCATATCGTATCTATTTTCCCTGACTTCTTCAGATCCCTCCATCAATGCCTCAACAGTGTCCCACATCTGCTTTGAAGTTTTCAGACTTAGTATCAGATGTGTCATAGTCTTGGTCATTGATTCAACAATTATGAGTTGCAGATTATGGTCATGTGCAACGTATTCCTTATCAGTGTCAGTGTATTCACTTTTCTCTTTGGGAACAGACTTCTGTGGAATACGAACACCATTTTCAACAGATTCAGGAATAATCTTCATTGGCACAAACGGGCCATTTTCCAGAATCCCAATGTACATGGGATTAGCAACTCTGATGTACAGCAGCATCTTCATCTTCCAGTTGTTGTAGTCATCCTTGTCAAATGGAGGTACTTTGATTCCTAACTTGTGTGTCGACATTGTTATCAGATAAAATTACGATTGTACGGACAGCTAGCTTTTCAGATTGGTTACGGATCTCAGATCTGTATATCGATCAGCTAAGCTCTGATACCAATTGTTAGGTCCAATCAGACGTAGAAGGGGGGGGGGTTGAATACGTCTATACCAAATTCTTCGATTAATTCGATTGCGGAATATTACTGTTTAAGTCCAGTTAAATCAATCGTAAATAAACAACTCCAGCAAGTCGGGGAATATTCTTATATTAAAAATAATCCTCGGATGCTACAAACTCCAACACGAATGTCGGCTGCAGAGACTACAAGCACTCTAATACAAACTCTCGACTAAAAATGATATTCTAACTTGCTCTCGAGAATGTGTATATTGTGTGCACTTTACAAAGTGTGTAGTTGTTCTCAAATGAGAACACAAAGCTCTATTTATAGACTTTGGGGACAAACTCAGCTTGTGCTTGCGCTAGGCGCAAGGAAGCTCTCCACCAATCAGAAAAGAGCTACCTCGTTCCATCCTTCCTCGTTCCTCCTTCAACTTGCGCCAAAACAATTCAAGAGAATTGTTTAAATGAATCAACCGGCGCAAGGAATAAATTAAACAATAATTCCTTCCTCGTTCCAGTTGAAACAATTCAAAAGAATTGTTAATATTAAATTGGCGCAAGGAATACTGTAATTGGCGCAAGGAACGATTTTTAATATAAATCCTTCCTTGTTCCATTTTGGCGCAAGGAGGGATTTAAATGTTAAATCCTTCCTCGTTCCATTATGGCGCAAGGAGAGATCTTCCTTGTTCCATTTTGGCGCAAGGAAGGATTTAAATACTTAAATCTTCCTTGTTCCAAAAATAGAACGGGTTGGAACACTTATACATATATACGTATAAGTATTTACTAATCAATTTGGAGGAGGCTTTGACTTGACTTGATTAAGTTATCCTTGACTGAATCCTTCGAATCCAATTCACACGTACTGACGTCCTGTGCACTGGTCTGGTTCACGAACGACTAATACAGAATTAATTCTCCGTCTTCTTTTCTTGACAACATACTTAATCAGTCTCACTAGACTTGAGTATTGCTTCAGTGATTCTGATTACGAATAATCTGAGTGGATGTACTTGAATCTTCTAGAACTGAGAATCTTGATCTTTGGACAATCCTTGACATCAGAAACCACTTTGACTTTATTCTTCACCGAGGCTTGAACATTTTAATGAACTTCTATCAGTGATTTGCTGTACGTCTCAGATATCTTGATTGCCTTCATCTTCTTGAATCGTATCTTCAACTCTGTAGATTCCTGTACGATACTTAGTTATTGTTTCCTGTTCTTAATCTACTGTTGAGTTATCGACATTACATTACATATTACATTATGCTTTACAACTTCTTTCTTTATCTATTCCCCACCCCCACTAGGTATTTCATTTCCCTTTCTTCATTCTTTTTTCATTTTCATTTATAATTTATTTCACAAATCATTAAAAATAAAAAATAATATGTAAATGTTTTTTTGAAAATCAAAATTAAATTTTAATTAAATTTCTATAAATTAAAAATAATTTTGATATAATTTATAAATCAAGCCATTCAAAATAATAATATTTTTAAATAATAAAATATATTAATTTATAAACATAAAAATAAATATATCATTATAAACATAAATATCATTAACTTTTTGCAAGTTATCTGATATTTAACAAATTAGATAAAAAAATAATCATATAACTTTTCATTCTGTTTCTGGATCAAAACCAAACAGGTAATACAATTTAGTATCATTCATTTTCTTTATCTTCGTTTTCTTTTCAGAATCCCATTTCGTTTTCCGGAGTAGAACCAAACTGCCCCTGGATATATCCTAAATAATAATGATTGCGTGGTTAGACAAAAAAATCGAATTTTCTACTAATTTGTTCCAAATTCCTTTCAATTTAGGATTTCTTACCCTTTTCAATAAAATATTAAGCTCTAATCAATAAATATTTAATTAAATGTAGATCATATTAGAAATAGATAATCATCTAAAATATATATAAATATAAACTCTCTGAGATTTGATTAAGAAAATCTCGTACAAATCCTCGACATCTAATTAGTTGGGTTTTATATACATGTATTTAATCTGGCGGGAAAGGGGTGGAAAAAATGGCGGGAAAGGGGCAGGGGAAATAAAAAGCTAGCTAGGGTTGGGACGGAGAAAGAACAACGGAGATAGCGAGAGAGAATTGAGAGAGAGAGAGATGGTAGGAAGGGAATACGATTTGATCGGGAACCCGGTGGGAGCAGTGAGGTCGACGTTCGAGAAAGCCATGAGAGCGGGGGAGCCCCCATTTCTGGTCGACGGAAAAGACTGGGGAGCCACTCAGCTCTTCCGCCAATTCCTCTTTGATCAACCATCACCTCCTTCTATGAGTTCAATTCCCATACTTGACCGTACAACTCTCCCTCACCTTCAACCCAATACACTCGTTCGTTATCGAGGAATGATTCAAGACATGCTCGGTAATGAGTTCTATGTCGGCGCTCACAAGGTATATGATATTTTTAACTTTGTCATTTTTTTCCACCTTAACTCTATTAAATAATAATAATAATATCTGATTTCTGATTGAAGGATGGTGGAACTTGGACAACCAACAAGTTCACTGACGTTTCTCATCTTCCTTCTGAGGCTTTGTCTGATTCTCGCATTTGGGAGCGTAGATTGCTCTACTGTGTTCCCGTGAGTTCTTAACCTACCACTAACTTTCTCCCTTGTTTTCTTCTTTTTCCGTTTTTTTATGTATGATACAATGATAGATCTTGTCATAGTCATATAGATTACTGAAATTGTTATTCAGCACTTTTACCAATTTGATGGATTAAAATGTTTGAACATTTTATTAGTATGATACAATTATAGATATCCTTCAGAGGCTTTGTCCGATTCTCGCATTTGGAAGGTTTTAAATTGTTTTGATAATTTTGTTTCAACGTTCCTAAAATTGGGAACGAGCAACGTCGCACTTTTGAAGTCCTTTTTCAGTTTCTAGTGTTGGAATTAGGTCAAGGCAAACAGACTTGGTTAGTAAAAATGGGATCACTTATTGAACTCACATTGTGTAGGTACCAGGTCAGAATATATGGGCCGAAACCTATTCTGATTTTGTGACGAGTCCTTGTTTGAATAATACGTCTCCACACGGGGAAAAGCGTCAGAGGGAAGATTGTGCTGACATGGATATCCAAGTAATTTCAGTAATCCAAATATCTCAAAGTTCCAATTACTATGTCCAGATAACGGTGGTTCCATCTCATTTATTTTTTTAACATCAGAGCCATGCTATGTGGCGGGGTCCTACTTTTTTATGGTCATTGATCCATATTTCCATTGATAAGTGTGTGAATGCAAACTATTTATAATGCCTTACTCTTTGGTTTCTTGTTACGCGACTTCACAATTCTGACCTCTTTGTTTTTAGGCATCAGATCAAGACTTTCAGGATTCTACTTGTATGAAAAAGATGGTAAGAACTTATGCTTTCCTTGATTATGATAAACAATTTGTATTCTCAATGTTAAATTTACATTTACTTTCTATACTTTATGTATGCTCTTTATATCAACTATGAAAAAGTTTTGGATTGTAATGGCTCATTAACAAGTATTAAATATCTAAGATTTCATTTGTATAGTACAATCTGGTATTAACAGTAGTCCTAAATATATTTTTTATCAGCGAGAGAACATGCACTCTTCCCAGTTATGTCCGAAAGAGCGTATTTCGGAGGGATCTACTTCTAATTCCGACATGGTGCCTAATTTTGACATCAAATCTTTGCCTTGTGTAGTTAAGGTCAGTAATATTGATAATTGTACTTATATTGAAGTTTTCTTGCATTAACGATGAAAAAATCTGGTAATATATTTCCGCATCGAATATGAAATGCAGATATATGACACTCCGGAGTCTGAATTGAAGCTGAATGACGTTATTGAGTTTGTTGGTCTTCTTACTTTTGATCCGAAGCTTGCCGCAGATGATGATACTTTTGATGAGTTATCGGATGGGTTGTGTGAGGATGCCTTGATTCATCTACCTCCTAGCAAGGTCTTGATCCATCTTTGTCTTTTTATTTCTTTTGGTAATATTTACTTGTTTTTATTCTTAGAGTAAACATCTGTGCATACTATTATTGATCATGTTTTTTATGAGATGTATGGTATTTTTCAATTGCAAGGTATATTAGGATCTAAAGTGTTGCCCTGTCCTCTATTCTGTGAACGTAGTCTGACCAATTTTAAAGGCCGTGCCTTCCTACTGGTTGAAACTAAATGAAAGCGCTAAATGATTAAATCAGATGAATGAGGTGTATGAATTAGTCTTTAAATGGAAATAATGACAAAATGAAAACAACTATTTACTGGTAACATAACCTGAAGTTATATCAGTGGTTGCCACAACTTGGCCTTGTGACAACAAGGGACTTATCAGGTCGTCTTTATTCCTATATGTTGTTTGATCATCTAATTTGATTGAATGGTAATACAGGGATCTTTTAGATATGTTCGTAGGGAGTTTGATTTAAATCATAGAATCTTGGCATTGTAGGTTGAACCAACTAAGAAACCATCACTGGGAAAGTTATACCCTGTATTGAATTGTACAGGTAAGTAGTATACACTGACGCTATCATATTCGTAGGCATGAAGATGAGGCTTTTTGCCTGTGGCCATCACCCTCAATTTGCTGGCTTAATATAGTTGCTTCCATTTACTCACAAAGGCTGTTTATGAAATAGCATGGCTGTGAAAGTCTCGTATATTACCACATAACTGCTGCAGCAGTAGGACCATAATCAATAGCTACAAGGAGAGAGTTCTCTCACAACCCTAATTTGAATATATACTTCTTCTTTTTTCAAACTAAACCTGAAACTTGTCCTGGGTATGTATTCAATATTTTTTAATTGTTTAAAACAAATAAAATGTGAGATTTCCGAACATTAACTAGAGTATCATATACATGGTTACAATTAAATGAACAGTCTGTATGTTAAGTATCTGTAGCAAAATTTCAGGTTCTAATATCTACATCAGAAAACTTGTATTAACACCTTCTTGGGTTTTAATTTAATGGTTGTATATCAAGTCTGAATATAGTCTACTGAACAGACTGGATTAGTCATTTGGTAATTGCTTTTAGTTCAGATAGAAGAAAGAAAAAATTGATATCAGAATGGTATCTGACTTTTAAATTTTGCAGGTACCTCGTCTTCATTGCATTGTACACCAGAAGCTCACTAGTCATGACTTCCTTTCTGGTTCACTAATATTGGAGGTTACTAGATTTTTTCAGTTGTAATATATTTTCATCCGTCTTCTTTTGTTTAATTGACCTTTCTGCATACCTTGGTCATATGAGTCCTGCAATTGTTAAATATTCAGCCAAAATCCAGTATGGTGAAGGGAGTGCGGGAGTCACTTTTGGGCCATCTTACTTCTGTTCTGGGAAATGATGAGCTGGCTGCTCATTTCATGTTACTGCACCTTTTGTCTGGGGTGGGTGGTTATAACTATAATATTCATATTTCTCATAGATGCTGTTACACAATGGAACTCGGTTTTAGTTAAGTTTAGAATTTAATATATAAAAATGTAATCCTCAGGTGCATACTAGGGTTGGATTGGTGGCTGTTGGCAAGTTGTCATTGAATCTTACTTGCTTTAATAAGGAAATTTTGACTGTGTTTGGAAATCGGATCAAAGCTGCAGTTGCAAATCTTGTTCCCTTTACTATGTGTATGCCTCTTACAATAGATCATTTGAACAGTGTGTCACTTGCCCCATCTAAGGATTACAATACAAACAGGTAAGCTCTTGCAAGCATAGAACAGTAGTATCCCTTGTGGTTGTTTACATGACATGAAAAAGTTTTATTGCTTTATTTCATTTTTATATATTAAATTCTTCATGTTTTATAGCTTTCTTACATTTTATATGGCGAATTCTTCAGACTGGTGCCCGGGCTTTTGCAGCTAACTGAAGGTACCCACTTAACAGTAGATGAGACTCAGTTACAGACTGGTACTCTCAACTCTGTTGGGGTTGAGAATATAAGATTGCTAAAAATCCTGTTAGAGTCCCAGAAGGTAAGAGTCAAAGTATATCTGTGTGTATGTACTACGTTGGTGTACTTATTTTTCTGTACATAGGTAAATCTGCATTCCAATTCAGTTTGATATATATTTTTTGCATAATGCCTAGGAAAATCCTCTTTGATTCCACTCTCTCAAACTACCATCCAAACCAGAATATAATTTATGGATTTCAAATCTTTAGAAATGTCAACATTTGTATCTTTAATCATGTTCCCTTTATTTTGTGTACACTCTTCAGGTGGACTATGATTTTAAGTATTACAAAATGGAGATGGAAGCAGATACTCAAGTGTTGATTCTATCAGAGGGGAAATCAAACATCTTGCCAGCTGATGTCATTCTGCCTTTCCGCCCACAACCCCCTCGTGTTTCTGATTGTGTGGACATGGAAGCACTAAAAGCTTGGAGATGCTACTTGGCGACTTTTAGATCGTTGCAGCATTCTATCGACTCAGAAATGCAGAAGGTATGAGCTACTTTGTTATGTTACCCTTTATTTTATGTACTGAAGTGGTTTTAGCTGGTGAGTCAATATGTGCTAATCTTTCTGATAGAATCAACACTTGAGTATCTGCTTCCATTAGATAATTTTTTATTTTTGTTTTTTGCTGACAGTTTTGTAGCTTTGATGTTTAAGAATGAATCGCTAGGGCCAGTCTCTTCTTTAAAGAAAAAAAAGCTCATTCATTTTCAAAGTTATTTTTTTGATTTACATGGTGCACTCTGATTTTTTTTATTGCTTGGCATCTTTACTGCCAAAGAAAGTCCTATCAATTATCTGTGGTACTTGCTTTAGCAGTTATTAATTTTGAGCACAAAGCACTTCAGCTCAGTACTCACCATAAGTTTCTAATGGGAATTGTTTTGCTGTCAGACTAGCATGCATGTCGTGACAGTCTGCTTCTGTTGAGAGTAATAAGTAAATCTGATTTATGCTGAAGATTCTTTCCAATGTATAAAACATCTGGATTATATGTTTGAACTGAAATGCTCATGCTGGGTCTCAATTTTTTGCGACTGAGTTCTCTACAATATTTGTATTCTATCAAACATTTCTTGGTTCATGGGATGTGAAATTTTTTACTGATAGATTCTGTATTCTACTATTTGACCTCATGTGCGAAGAAAAGACTCAGTGGCAGTACAGAGCATTTCATTATCCCCATTACCCCATACCCATAGATTTGCAGTAGGCCGGCTTTTTTATATAGTTTATCTATTGATTTCAATTTTTTTCCGTATATATTGTAGAGGGTAGAAGATGACCTAGTTGCAGCTAGGCAAGCAAATCGAAGCTTAGGCAGCTCAGACTTTAGCAGGTTAGTTATTTAGTGCATTAATGTCTCATCTGATTTCACGCTATCGAGCCAGACTATCTGGAGTTTCATTTCCATTTCGAAATACTTTGGTAATTTTATTATCTGTTTATACAGATTACTAACTATGGGGCGTCTGGTTTCAATGAGCTTTGGTGAAACATGCTTGTCGTTAGAACATTGGCAAATGGTAAAGGAATTGGAGAGGCTGAGATGCGAGAGGTCAAACCAATGAAAATAGTTGGACATTAGTTTAGATGTGTAATTTGGTGCATTATGTAATTCAAAAAAGAAAACGAATACTTACAGGGCTCTATGGTGACTTTATGACATCTATGATAATTTTCAAGAATCTTACGGGCTCGCTTTTAAAAATATTATAAATAATTGGACTTGAAGTTGTTGGAAAACCAAAACAAGAAACAATAGCAGTTATATATATATAAACAAGAACATGCCAAACTGAATAATGAAACAAATCATGAAGATGAAAATACGAAATAAATCAGAAACTAAAATTTAATAGGAAAAGACGAAATCTTATATGATCGTGATATGAAAATCAGTTGAATCGTGTAGCCTCACAATAAAGACTAGACTGTTCTTGAAGTAAATATTGCCCCACTTACGTTGTGATGGATTGCTGTAATTTTCGCTTTCAGGATAAACAGCTCACACCGATCCATTCATAGACACGGCAACGATCAACGATGATCAATATGTCAATTTGTTTGAGAACAATCTGTATGTATATATGAGAGGCAGACAGACAAAAAGATTGAAGAGGTTAGGGTTCTCTCTAAACAAAATGTTTTTATATGTAGATAATATATAACTAAAACATAACTGAATAAAAATCAATTAAAATAAAATATTTGATTATTTTAAACACAGAATATACAATTATGATTTCTCACAATAGACATCTTTTTTTTTCTGAATATAAAAACAAAAAATAAATTAATCAGTATATTCACATGAAAATAATATTAAATCAATAATTATTTTATTTTATTCCATAATAAAATTACTCGCCTTTAAAGCCAAGACATTCTCCGAAATCGCTCTTCGACCCTACCCGAGTCTGAGTCATGACATGGTGAGGCTAGGCTGCGCGCTTGGGTGCGTGCGAGGCACATGATAATAGGGGTGTTCGCAGTGCGGGTTTTTCCCAAAACCGCGAACCAACCCGCGCATGCGGTTTGAGAAATTCATAAACCGCAACCGCACCGTGTAATATAAAAACCACGTAAACCGCACCGCGTAATTGCGGTGCGGTGCGGTTCGTGTGGTTTATACGTTCAAAAAATTTATACTTTTGCATGATATATAAATATAATTTCAAATTATATGTATTTAAAAATATATTTTATAATAGATTTACATATATATATATAAACATATATATATATATATATATATATATATATATATGTTTTTAGAGTTGCGATACTCATCAAAAGAAATACAAACTAAAATATAATTATGATAATGATGAAGATGAAAAGATTTCAACACTAACGAATTATTTTATTGAAAACATTTGAATATTTAATTTGTCATCCTAGAACTAACCATAATTTATATTTTAAAATTTTAAAAATTAAGTTGAGTAAGTTGAACATATACACACACACATAGGAGATAACATCATAAAAAATAATCTATCTATATAATATAAATATATTGTTAATTATATGTGATATATTTTTAATATTAGAAGATTGCGGTGCGGTGCGGTTTGAACCGCGCTTATATAATGTCAAACCGCAACCCGCACCGCACCGCGCGGTTTGTTAAAAATTCAACCCGCAACCGCACCACGAAAAAGAAAAACCGCATTTTGCGGTGTGGTGCGGAGCGGGACGGGCGGTTTATGCGGTGTGGGCGGTTTGATGAACACCCCTGCATGATAATATCATGCACACCCACATGGAGCACACTAACACATGCACCCTCACATGCCTTAGTAGTTGTGCACCACACTTGTATGTAAGGTAATATAAAGCAACCAACCTCTCATTATCTAATTTATGTGGTACTCAAATTTTTACAAAACTCAATCTGCCACACCTATTTCAAGCTAGCCTTTTCATCTCAATTTATTTATGGATTACACTAAGAAGATGTCTTAGATCCAAACATGAAAGTCTAAGTCCTCGTAGCAAGAAACAACTTCCAACTATTAGTTTCCGGAAATTACATCAAGAACATATTAGAGATATGCCTCAAACTTTCCATTTTCTAACAATCCCCCACAAATCTATACATAAATGCATATTAGTCTTCATCATGACTTGTTTTTCAAAGTAGGTATCCTTCCGGGTTTGAACCTCCTAAGTCCCCTAATTCGGTGGCTACCGATATAGATGGATTGTTTCACCTTAAATCTCTATCTGTTGGATGTAACCACACTTCATAGACGATGACAAGTCAAAGGCTATGGTGCCGATCGACGGCTTTGAGACATTAATGGTCGTGTCTCGATTCTGTTCGTCGAATGTTTCAAGGAATAACCTTTTCCTCTAATTATGACCACATAATTACATTCGCTTAGCTGGACATCTCCAGAGATGTACTGCTACCATCTCGTCTAATGAATTAATCCCATTCAGAGTTCTAAAAACTCTTGCTATACTTGCAGTTATAGTACCTTTTAGGTTTATTAGGGATAGACTCAGATACATCAATATCTAATTGTAGTTAAAGGTACTACCGAGTATCGATCCATCCTTACAGCTTGTTATCACCATATTGAATACACTTCGAGGGATCTCCTCTCAGGTGTATTGGGTTCGCGTTGTAGATGAATCATGATGGATTATCAGTCCCATCCTCAACCTCGACTTAAGGACAACATGCTCAAGTCCTTTAGTCAGGGGATCAGCTATGTTATCTGGAGTTCCAATGAACTCAATAGCAATAGTCCGATGAGACACCAAACCCCTTATAGACTTAAGTCTAACTTGGATGTGTCTCTTTGTTTTAGCATTAAACTTGGAACTTCTGATCTTGTCGATAGTTGTATGACTATCACAATGAACAGAAATTACCGGTAGCGGATGACTTACTATAGGTAACACAAACATAAGTCCATGTAACCATTCAGCCTCTGTCCCCGTGGCATCCAATGCACACAACTCAACCTCAAACGTAGACCGAGTTATTATAGTTTGTCTAGTGGACTTCCAGGATATTGCTCCACCCGCAAGGGTAAACAGATATCTAGTCACTTCATTGGAACCTAACTTCTTAGCTATCCAACTTGCATCACTATATCCCTCAAGCACATCAGGATATCTCTTGTAGTGCAACCCAAGATATATGGCGCCTTTTAAATATCTAAGTACTCTATCTAGAGCATCCCAATGAGTTCTATTTGGTATATCTTGCTAACTTAGACATGAAATATGAAATATGAAATATCTGGTCTAGTACTATCAGCAAGATATTGCAAACTCCCAATAATCTGGGAATATCTTAACTGAGACACAAGCACACCTGATGCATTCTTGATAAGAGCAACTTTAGGATCATATGGTGTACTAGCAATTCTACGATTTGAATAATCATACTTCTCAAGTATAGATATCTCTATATAATGAGATTGTGACAAGGTTATTCCCTCAGTTGACTGAGTCAATCTGAATCCAAGAATCACATTAGCCTCACCCATATCCTTCGTTTCAAAGTGCCATCAATACAATATATACAATATTGGTTCCAAACAATAGTATATCATCCACATACAAGTACAACACAATACAATATGTTCATTTTCTTTAACCTTATAGTATACATACTTGTCATTATCATTAATTAACTATATAATCCGAAATCAAAACAGTGTCATCAAACTTCTTGTTCCAGTCTCTAGGTGCTTGTTTCAAGCCATAGGATGCAACAAATCCCTCAGGCTGATCCATATAAATCTATTCTTCAAGATCACCATGAATAAAAGTTGTCTTTACATCTAATTGATGGATGATAAGACCATGTACAGAAGCCAATGCTACAAACATTCGGATTGTTGTCAATCTTGCAAGAGGAGAGTATGTATCAAGTAGTCAATGCCTTCTTTTTGCCTAAAACCCTTAGCAACCAATCTAGCCTTATACTTATCTATTGAGCCATCTGGTTCCATCTTCCCTTTGAAAATCCACTTACATCCTATAGTTGAACACCCAGGAGGGAGGTCAACCAACTCCCATGTTCCGTTAGAAACAATTGAATCAATTTCACTCTTCACACTGCCTTTCCAATGCCTAGACACCGAACAATCCATTGCTTGTCGGAAAGTCAAAGGTTCGTCTTCGACATTGTAAGTGATAAATCACTTCCAAAGTCCTTAACTATCTTTGCACGCTTACTCCTTCTTGGTTCCTCTACTTCATTAGGAGTAGAGCTACTAGCAGGATCTGCCCCCACATTTGTCATCCTTTCCACATGATCGGAAATGGAACTAGATGTGTTAGTGGGATCATCATTAGAAGAACCTTGAGATATACCAGTTTTCATAGGGAACACATCCTTAATGAATGTTGCATCATGAAACTCAACTATCGTGTTTGCCACTATACCATCTATGTCAGATTTTAATACTAAAAATCCCATAGCTGTAGGGGTTTCATGATAGCCCAAAAAGATGCAATCAACAGTTTTCGGCTCTAGTTTCTTTCTCTTGTGTTTGGGGACAAGTACCTTAGTAAGGCACCCCCAAACACGAAGATACTTTAAACTAGTTTTGTTGCCTTTCCAAAATTCGAAAGGTGTCTTGTCCATATGTTTCAGAGGGACTCTATTCAGAATATGGCAAGCCGTATTCAGAGCCTCTCCCCACATATACTTAGGCAACCCGAATTAATCAACATACTGTTAATCATATCTTTAAAAGTTCTGTTCTTTCGTTCTGCCACCCCATTAGACTCAGGTGTATATGGTGGAGTCACCTCATGAATTATACTATTGCTTTTGCAAAATTCATTAAAGGCGTTTCCCGTTTATTCATCACCTCTATCAGATTTCAAAGGTTTAAGTACTTTACCAGTTTGTGTTTCAACTTCAGTTTTAAATATAATGAATTTTTCAAGTGCTTCATCTTTATGTTTAAGCAAATAAACACAGCAATATCTACTACAATCATCTATGAAGGTAATGTAATATCCATATATAGTGTTCCTTAGTCAACACACCACCAAATTCACATATGTCCGAGTGCACTAAATCTAACAAGTCTGAATCCCTAACCACATTATGAAAAAGTTTCCTTGTTTGTTTAGCTGTCACACATACTTGGCATTTAGCTCTCTTATTAATGGCATGCTTTGGAATTAACTCTAAGTTCATCAAATTCTTTAGAGCATCAAAATTTAAATGACTAAGTCTAGAGTGCCACAAGCCAGATAATTCAATATTATTAACAGAAGGAGAAACATTATCATTAATAAATTGCCCAAAATAGGCTCCATATTTATTAAAAACAAACCATTCGACAAGTAACCTTTGCCAAAACAAATAAACCAGTATGAGTAATAACTACTCCCTCTGTCCCATTCATTTGTATACAGTTTCCTTTTTGGGACGTCCCATCAATTGTATACATTCCAAAAATAGTAACTTTTAATAATATAAAACACTATTACACCAACTACTTTCTTCCACTATCTCCATTCTATAATAATATAAACACTATTACACCCACTACATTCCTCCACTATCTCAAATCTATTATTAAATATAAGTAGGTCCCACCACTATACCCACTTTTCATCTAACTTTCCTCATCTTTTACACTTATTCTTAGTCTCCGTGTCCCAACCATTTGTATACAAATGGCTGGGACGGAGGGAGTACTTTATTACATTTCATCGAAAGTTCAAAGCCATTTTTCACTAAACAGCTCCACCAATAATGTTTCTACGAATCTCGGGAACATGATGCACTCTAATAAGGGATTGAACATGCCCAGAAGCAAATTTCAGGTCCACGTTTCTTATTCAAAGAACTCAATCAACACTAGCATTCCACATCGTCATTGTCATCCCATTAGTCTGTTGATAAGATACAAACAGAGTAATATCAGCACAAAGATGCACATTAGCTCCAGCATCAATCAACCACTCTTATAAATATCATTAATATACCATCTATCAATATTCTTAATAAATAATAAGAGTTATACTAATTTTAATGCAAATAATAGGAGAAAACTTCGCCAAATCTATTAAAAGACATGCTTGTTTGGGGTGCATCCCTTACAATAAATTAATGAGTTAATTGGAAAATGCAACCCCTGGTATTGACTAAAAGCAATTGTTGCCCTATATTTACCGAAATTGCACTATCACGATATCTTTGAATGTAAACATGAAAATATGAATACTTTGGGTCATGTTCAAGAGAGAACCGTTAGAGAGAGAACCATAGAATCCTTACCTTATTAGGTAGGGCTCTTACCTTATTATGTAGAGTTCTGCAGCAGAACTTAAGTATTAGTTAGGGTTCTGCAGAAGAACTTCACATGCGAAAAAATGTCAATATCTATGTATTATATTTTAAAATTATTGTTGAACACACACAACGATGAAAAAACAAGAAAAAAACATGTATTTAGATTTAGATCCTAAAAATCTATTTAAAATTTAGGATTCTGCAGCAGAACCTTAGTGGTTCTATGGTTCTATTTTAAGGATTGGTTCTCTCTTGAGCGCGACCCGAATACTTTTACATATTATTTTATATGACGGGTGATGGTGCCCTAATATCTATATGCGGTTTTTTATCCCGGAAAGAAGAAAAATCCTAAAATGAATATTTGAATTATGAATGAACCCATGGAGAAATGTTATATTCAGAGCAAATTTTTATATCCAGAGCTGAAAATCCATGAAAAGACGAAATTATCCCTCACATTGTTTTTCTCTTTTGCTGTTATTGTGTATGCACGGGGTCAATTTTGTCTTTTCATACTTGTTTGCTCTGAAAATTAAAACTTTGCTCTGGATATAATATTTGAGTAAATGACAAAGTGGTGGCTGTAGTTTCTCAAATTTTACAAAATGTTGGTTGGAGTTCAAAAACTACAAATTGGTGGCTAGACTTTACCTCCGCCTTTTAATAAGGTGGCTGCCGTCAAGGTCCGTTAAATCTGGCCATTAAGTCTAAAAAAATTAAAAAAACAAATAAAAAGAAGAAGGGTAAAAACAGATTGACAACCCATCAATCTCCTTTTGCCTCCTATTGTCTCATCCTTATGTTCTCTACTCAGGACCACCACGACTAGTCTCAGCCTTGTCGCTACCCGACCTCGCGGCCAGATTTGTAACCTTTAACTTTGTTCTGGAACTCTAAAGTATCTATTCTTACTGTTATCCAAGATCCTAGACACTACACTATTGACAATTTGACACAAACAACATAAGAATAGAGAAGATGAGTATGGTAATTAAACTATGGAACAATTCTATAAGATCTCATCTTATCTATCCAATATAGCAAGATTTTGAATTCCGAAAACCAAAAAATCCATGCTCCTTACTCTTGTTCATCGAGTTCAATGGACATAGACCACTAAACATACCATCAGCGAACCACTAAGTTGCAACCTCTTCTAATTTTGTCGGCACCAAGCCTTTCTCCTCGACGATCTTATCCCACACAGGCCCTTTATCCTTCATCATCTCCGCCAAACTCAACCTCTGATCCCCTGCCTACATCTACAAATACACACACCCGTGCGGCCGTCCTTTTTCTTTCTCTTTTCCCTCCACAACTGTCTCCGTCCTCTCTTTTTTCCTCCATGAGTCACCGCCGACAACGTTTCAGATTTCATCAAACAGTTGGTGTGCATAGTTTAAAGACCCAAACTTTATTTGATAATATAAATAGTCGGTTGATATTCTGATATACCCTTCATTTTATTTGACGTTTTAGACTTAACGGAGCAAAACTAACGGCAATGGACGGCAGCCACGTTTTTAAAAGGCAGAAGTAAACTCCAGCCATTATTTCGGAGTTTTTGAAGTTCAACCATCGTTTTATAAAATTCGACAAACCTCAGCCACCACTTTGTCATTTACTCTATAATATTTCCCAAAATATATTATAAACGTCTTTCGGCTCTAAAATGACACAGTATCAATTGTCACCCAGACTCTGACATTATTAATCAATATATACTTATATAAAGGAGAAGCGAGGGGCATGTAGGTGGCGCCTCTCAGATAGCTCCGTTCTATTTTTTTGTTTTTTTGTAATTTCTGGATGAAAATATCAAAAAGGAGAAGCGAGAGGCGTGTAGGTGGCGCCTTTCAGATAGCTCCGTTCTATTTTTCTAATTTTCTGTAATTTCTGGAAGAAAAATATCAAAAATAAAAACTACTTTTTTGTTTCAGATTAATTGATATGGTATATAGCTTGGCATAAATTAATCTGATTCTGTTTCAGATTATTTATGAAATATTGTAGCTTGCAAGTTTTTTAATCTGATTCCGTTACATATTACTTAATTATGGAAAAGAGTAGCACACAAGTCTCTCTACACCTATAAATACCTCTATAAGTTGTAGGGTTTTGGATCGTTCTACACATACGGTGCACGCCTCTCACATACCCCGTTTTATTTTTTAATTTTCTGGAATTTTTGGATGAAAAATATTAAAAATAAAAACTACTTTTTTTGTTTCAGATTAATTGATATGGTATATATCTTGACATAAATTAATCTGATTCTGTTTCAGATTATTTATGGAATATGGTAGCTTGCAAGTTTTTTAATCTGAATTTGTTACATATTACTTAATTATGGAAAAGAGTAGCACACAAGTCTGTCTGCACCTATAAATACTCCTATAGGTTGTAGGGTTTTGGATCGTTCTACACATATGGTGAGGGCATGTATATGTCTTGAAAAGGTTAATGACAATCTTAATCAAAGACATGATTACTTTTTAAAAGATATAATTAAAATTAAAATTTGTTGTACTTTAAAGTGTTAATTACATGTAGAAATTTATTATCATTTTTCACTCATGAATTGTAGTCCAATTTTGTAATTTAAATATTAATATTGGTATTGCATCGAGATGTTTATAATATAAAATTTATTTTATTCTACAAATATTAATTTTGAATCATTAATATAATTTTGATAAGTTTCCGCACATTTATTTTATTCTACAAATATTAATTTTGAATCATTAATATAATTTTTATAGGCCGCCGCAACGCGCGGTTTCTGATTTAAGTTATCTATATAAAAAAAAATATGTACACCTGTATTTACGTCACACCTGTATCTAACGAGAGGTGGAAGATAAAGGACCTAGTGGTGTTGACTGAAGTGCGGTGGAGTAAACCGGAAACAAGTAGTATGGAAAACAGAGGAATCTACGTATTGAGCGTGTGGGTGATGAGTTGTGTAGCAGCAGCAGCAGCAGGAGCAGGGGTGTTGCCGATTACTCCACCATTGTTTGATCCATCAAGCTCCACAAAGTTGGGACTCAACAACGGCCTAGCTCGAACTCCTCAAATGGGGTATGTATAAATTACTACACTATCTCTGTATACACTACACCCATTCTTTGGTTTTGATTTAGTTGGTCTACTTGCGAGAGTAAGATGGAATAGCTGGAATTTCTTTGCTTGCAACATCAACGAGACTGTTATCAAGGAAACAGGTGCTTGCCTTGCTTTTCACTACTGGATACTATTCAGTCTTCCCACTCTTTATATCCACTCTTGCATCACTATTCTCTATTCTATTCTATATTAGCTCTCTCTCTCTCTCTCTCCCTCTCTCCCTCTCCCTCTCTCTCCCCCTCCCTCCAAATTCCTTCTCTCTCTCTCTCTCTCTCAGGTACTCAACTTCCTTTCAAGAACTAATTTGTTAATGTTTTGCAGCTGATGCCCTTGTTACTTCTGGTTTGGCGGAGCTTGGCTATGTATACGTAAACATAGGTATTATTCTGTCAGTGTCCTTGCTTTTCGCGAGAAAGATTCAAAGTAGGACTTATTATATCTCTGCCCACAGATGATTGCTGGTCTTCTTTTAAACGGAGCGCGGAGGTTAGTTAATTTTATTCCCCCTCCCACAATTTTATCAATTAATACGCTGTTTGTACGGTACTGGATTTTTTTCCGGAGGCTGAAATCCTAATTTCTGTCTCAGACATGTGCACAGCAGTCAGAGGACAATCCTTCTGTGGGATGAAAAATAATAACCACTAGATCATTGGATATATGTGTCAACAACTGAAAAATCAGAACCAATTATTTTTTTCCTAGTTTTGTAACCGTCAAGATTTTACTAGGTTGTTAACTTTTAGGAATCAGGATCTCTTTTAACAGTCGCAATCTTTATGATCTAATAGATGAATATTATGAATTGATGAGCGTTTTAGAGTAAATTGGGGGGTTACTAACGTTTTTTGGTTTCTCTAAAATGATAGTGTATCTTCTTCTTCTACTCCTTTTCTTCTTTCTGATCTTCTCAAGTCATATTTCTACATTAGTATCTGTGCTTAATGCTTTTATGGCTAATTTGTTGTTCAGGGTCTATTAGTCCCTGATCCAAGAACCTTTCCATCTGGAATTAAAGTTCTTGCTGACTATATACATGAAAAGGGTCTCAAACTTGGTATCTACTCTGATGCTGGGTAGGAATATCTTTTATCTCTGCATTGAATCAGCGACTGGGATCTATTTTATTTTATTTTAATTTCACCTTGTTATACTTTGCAGGGCATTCACATGTCAAGTTCGACCTGGATCTCTTTTCCATGAAAATGATGATGCAAAGCTTTTTGCTTCTTGGGTAAGTTCGTTATCTGATTTCATTTGGCGTGTCTATTTACTTGTGCAAACCATCCCTCTGGGGAAAGAAAGTTAAACTATTAAAAGGAAATATATTACTCAACTAAGAACAGAAGTACTGAACACTGATTCCCGTATAATTGTTGATATGTATAATAAAGCCATAACAACTAGCAAGGAGTTTATTCTATCCTAATATAAATCCTTATTTAGTTTTCTATTAAAATTTAAAGTATAGGCAATAAAAAAAATTGGCATATTCCTTTCCGATGAAAGACAAACATTTTTTCCCCAAAAATATACAGAGGATGTTTCAAGGAGATTACATCACTTGAGAAGCAGCTTCACTATGTATTAAACAGTTATCAAATATCCATAGTTGCTCAATTTTTTTATGGGAATTAAATTAAAACCTAAAGCATATTACCAAAAGAAAATTTGTAGCTTAACTAGTATGTAATTGTGCATAACTAAAAAAGAAGGATCAGAATCAATTTTATTTATTTTTTATTTGAAATTTATAGCTGTAGGAGTGAATTTTCTGGTCCTATTCCTCCGACCCCCCCCCCCCCCCCCCCGCGCAAAAAAAAAAAAAACCAAAAATATAATAATAAATAAATAAATAAAATAAATAAATAAAAATAAAATCATCGATGTCATGTCCTGGTACTGTATATCATAGAACATATTGTTGTTAGATTAATGACAGTTTATGGCCCATTTGAACTTTGCTTAGTATTCTTTAAAATAGTTCCCCTAGGGATAGGAGGGGACACTGAACTAAATTGTACTCTTCCTAGACTTGCCCAGTCATGTTTGATGTCGTGTTATTCAGGGAGTGGATTACCTGAAGTATGACAACTGTTTTAATTTGGGCATCAAAGCAGAGAATAGGTTCTACTTTCAGCCTTTTTCTAATGTTAATGGCATTAATAAATTTAGGCAAAACACTTATTATATTTATAATGGATATTTCTAGATATCCTGTGATGCGCGATGCTCTACAAGCCACTGGGCGTGCCATTTTCTATTCAATTTGTGAATGGTAATACCAAAACAGCTGCTTTGCAATGTCTAAGGTATCTAATTCACTATTTGCTAAAAATCTTGCTTCGATTCTAATCATTGACAGGGGTGTTGATGACCCTGCACTGTGGGCTGGTAATGTGGGGAATAGTTGGCGAACAACGGATGACATTAGCGATTCATGGAAAAGGTTTACTGCTTTCTCACTGAATCTTCAGTCTCTTATAGCCTACAGCTGTGTGTTAAGGAAGATTATCAATGTGATAAGGAAAACCTTCCATGTTTTATTACTATTTAATCTTTTATGGTATTAACAATTAACTAGTTCATCAGACAGCCAACAAAACCTGTTAAGCCATATGATCCATCTACCATTTTATATCTTCCCTTAATGGTTCTGAAGACAAGTGCTAGACTGCTAGCCTAATCGCAAGGTGACAGCCATGTCCACTTGAGTAGGACCAAGGAGACTGGCAAGGTTGCAAGTGCTACCCTATGCGCATGGGGTTGAATCTACCCACTTGGTCGATATGGTGCTCCCTTTAAAAAAGAATAAACAGGTTGTACCTAGTGTACAAGGCACCACATCAGCAGGTTTGGGAAGTCCTGCAGCAAGGTTGCTGGGTAGGCTAACCTATATTAACATAAAGAGACTGTTTGAGAAGAATAAGTATACATAAATATATATTACTAACATTATAATTACTCAAAATGGGTCGCGCTCAAGAGAGAACCAATGCTTAAAATAGAACCGTAGAACCACTAAGGTTCCGCTGCAGAACCCTATATTTTACATAGTTTTTCAAGATTTAAATCTAAATACATGTTTTTTTGCATCGTTGTGCGTGTTCAGAAGTAATTTCAAAATATAATACGTAAATAAGACAATTTTTTCATGCGCAGTTCCGTTGCAGAACCCTAACTAATATTAGAAATAAGGTAACGGTTCTCTGTCTAATGGTTCTCTCTTGAACATGACCCTACTGAAAATATATAATTATGCTTAATAACCAACTAGCATAGAGGTTTTAGATTCAAAAGTACACACAATTAATGCAAGCAGCTTTGAATCCACCAAAATCTGTAAATCAAAGTCTCCAACGAGACTAATTTCAAGTAAAACTCAAGAGTTCAACTACGTAGTGAATTGCAAATAGGGCTGAGTTTAAGATCTCAAGTGTTTTGTTATTTGTCGAGGTTTGACCGGATCAGGTAGAGATTGGGTCTAATCAGGTGCTAATCCTAAGCGCCTTACACCTAACAAGGCACCACAAAAAATTAGTATTAGATACATGTTTGATAGGTTTTTGCTTTTGTCATTTTTTATTTGTCTAGGCTGGAGTTTTTAATTTTCCGATTATGTAGTTGTCTTACGGTTATTCATATGTAGCATGACTGCTATTGCTGATTTGAATGACAAGTGGGCTGGGTATGCGGGACCCGGAGGATGGAATGGTAGGGATGTCTACTAACTAAATAAGGATACGTAACTCATGTATGTATATCTTGAGGTTAAATATCAAAGTGATCACTGAAGTGGAAGTCATATATCACTTTGCCCACCGATCTTTACGAGGTATCATATGAATAAACATTTTTCTTGAATGTTACCACAACCAAGTACAAGGTTATGAATTCTAGTATTTCTGATAACATATTTAGTTTTTATCAAGTTTATTTACTATTTATTTTTAATTAAAAAAAGAAAATAACTATAAAATTAAAAAATAAATAGTAAATAAACTTGATAAAATCTAAATATATTATTATAAATACTAGAAGCCATAACCTTCTACTTGGTTGGCGTAACATTCAAGTATAATGTGAAACTTTATAAAAAAATATATTTACTTCCCGGGCCCATATTTAGAGGTACTTGTTGATTTTTATTATGACTTTAATGATACAAATGATATCCCGTTAAGATCGGTGAGCAAAGTTATATATGACGTCCACTTCAGTTGCCACTTTGATATTTAACCCATATATGTTATCTTTTTAAGGATTTCTGAATCTTCTTAATATGTATTGTTCTGACAGATCCAGATATGCTAGAAGTTGGTAATGGTGGGATGACTTTTCAGGAATATCGAGCTCATTTTAGCATTTGGGCTTTGATGAAGGTGTTCACTCTTAATCTCCTGTAACAGCTGTGCTCTATATATATTTATTAGTTGTTAATAACCACTGACTTTTTTTTATAGTTTTTCTATACTACATACACATTAGCAGAGTAGGAATAGTTCCCAACTTGCTGACTATTCTAAATTTCTTTCATAGTGGAAAGTTGCTGAAGTGTCACGGATCTGATAAAATGATAGATTCCATTTATTAGTAATATGAAATAGCCAAGGAGCTCTTGCTCCGGCAGTCTGGCAATTGCATCCTGTTGCAATTCATCTACGAATACGTAACCCTTGACAAAGAAAGATAGCTTCTTTCTATTTTTTTATCACCTCAACTCTTCTACTAAATTTTTTCCATAAAAATTACAAGCTCATTGTTAAAATTATGAGACTTGAGTTAGCAAAAAAAAAAAAAACGGGACTTTTGTATCGTGTATCAGTTTTCTCTTATAGTAGTGTAACTGATGAGATTTTGAAATCTTCACCTCTCTGATTACATGTTACAATATTATATGTTGTTATCATTTTTTTTAAACTATTCATCGATATTTGCTTGAAACATTGTTGTCAGTATTGAATTTTTAATCTTTTACTGAAACATTGTTGTCAGTATTTTACAACTTAATATGCGTGTCAAAAAGTCAAACATGAGTTAAAATGGGACGGAGGGAGTATAATAACAAAATTGAATATGTATGATCAATTAAATAGAAAGGAATTAAGTTATTTGGCACCTTATTCTAGTTATCTTATGTCCTTTTAACATATTCATCTAATACATGCTCAGCCTTATTTGTTTTATATGTGTTTTTTGCCAAACCATCTCTCTTTATCACAAATTTCTCATGCTCAGGCAGTTTTCAGGTTTTGTAGGTTGAGCATAAACTGTTGTATTATGTCTGGTTTCCAAATATATCTATTGGTTGACCAAGATAGTTTCTTTGCATTAAATATAGACATTCCAAGTTATGGTATTGTATTGCCCAACTTTGCAGGCTCCGCTTCTGATTGGCTGTGATGTAAGAAACATGGGTACAGAAACATTAGAAATATTATCAAACAGGGAAGTCATTGAAATAAACCAAGGTAACAAGATTGCCGACATATTTCAATGTATTATACTATCAGTGTGCATGCATTTTTTGTGTAGTCTTTCCTTTCCCATATTGTCCGTGTAGTTTGCAACTGTTAGGTGACCAATTCTCTAACAACTGAAGAACAGATTTCAGGAGCAAGGCCTAATGTGTATATTATGTGATTTGATATGCCTCTTCATTCAGAAGTTGATTGCTGATTTTAAGTGGAGCATGACATACATTTAGATAAGAGAGTGGTTACACGATTTTAATTTTGAGTCTGATATCAGTTTAGTTTACACACTCTGCTAAAAATATTAGGAGTTAGGAGTCTACTATGCTTATTATATGTGTGTTATTGATTATTAGCATGTCTGCTTACTAAATGAAATATGTATGTTCCAGATGAACTTGGGGTTCAAGGAAGGAAAGTTAATGTTACTGGAATAGATGGTTGCCAACAGGTTCTGCTTTTGTGATCTTTTTATACCAGTTCAATTTCTATTTCAGCAAAATTTCTACTATGTATAAGTTTGTTACTTTAAATAAAGTATGTGTTGCCCATCTCTCTCTCTCTCAAATTTAAATTTGATGAGCTAGCTCCATAAAAAAAAAAAATTCAAGAGACAAAAAGAAAGGGTACTTTTCCAAAAATAATTAAATAAATAATAATAGTAAACACGAGTCAGAAAGGGAATTGGCAATATAAATAGAGAACGCAACTATTGTTTTCTCTGCTTGAATATTAAAACAGAATATAAAAAAGAAAATAAAGATCACGGTATAACTTCTTACAGGTGGATTATAGATAAGGGACTGCTTTGGTTTATTTTGGGTAAAAGTTTCAAGGCATCATATATTGGGACATGATCATCTGTGATCTTTCTGATCCTATGTCATTGTAATCCCATCCACAAGGATATCGATCGGTGCAGATGAACAACATAAGAGGCTGGGCTTAAGATCACATATGATCAGCTGTGGCATTGCATTTTTCTGACACCATTCATATAAAGTAGTGAAAATAGAATCTGTAACCTTTAATAAATGGTCATACTGATAATACAGATGCTTGTGAGATCTGTTGTGAATCGAAACTAGCTAGAGTAGTTGGAGTGGAGGGAGGGAGATATGTCTTAAAGTGATGCGAACTCCTAGTTGGAGAAACAGTCCAAGAATTGTATGCACTTCCTCCCACTTAAGTCAAAACAAAAGACATCTCCAATCCATTACACTAATTACACCTTTTGGTATAAAATTTACAGCAACAACAAAAACAAACCTATTATACTAAAAGGAATCTTTTGATTTTAAAAAGAAATATTTTTTTAACTTTTTTGAAAGTAGTGGTTTTGTTTATATATAATACAATATAAATGGGACATAGTAGAAACAAATTTGTTTTATTAATAAACATGAGGTTATAGTTAGGATTGTGAAAGACACCAAATTTGGTGTAGAACTTGCACTACATGAAATATTTGACAACAAATTTGGTGCAAAACTATTCACTTGGTGTAAATTTTACTCCATCAAAGTGTTGCATTGCAGTTCGTTTTACACCAAACTAGAGTTGAACTTCCAGCATTATAGTGTCCAAGTGTTGCTTCCATTAGAGATTCTCTAACCGTCTATGATTCAGGTATGGGCTGGACCTCTTTCTGGTAATCGAGTGGTGGTTGCCTTTTGGAATCGGTGCTCGAAAGCTGCTACAATTAAAGTTACATGGGATGTGCTTGGAATACAGTCATTTGTCAGCGTGTCAGTAAGGGACTTGTGGAGGGTGAGTAACACCGACTGCGCAAACACAAAGCGCGCGCGCGCACACACACAAGCACTTGCAAATAAGCACATCATAAATTTGTTTGTCGATTTATAATAGATTCCAGTTGACCATACATTCTAACATCCTTTTTGTGTTTAAACTTCCCTCAACATGAGTCATTGTTGATCATTTGATTTTATGCCCAACTTGGAGGATTTTTTTTTTCTGGCATATGAAAGACATCTCGATATATCACTCTTTAGGTTTTAGTCTTGTATAGATAGATTTCTGAAATCTGAATCTGTATGATTTCGGAAGTATACAGTGTGGAACTTGGCGTCAATTATTATATTTACATAAGATTGTGTACGTAGTCACTGTTGTACTCATTCGAGCTAATAAGATGTGGCCTAATACTATTTAGTTTGGTTTCAGCATCAGGATATCATGGAAGGCGTGACGGCATCATTTACTGCCCAAGTAGATGCACACGGCTGTGAGCTCTTCATTTTTACTCCTCAAACAGTATCTCAACACTCTATAGTCTAAACAAATGTGGTTGGCGGATAAATGATTGTTGTACCATTATTTATACCTCACCTCTGCATGATTCATAATAGATGTTTCCATTAGCTCTTTGAGGTGTTGCTGTGTGTTCCAAACATTACAAAGTGAAGGGATATTACCCTTTTGGCAGAACTTGAATTCTAAATGCCTAGAATAACAAGATGAGTGTGTATATGTTTTTAACTAAAGTTAAAGATGCGCTTTACATAATGCAGCATAGATGATGATGTATCCTATATATTGCTAAATGCAGTGTAGCGGATTCACTGACATTTATGCGGAAATATTTTAAGGGGTCGTTTGTTTGGTACTATTCAGGAAGTCCCTAAATTGATCGGTATCTCGTCTTATATATCTGATAGCTGGAATTTAGGAACAAATCCGGAAGGTCGGAAATATGATCGCATGTCTACAAAAACTAAATTAATTTTAACTAGTAATTAATAACTAGCATTATAGCTTGTGGAGGGCGCGGACATGTTCTCATATGCGTGAATGAATGTTTCTAGTTTTGTCACTATCCGACGATACAAATGATAGAGAGTTTATTGTTGTGTTAGGTTTAAGTTTATTGTTGTGTTAAGTTTAGGTCTTGTTGTAGTGAGATACAAACATTTTTTTTATTATTTAAGCGTTTCACTTATCATTAATTTGAGTTGGAAATAGACTTTCATAAAATATTATGTGTAAAGTGTTATGTTTGTCTAACTCGATGAAAATACCAATGCTGGATTTCCCTGTTCGAGAAGGTTGTTCTCGAGGGGCATAATGTAGTGAAAAATAATATTGATTTTATTTGTTATCATCCTTCCTACAAGAATCTATATTTGTAAAAAATATTTGTGATTGGATATGTGAAAACACCTAATTTGATTACTTCAAGCATCTAATTATCTAATCTTATAGCTTTAAACATGTACCGAACTAATAATATCATAATTATGTTACATATCACTGTCAACCAAATTATTTTAGCCAATAATTTGTGATCCCATTTCAAACATATCCCAGTATCATGTTGATTTTTAATTTTATTGCGTATCATCCTAAATCACTCCGCGATACTGGAGAGTATCTTTTGGATATTTAGGGCACCTTACAAAATATTCATATTTTGGTCAAATGCTGAAAATTGTTATTTTGGCATACATTAATCCAAAAATTTAATCAAACTTATATATGTGTGTGTTACTCCACTCCCAGTAGAATGTCACCCTGATAATCTTCTACCCGTGGAGGTTTCTTTAGCTATCTGCGTCAAGTTTTGGAACATGTTGGGAGGTAACACTAGACCTGGCAATTCGTGCAGATCGTGTACTTTCGTGTCGTGTACTTAAAAACTAAACACAAAACCGACCCGTTTAACGTTCGTGTATTTTCGTGCGTGTACCTCCGTTTTCGTGTCGTTCTCGTGTCGTGTTTCGTGTAAAATCAAATATAAATATAAATAAATATATAAATTAATGTAAATATTAGATTTCTAGGCAAAAAAATTACAAATTAGTATGAAATATATATATATATATATATATATATATATATATATATATATAAATCATTTATACTTGCAATATTATAAACTATGCATTATTTTAAAAGAAAATATATATATATTTATTATAAATATACATATTTATAATTAAATTTTAATATTTAATTATAAAATTATATTTATTTCGTGTACCTCGTGTCGTGTCGTGTATCCGAAGATAAACACAAAACTGACACGACATCTCAGTCGTGTACTTCGTGTTCGTGTATTTTTCGTGTCGTGTACTCAAAATGCAAACACAAACACTAAATTTTTGTGTCGTTTTCATGTCGTGTTTTCGTGTCGTATGAAAAATTGCCGGGTCTAGGTAACACCATGAAGCAGAGTTTATTTAGAATATTTGATCATGTGTAATTCTAGATAGTTAAATCAATCTGAATTATATTAATAAAGTTCTGTTACTTCACTGTTTCAAAATCATAGAATGTTGGTTAATTTAGAAAAGAATCTATGCTGCGTATTTGTGTAATGTCTGGTAAAACATTTTCCTAATAATTAGCTTGGCATCATACTTTTTTTATGATAAACGTGCAGTCTACTCATTTCATAACCAATGTCAACAAGGAACAACCTTTTCCAAGGGAAGAAAACGAAGGAATACAATATGTTCTCGTTGGCAAAATCGATAGACAGACGTCAGAATGCTTGCATAGCTATCCAGATATAAAGTCCCCTTTCATTAAAGGGGCTTATAAGTTTAGGTTTCTTAAATAGTGTTGAATATAAGTTACATCCCCTGTTCTATCTTCTTCTTCATTTTGTTTTGGAGTGTAATTGGAGCACAATCCAGTGGCGTTTCCCCTGAAAAAAAAATATTGGTTTATTAGACATTACTGCAGCTCACACCAACGATGAAAAAGAAAATAATTCCCCACATACTGTTATCCAGAACCCTGAATCACATCTTGCAAACTACGTTACTGGTTTGCTCAGGATGAATCTTATTTTTTTAATTTATTTTAAGTATTTAAGTTATAATAAATATTTCCGGTACATAAAGTGACAACTAACAAGACTAGCAACAGCCACCTAAGGACCAACCCAACAACCAGTCATCCAAGCAAACACCTCTATAAAAAATGAAGTCAGGATTTTACCCTGTGAGTTCTTGCACGTAATACTCGCTCCATGGTCCATGAGGACGAAAGCAATGTCACTCTGATTAAAAACTGCAGCCTGTATACAATAAACCAGTCATATGATGTTAAGTCAAACAATTTACTTGATACTTCTGCTTCAAAATTGAGCGAGAAAGGTACCAGATGTAATAGAGACAACCCTTGCTTGTCACGGTAATTTGCATCTACTCCCTTGTAGTAAATAACAGTCAGAAAGGGAACCGGTTGGCATGTTTAAAAGGTATAAAAGAAATGGCAATTAGAATACCTCACTTAAAAGCTTCCTGACAGCAACTGTGTCACCATTCTTTATAGCCTCTCTTAATCCCTAATAAACAATTCGAATAAACAACTTCCTAAGTATCAGTAACTTACTAGCAATGCTTATTCCCTTCTTCAAACATATTCCAACTAGTATCTGTCCTAAGATCTTAAATATACTTCTATACCTCTCCATTAACTTCGTAAAGTTTATTCGACTCCAAGCTATTTGAGCTACTGTTGCTTGCAGGACCAAGACTGAAATACAAATTGGGAAATCAACTTATAGGGAATCTTTGTGCTAAGAAGAAACCATACAAATTTATATATGATGTGCTGATGTGGGGAAGATAACATTTTGAAGCATAGCAAGTACAGTAGTGCAAACCAAACCTACCAACTAAAGTATTTCATGATCATTCTTAAATAAGAGGGCACTAATACTCACGAGAAAACATGGAAGCTGAAGAAAAAGAGTTGTAAATTAATAAAGGGACATTCTCAATGATAGCCTTTTGCTTTGGACTATTCTAAAGGTGTCTTTTTTATTTATGACTTATCAGTATTCAGATTTTCTATTACTACATATATTCTTGTGCCGTGCACAACTAAACAATTAAGGGACACAAAGTTGGAGCAGGGATACGGTTCAAAATCAAAGATTACTTAGTTTTTTATGTGAAGGATTTAGAAGATCAATTACTTTTGATTTATATTATTACTCAGGAAAAATTGTAATTTGTTATGTATTCCATTTTATCTAAGTACATTATTTAGATACCAAATTATTAACCCTGTCCTACATTAAGTGGTATCAGGAGCCCAGGTTCTGAGTACTTCCTGATTTACCTAATTTTTTCCAACCTCTATTCTACCCTCACCATTTGTCAAAGTTCATTACAAATCAACAAGCAATCGAGATGAAAGCACAATTGCAGCAGAACCTGGATTTGTCTAATCTCAAACCTACGTGTCTTTTTATACAAATCCGTCAATGAGGTTCAAATTACGCAACTTTGAGGGATTACCTATTACTTTTGAAGGCGTCATTAGATAATCATATCCTCATGGTCTAAATATGATGAAATGAAGATATAAAATTAACATTTATGCAAAGCATATGAACAAGATTAAGCTGTTTGGAGAGTTGTGCATGAAGTTGATAAAGCCCGTAAAACCTTGTATTGTGGAGGAATCACACGTGACAGCTTTGAATAATATTACAAGTGATAACAATCACGAAGATGATTCGGATACTTAAATTAATGATGCAGAGACTGTTAAAATCTCAAACTGATGTTTTGGTTCTTCCTATACGTGAAAAGTACAAGTTAATGATATGAAAATCGCCCATGAGGATGCCAAAAATTTACTGTCGCGCCTTTAAGATGTTAAAGAAATTCTCAAACAGTTTACAATGAGTTTATTATTGTAAATTCAAATATGCCGCTCATACACTCAGATCTCCGGGGGCTTCCAAAACTTCATGTCTTGCTCATGTGGAACCTCGTTCCAAGATTATGAATTTGTTTTTATTTAAAAAGTTCTTCTTCAAATAAGAGAATGATGCGGCAGAAGAATATAATGAAAATTAACAAAATATTGCAGATTATGATCTAGCAATTAAAATAATTAATTAGATATTTAGCAATATTAAGCACCTGTATGGGACACCAAGCAGCCTCAATCCGCTTTATGTTGTCGTGATGTGTTTGTATATACTTAAATACTTTAGCTTACCCCCATTATATAAATTTTAACCCAAAAAAATAAGTGTCCTGGTTCCTTCTCAAATACTATATTAATATACTTCACTCACCCGCCGCACCGCGCACTCGATTCTTGGGGATTCTTCGATACTCGGGGATTCTTGGGGATTCTTTTTATATGATTAATTCTGTAATTAGTTGAATAATCTATCACTTAACTACCTTATAATGTGATAATTGTGTTATTAAATAATTATATTGTATATTGTTAAGGATATTGAACTTATTTATTCAATTATTTGGTTTAAATATGAATATAACTCTTCAAATACATATATAAAATATATTTTTAATATATTAATATTTGCCGAATCCCCCCGCACCCGAATCCCCATAATTTTAGATTTGCCGAATTCCCGTATCCCCGTATCGCGCACCCCCGTACCCGCACCCGCACTCATGCTTCCTAGGGGAAAAGAGATCTAAGTCGTAATAATTGAAACCAGTGTCGTGCTCGGAGCTGTTATCTAATTTGTCTATCACATGTTGAGCCCTATAAATTGATAAAGTTCACCACATAGCACTAATAAATAAGGCCAGATGTAACCTACTTGCTATTTGATGCAGAACCTCTACTCCTTGGCTTTGAGTCAGACTTTTTGGGCTTTGTGTTTGACTGAAATGTAGAACTGGACGTGACTCCACTCTGCAAGTTAAAAAATAAAAAATAAAATCAAGTCCACAAGTGTTATGAGTTAACTTGAGATACAACTAGAAGAGATGAATGCTTGTTAAAAGCTTGAATACCACATCTCTTGCTGGAATTGGAACTGGAGCTGGAGCTGGAGCTTCACAAATGCATAGAGGCATTCCACACGTGCATTCTAAAACATCTAATTGCTTGATAGGAAGTTTGCTTTCGGGCTCTGCAACTGCTCTGATATCTAATCTTGAAATTGAATCACTGACATTGTTGACAGTACTTAAAGAAGCCTGAGTATCATCTTTCTTCCTACAACAGAAAACATAATTGTAAACATCTAATTTTGATTAATTATTCTTTGAGCATAATGTGGTAAAGCCGTACAGGGAGAGCGAGAAATATTAATAATTTTGTAAAAAAGAGTGCAGTACATAACTAAAATATTTGAAGACAGCCCAGGACACCTGTAAACACAGAAAAGAAAGTACTGATTCTTTTACTTAAATGCTTCAGCTGGAAAGAGACGTGCATATAAATTATGATTGAGATGTACAAATAAGGGGCCACATCTTTGAACGGAATATGATGTTTTTTATGGTTCCCTTTCAAAATTTAACTTATTTGAAAAATATTAAACAATTCCCTCTTGTCCCTGTGTGCCAAAGTTGTGCTTAATGAAGAATTCAGGATGAATAACTGGCTACAGATTTATTTTTACATTTTGTTAAGTAGTAGATATATTAATTTTTAAGTAAAATGTACCGCCAAGTACAAGCAACCTCGTCTGGAAAAAGTTCATTGGTAACCAAAGTTAACAGAATACTTCACAGTCGAAATGAGATCGAAGATACAATTAGACATGATAAAGCCCAAAATCAAGGCTGCTCCACAATTTATTTTCCGGTGCTCCTAGTGTTGTAGACACAGACTCCATATGAACTAAGTCTCACACCCCCTGCCTCTATTTTGCTGGGGTTCTGCAATGACTACAGGTATTTAAACTTCAAAACAGTGACAAACTATATAAAGGTAATAGGATTTTAATAGACATGATTAATGTGAACTTGTACACAAATCCCAACAAATAGGAAGTTGTCAATTCATGTATATTCATACTACACACCACGTTGAGAAAGATCCAACCTCCTATGATCTCAAGTCCAGTAATAAATAATCACTATTGATTAGACCTGCCTTAAGCTCCTTCATTGATGAGGCCAAAAAAGAAAATTGTTTATTTTGTTTTATAAAATAATAGTTTATCTTGTTTTACATCTTTTCTAAGCTTAATTGCCATACAATCAAGAGGTGTTCTAGAAGTGTGTACACCCATGACTATGCACATGTATACTTTCATCCAGTTATCATTCCAAAAGCCTAAGATACAAAAAATGACATATATTTTCTATACGATGCCCTTATACAGGAAACAAGCAATAACCCACTTAGCAAATTTATGTATATTAATTTATCCGTCCTTCTGAAGATTAGGTTCAAATTATATCTAATCAATCTACATAATACCTAAAATTCATAATTCATTGGTTCTCTTTTAAGTATAAAGCCAAAACTGAATTTACAAAAAAGAAAACGCTTAACTGCGAGAAATTACCTAGATGCATCATTATAACAATCAGAACAAACTCTAACCAGTGATTGAAGACCAAATTGTGGCAAGGCCTGAAAAATAGCACGTGAAAGAAAGAAATAGAAGTAATAACAAGAAACAGCTATGTGCAATGTGATTGTGTTTTAAGAGGGAGAGAGGGAAGGAGTGATTAAGTCCAGATTGTGGTAAGGCCTGAAAAATAGCACGTGAAGATAGAAATAAAAGTAATAACAGCAAGAAACAGCTATATAATGTGGGTGTTTTTCGAGAGGGAGGGAGGGAATACCATTTGAGTTGATGAGTGCTCAGCACATAAAGTTCGGCCACAACATCTACAGTGATGCTGCAAAATATATGAGTTGAGAACAGATAAAGAGGTGACGAATGGGATCAGAAGTTTGCAGAATAAATATACGAAACAGACTATCAAATGAGCTACAAAAGTTATCAGGAATCAGGATTGCTTCAATTTCAGTATTGTACCAAAGGCAATAGCCAGATAAAGAAAATGAACTTGCAAGCTTATGAAGGTAAAAATATACATGGAAATGCAAAGAGTTACAAGCATGCTTATCAAAGTACACTTTCAGTTATTGAATACCAGTGACACCTCGATTATTCACATTTTGGCATTTTAATATTTAAAATATTAAAAAAAAAAAAAAATTTAAAATATTAAGGATTTTTTTTTTCGGGGGAGGGGGGGGGGGGGGGGGGGGGGGGTTGTCTAACAGTGATACTGAATTTAAGAAATTGGATCCATAACAAGAATTATGCAGTTGTCAGAAGGGGGCGTTGTGTAGCATCATGGGAGGTCGGAAGTAGGTGGTTTCGAGAAGTTGAGCAATGGCAGCACGGGACTTGCAGAAGCACTTTGCAATTGAGTAGTCATGGTTGGTAATTACGATGCAAGTGTTTAATATGCTAAACTACTGATCCTACCTTACTACCAAAGTAACACTAAAACCGAATAATTGTTCAAAGTCAACTAGCTACTTGGAACAAATACAGTTGAGTCGAGCAACTTACTAGCTAAATTGTTAACAGGGAGCACTAAAATCATGATTATTATCATAATCGCAGAATTAAAAAAGAGTAAGCTAGAAAAAATAGATCAGATGATTATATATGTGAATGAATCGCGATCGGGTCGGATCGAGAAAAGTACCCGACGACGGAAAGTGTTGAAACTGCATTTGCAGACGTCGCATCTGGAAGCTTCCTGAAACGGTGGTGGTTCCAGAGACATCTCTCCGTTCTCGTTGATTCTCAGCCGCTTCGCTTTACTTTAAAATTTACAGGCACTACCCCTCACTGTTTTTTCCTCTGTCCTTTCGTCCCTACCAACAGCCAACAGCATGGCAAGAAAACGTCCCGAATGTAATTATTCGAGACAAATAAGTTTCAAAGTTTTTTTCTAAAAAATTGTCTCAAATAACACTTAAAAAGGTAACCCCTGTTTACCGAAAAAAAAAAAAAAAAAACGTAACCCGACGATTTCGTGTTGTGTTTTAATTTCTGATAATAATACAACTTAAAAGTTGTATTTTCAACCGGAAATCACAACTTCAAGTTATATTTTCAGCTGAGATCATAATTTAAAGTTGTGTTTTTGTCCAATATTGTACACATGAAACGAAATTGCATTTTAAATAATATTTTGGACATTCAGAAAATGATAACACAGGTTTTTTTTTTCTAGACAGTTATATTTGTAACTAACACTTACCACGCAAATTTAATATATCGGTGTTGTCGTGTTAATAACCGAACTTGCATAAATATTTTTTGTATTATAATTAAATTCACATTAGTTTGAGCCAAAAATATTAGTCGATGAGATTCAAATGGAATATAAAATAATTGAGTGTTTCGTATCGACTATAATTTATATCATTTTAGTTTAATATAGAAATATAATGATCCAAAATATTAATAAAAGTCTAGTCAATAAAATATTATCCCTTCATTTTAAAATATTAGTCCTATTTATAAAAATGAAATTTTCCATAATATGTGTTTTACTCTTTATAAAGAATATTACATAATATGTGTTTTACTCTTCATATATATTTTTGAATTTTATCTTTACACCTACAATTTCGATGTTGATCCAAATAATTATTTTGCTACGAAATGAAACATTATGATGAAAGTAAATTTTACAAGAAATAAACAAAAAATGAATATTTGTAAAATATCTAGAAAAAAAAAATTTGTATTGTTTTTAAGGTTATAAAATCATAATGATAAAAAGAAAATAAAATAACATATTTAATACTGCTTAATATGTGTCAAATATTTAAAGAGAACTAAAATTATGAAACATATTGCGTGTATTTCTTTTTTTGAATAAAGGAAATTCTATTGAAATCAAATATCCGACATGAGTGTCTCTAACACACATAATGGAGGACACGATAAATCAATGAAACTATTTAGTGTATATCGAAGTTTAGCTAACAAATGAGCGGCCCTGTTTGCCTGCTTTCAAAACACAATACTTATTCCGAGAATGTGTGACGTGGAATACCAATTATGAGAATGAGTATCGAACTTTATAAAACTAATAAACAAAGTATTCATACGCAGTACTTATAAAAAATGGTAATTAAAATAATCTATATACTTCTTAAAGCATGAGTGATTTTTTAAGGCTATTCTGATAATTTCACATGCTCTTGGATCAACCCATTAGCCATCTGGATCAACCCGGTCTCTTCCCTATTCAAATTAACACTATGATTTCAAATTTCGGATCTTCATGTAACCCGACCCAGATAATGTTGGATCTCATAGCATCTTCCAACCATATGAGAGTTTGAAAAAGGCATTGAATTCGTTCCTCCAATCATGTCACTCATTACTATGTCTGATTGATTTCAAATTCAAACATGATAATTAATCATAACAAATCCGTGCTTATTTATCTAAATCAATCTCTTCCTCCTCCATTATGCTCTCTGCTATTTTTTATTTGAAATTTGAAATTCTTATTATCCGCAATCATTTAATCATTTTTTCTCTCTCGATTTGTAGAGTGTATGGTAGTAACATTTACTTTATATTGCAGTGATAACGGTGGTCGTGTTTTTTTAGCATGAAGATGGATTCAACGTCGTCAACAGGTTTTGCAATCCTTTCTATGATAGGTCATGTTGCAGTATCGAAATCCTCAATTATAATCGTAAAATTTTGTTTCTGCAGGTGCGAAAAGAAAGGGACGTGGACCGTGGTCAAAGTGTTGAGATAATTTCCAAGAATCAAAAGAAAGCACATGCACCAGGTATTTGATGGTTTTTTCGACGACATCCACGACTTGGTATAGAATTTGGGACTATTTTTTGAACATCGTTTTTAACTCTTCGTGTTGAGATTTGTGTTGTGCAAAAAATAATCTTAGTGTGTTGTCTTTTAATTCTTTTGGATTCAATTTATTTTGATTTTGTTATAGTTTGTCATGTATAATATCTGATTTATGGTTAGTATAATTCATAGGTCACAAAGTCGTTGTTAGAATGTCTAAACAAAACTGTTTGTTCTTTGTGTTGTTTGATTCATGTAATATATTTTTTTATTCCTAACATGTTAATCTCTTTAAACTCTATTTGTGTTTCAGATTAATGTTAAAATAGATGAATGAAGATCTTAGAGTAAAATCGGTTCAAGTATCACATAATGAGTTCATAATTGATTTCCACGCTAGAGTAAAGTTTTCATAAATATTTATTTTCAAGATACAGTACTCTTGGTCTTGATTTCTAAAAAGCCTTGGAAATGATCGTATTGTTGTTAACGTCTTCATGCAGAATCATTTGTGTGATATACGACAATTTGTAATAAGTTTGTGTATGTTATTTAATAGGTGTTCTCATGTGGGGCGCTCAGCGCTCATTTGATTCACCTGATATTGGAATAAGGCAGCCACTGGATGAAAGTTTGGAAAGCTGGAGAGGCTTTTATGAAAGTATACGACCTACACATATGGGATTGTCACTTAGCATTGGTGTATGTTCTCTTTTTTGTATTTTTGTTCCAGTTTTTGAGTTTTTTTATATTGTATAGATGACATAATAATTTGTAATTAATTTTTTTACATTATTTTTGCATAATTTCCTTTCGTATTGATAATGATTATGATGATGCATATATGTCCACCACTGTATTTATTGAGCCTCTTTTTGTTATTGGATTTTCCTTACAGCTGCTGAATAGAGATGATTCGTCCAGGCCACCATCGGATGTTCATCGTGTGAAGATTTGTATTCACTTTTTCTCAACATCTGCTTTATTGATCTAGACTTTTTGTTTACTTCTTATCGTGTGCCATTGTTTTTTGACAAGAGACACCGAGAATGAATATAACGCAATTTCCGTCCAGATACATAGATCTAGCCTGCTACAACTCATATGTAAATAGGGAAAGGTAGTCAAAATATATTTGATTTTCAATGATTTTGGCATTTATTATTACAATACTTTTTTGTATAATATGTAGTGGTTTCCAAATTCACTATATTCAATAATTTTCAAATCTAGACTTTTTGTTATAATTTCAGATTAATGGAGTTTTTTTTCACTCCACAATTTTAGCTCTTAATAACGGAATTTTTATATATTAGATTTTTAATTATTCGGATATATGGATCTAGACTATTATAGCTCATATGCAAATAGGGAAGTCAAGCTTTATTTGATTTTCAATGATTTTGACATTAATTATTAAAAAGATTTTTCATTTAATTTTTGCGGTTTCCATGTTCATTATATTTAATTTTCAAATCAAGACTTTTTGTCATAATTTCAAATTAAAAGAATATTTTTTCATTCCATAATATTAGCTCTTGATAAGGAAGTTTTTATATATTCGACTTTTTAATGTTTGAATACATGGGTCTAGCCTGCTATAACCCATATATAAATAAGGAAAAATAGTCAAAGTTTATTTGATTTAACTGATTTTGGCCGTTATTATTACACTCCTTTTTTGTATAATATATAATGGTTTCCATATTCAATACATTCAATTTTCAAATCAATACTTTTTATTATAATTCCTAATCAATGGAACACTTTTTAATACCACAATTTTAGCTCTTGATAATAAAGTTTTTATATATTAATTTTTTTATATTTTCCGATACATGGGTATAGAATGCTATAACTCGCAAGTAAGGACACATAGTCAAATATAATTTGATATCCACTTATTTTAGCATTTATTACTACAATTTGTTTTTCGTATAATTTGTGCGGAATCTATTTTCACTATATTCAATTTTCAAATTGACTTTTTGTTATAATTTCCGATTAACGGAGTATTTTTTTCACTCCACAATTTTAACTCTTGACAAGAAAGTTTCTATTTATTAGACTTTTTAAATTTTCAGATACATGAATCTGCCCTGCTATAACTTATATGGAAAAATAAGGAAACATAGTTAAAGTTTATTTGATTTTCAATGATTTTGACATCATTTGTTACAATCCATTTTGTATAAAATATAGTGGCTTCCATATACACTATATTCAATTAGCAAATAAAGACTTTTTGTTATAATTTCAAATTAATGGAATCTTTTCTCACTCCATAATCCCAGCTCTTGATACGGAATTTTCCATATACAAGATTTTTCGAACTTTCGATACATGGATCTAGACTGCTATAGCTTATATGCGAATAGGGAAGTCAAACTTCATTTGATTTCCACTGATTATGACTAATAATACTTTTTCGTTTAATTTATGCGGTTTCCATGTTCATTATATTCAATTTTAAAATCAAGACTTTTTGTTATAATTGCATTATTAATAGAGTATCTTTTCACTCCACAATTTTAGGTCTTGAAAAGTAAGTTTATATATATTTGACTTTTTAAATTTTCGGATAAATAGGTCTAGCCTGCTATAACTCATATGTAAATATAGAAAGGTAGTCGATGTTTATTTAATTTTTGCTGATTTTGACATTTATTATTGCAATTCTTTTTTCTAATATGTGTATTGGTTTCCATATTCACCACATTCAATTTTCATATCTAGACTTTATTTATATGATTTCATATCAATGGAACACTTTTTAACTCCACAATTTTAGTTCTTGATGATGAAGTTGAAAGGCATATGTTCAGCCTATTTGTATTTAAAGAGGTTCAACTCAATTCAGATAAGAAAGCTTAGTAAATAGCAAGTCATCGGAATCCGTACGAAGAACGTCAAATGATTTATGGGAATTATATGTCAGATAAATTCCAGGATGCTGCTGCACACCACTGAAAGAAGTTCATTAATATGTTCAAGCCTCAGTACACAAATAATCTTTTGTGGCACGTCCAGGAGTTCAGAAGATATAAAGTTTCTATACTTTATTTTATCAGAAGATTCCATTTAATGAAGAAGTACTTACAAGACGAAGACTCGACGAACAAACCAAATTCTTAATGTTTATTTGACAAAGAATATTTGATTTAACTAGATACAGATGAACCAGACAGTACATCTGTGTATCAGTTATTCAAATTAAATATTTGAAGTCAAGCAGAAGTGGTAGTTCGTTCGTTCGACAGATCAAGAAGAAGTTATTAAAGTTTAAAGAAGACAGGAAGCAATTCTACTGAAGAATGGGTGTTTAAATTATTAATGGACTATTATTTCACTTCTTGAATAATTATATTAATTATGTAATTTATTTATTAAATTAATTCCCTCTTGAATTAATTTAATTTATGAATATATATAATTAGCTTAATTAAGTGGATAATTCTCTATTTAATTTAAACTACAAATTACATTTATTTCACCTATACAAACGCAGCAAGACAATTTTAAATTGTCTTGCCGATTTGTTTATTGGAAAAGATGTGAACGCAGCAAGACAATCGAGGATTGTCTGGCCGAATTATTGCTTAAGGAAAATTGATGCTATGCAAGACAATTCGACTTTGTCTTACCGAAGGAAAAAGGAAGTCTGCAAGACAAAGAAATTGTCTGACCGTGTGTCCACTGCCAAGACAAATTCTTTGTCTTACCGAATGTTAATGGTTGTCTGCAAGACAATTCTGATTGTCTTAACCGTTTCTTCAAGCCACTGCCAAGACAATCTAATTGTCCTACCGATTCTTAAAGCCACTGTCAAGACAATTCTTCTTTGTCTTTCTGCCGTGTATTGTCTTGCCCTTCCTTGTAATTGTCTTACTGCCATGTTTTTAGCTTGGAAGGCAATCTGGAATTGTCTTCCCTTGCCATACAATTGTCTTGCCCAAGCTATATTGTCTTATCTACTTGTATTTGTCTTGTCTTTCAAATGTCTTACAAGTTCATATGGTTGCCTATATATATGGCTTTCCATTCTTCATTTCAAGTGTTCATCACTTTGTAATTCAAAGCATTTGTAAAGCTTTCAAGTTGTTCGTAACTTGCTTGATCGTTATATCCACAGTTTTCTGTGCTTTGATAACCCGGTTGTTTTAATCACTAAATCTAGAATATACCCTGTCGAATTTATTCTACGAACTTTAGTGGACATTAAAACTGAACCATATTAATTATATAACGACTTCAAACATTGTTATATTAATTAATTATAATCTGATTAACAAGTTATATTCCACTCAGATTCACTTCCGCGATTATTTGGTATCGATTGTATTCAACCCCCCCCCCCCTCCCCTACAATCGTATCTGGACCTAACAGAAGTTTTTATAAATTAGATTTTTTAAATTTCCAAATACATGGATCTAGCAAGCTATAATTCATATGCAAATTATAACAAAAACGTAATCAAACTTAATTTAATTTTCACTAATTTTAGCATATAATACTACAATGTTATTTCGTATAATTTGTGCAGTTTCCATTTCACCACATTCAATTTTCAAATTAAGACTTTCTGTTATGTTTTTTGATTAATAGAGTATTTTTTCACTCCACAATTTTAACTTCTAATTAGGAAGTTTTTGTATATCTGATAAAAAAACAAAAAATCATGCCCGTGTGCGTAGCACGGGCCAAAATGCTATGAGTATATATTTATTTAAATAAAAATTTGATAAATGAGCATATCAGAAGTTTAAATAACTTAACAATAAAAAATTTTACATACAGTTAATTATAATTTTTTGTTATTTTATTTAAGATACGAGCAAATTTCAATTATATAGTCATTACTATTTTTATGTCTTTTATAAATATTTTAGTAAAAATTACCTAATATTTTTAATTATTTAACTATACAAATAATGATTTAATAATAGATCTATAAACTTATAAATTTTTATTGCAAACATAAAATATTATTATTATTAAATTAAGTATTTGGTTATATTAATGATACTAATGAAAAATCTATTCCGTTATAAAAACAACACAGAATCTATTCCATTAAATATTTATCACGTATATCTTCTTATTATCAATTTTCAATATAGACAATAATTTTAGGATATAATTTTAGTAATGTAACTGAATTATGACCACATATGTATTCCTTTATTGATGTATTCCTTCAAAGTTAGTTATTCCTTAACTATTTTATCAATTTTTATTAAGGATAGAAGGAAACTGTATCATCATCATATTCACCTTAATTTTATAATTTAAGGAATAGATGGAAGCTTTATAATCTGCATAATCAGGTTAAATTTAAAATTATTTCTGTTTCTAAATACAAAGATTTATATAGTGTACGTTGTTATAATTTCTATTGCGTGATTTTATTTTTTTTCAATCGAATTCGTATATATTATCTTTAACATTTACAACGTATTTATCGCCAATAACATAACACGATTGTTTTGACTCTTACGTACGTTGTATTTCATAACTTATATCTCATATCATACTGTTTGTTAATATAAAATGTATAGCTTAAGTAGATAAAATAAAACAAAAAATCATACCTGTGTGCGTAGCACGGGCCAAAATGCTATGAGCATATTTTTATTTAAATAGCTTAACAATAAAAACTTTACATACAATTAATTATAATTTTTTGTTATTTTATTTAAGATACGAGAGGTCGCCGTTAGGCGACACCCGAGAAATTTTAATTATATAGTCATTACTATTTTCATGTCTTTTATAAATATTTTAGAAAACATTACCTAATATCTTATTATTTTAATTATACAAATAATGATTTAATAATAGATCTATAAACTTATAAATTTTCATTCAAAACATTAAAAATTATCATTATATTAAATATTTGGTTATATTAATGATACTAATGAAAATCTATTCCGTTATTCAAACAATACGGAATCTGTACCATTAAAAATATTTGTCGCGTATATATGCTTATTATTAATTTTCAATATAGGCAATAATTGTAGCATATAATTTTAGTAATGTAACTGATTATGACTACATATGTATTCCTTTATTGATGTATTCGTTTAAGTTTAATTATTCCTTAACCTATTTATCAATTTTTATTAACGACGAAGGAGTCTCTATCGTCATCATATTCACCTTAATTTTATAATTAAGGAATGAATGAAAACTTTATAATCTATATAATCAGGTTAAATTAAGAATTATTTATGTTTCTAATATATTCCACGTCGTTATAATTTTTGTTGCATGATTTTATTTTTTTAATCGACATTCGTATATATTATCTTTAACATCTACAACGTACTGATCGTCAATAACATAACTCGAGTATTTTGACTATTACATATGTTACCTTTCATAGCTTATATCTCATATCATACTATTTGTTAATAAAAAATGTATAGGTTAACTAGATAAAAAAAAACAAAAAAAATCATACCAGTGTGCGTAGCACGGGCCGAAATGTTATGAGCATATTTTTATATCAATAAAAATTTGATAAATAAGCATATTTTCATTTAAATAACTTAACAATAAAATTTCGTGCATACAATTTGTTACTACCTCCGTTCCATATTAAGTGACCTTATTTGACTTTCACGGAGATTACTTATTCAACAGTAATAAGCCACAAACAAATGAGCCCTAAGAAAAGGTAGTGAAAAATAGTAAGTTTAGTTGAAAAGTGGTTAAAGTGGTGTGACCTATCAATATTTTAATAGATAGTAGAGAAAAGTAGTGGGTGTTATGTGTTTGTTTAACAAAAAAGAGTATAAAATAGAAAGGTAGTGGGCGTAATATTGAAAAATAGTGTTCAAAAATAGTAAATATGATAGGTTCATTCTTTTTGGGACGTCCCAAAAAGAAAATGAGGTCACATAAAATGGGATGGAGGGAGTATAATTTTTTGTTATTTTATTTAAGATACGAAGGGTCGCCGTTAGGCGACTCGGCGGCCCCTGGAAATTTTAATTATATAGTCATTACTATTTTCATGTTCTTATAAAAAAATATTTAAACAATTACCTAATATTTTTTTATTATTTTTACTATATAAATATGATTTGATAATAGAACCATAAACTTATAAATATTTATTCTAAATTTGAAATATTATTATTATATTAAATATTTGGTTATATTAATCATACTAATGAAAAATCTATTACGTTATAAAATCAATACAAAATCTATTCCATTAGAGATATCTATCACGTATATCTTCTTATTACCAATTTTCAATATAGGCAATAATTGTAGCATATATATAATTTTAATAATGTAGCTGAATCATAACTACATATGTATTCCCTTAAGGTCAATTATTTCTTAACCTATGTATAAATTTTTATTACGGACGGGAGGAAACTTTATCATCAGCATATTCACCTTAATTTTATAATCAAGAAAGGGATGGAAGTTTCATAATCTGCATAATCAGGTTAAGTTCATAATCAATATACTTATATAAAGGAGAAGCGAGGGGCGTGTAGGTCGCGCCTCTCATATCGCTCCATTCTATTTTTCTAATTTTCTTGAATTTTTGGATGGAAAATATCAAAATTAGAACTACCTTTTCTAGTTTCGGATATATTAGAAGCAAGTTTCAGAATCTGATTTTGTTTCAGATTATTTATGGAATATAGCAGCTTGAAAGTTTTAATCTGATTTTGTTTTAGATTATTTTTTTATGGGAAATAGTAGCACACAAGTCTCTCTGCACCTATAAATACCCCAATGAGTTGTAGGATTTTGGATCATCTAAACATAACCTCCGCTCTTTCAAGCAAAGGTGTGGGAGTCGACAAATCCAAACACGGGAGAAAAATATAGTCTTAACATTATATTGATGGATAATATCAATAAATTAACTATTAGTGATGTATGTTTGTTAGTTATTCTTTTTATAATATTTGTTTTCTTCATCGGACATGTTTGTTGTTGTTAATTTTTATATGATTTACTTGAATACCGGAAAAAATCATTTATGCATAATCTGTTTGCTCCGTTCAAGCAACTTTGAAGTGAAGGTTGTTTATACAGTATTAGAAAATAAAGTTTGTGACAAGCAAGGTTAGTTATAGACCGCTATATATCGTTCTCCCGCAACAAACTCTTACTCTTATCAGCTAATCATCTCTATCGTCATTCAAACATCTAGCATAGTGTAACTCATTATTGTATTAAATGAGAAGGCAAATAAGCCCAAGAAAAATTGTGTGTATTAAATTTTATTAAATTTGACCTCAATTTATAGGGGTTGATTTGAGAAAAGACCGGCTTATAATAAATAATTTTTGTTTCTAATATACATCTTTTCCAAAAATATGATGATAGTTTCAGATTTTGATTTGATCTTGATATTTTGAAAAAGGTAATTCAGAAACTTTCTTCTAATATATCAGAAACTAAAAAAGATAATTTTTATTTTTGATATTTTTTCATCCAAAAAATTTAAAAATAGAACAAAGCTCTCTGAGAGGCGGTGACAATGTATGAACATGATTACTTTTAAAAAAAACACAAAATAAATTAAGATTCGTCGTGCTTTAAATTGTTAATACTTGTATAAATTTATTCTCATTTTTTCACAATGAATTATATTCCAATTTTGCAATTATATATATTAGTATTTGTTCTACATCAAGTTTTTTATATTATAAAATTTATTTTATCCTACAAATATTAACTCCTCCTGGTCAGTGAAATTATTGGTAGTATGAAAAGCAGAAAATGTGCAGGGGTTATTCTTAAATTAGACTTCGAGAAGGCTTTTGATTCGGTTAATTGGGAATTTCTCCTCCATCTTCTTCAAAAATTAAATTTTCATAGCCTATGGATTAGGTGGCTGGAAGGGATTCTTAACTCGGCAAGAATATCTGTTTTGATCAATGGTTCCCCCTCGAGAGAGTTCATTCCTGAGCGTGGCCTTAGACAGGGAGACCCTCTCTCTCCTCTGCTCTTCAATTTGGTTGGCGAAGTGCTCCATTGCATGTTGAGTAAAGCTGAGAGAGTTGGTCTCTTCCAGGGAGTTAATTTAGGTAATAATGGCGACACTGTATCACATCTCCAGTATGCGGATGATACGGTGCTGTTCATTAGAGATGACACGGAGTCTATTAAGGGTATCAAGAGAGTTTTGATTGCCTTTGAGCTATTATCTGGGCTGAAGATTAATTTTGCTAAGAGCAAATTATATGGACATAATAGCAGTAGGGAGGACCTTCAGTCTTGGGCTGAAGAGATTGGCTGCCAAATAGGATTTGATTCCTTCAACTATCTAGGACTAGACCTGGCAAGATCACCATACAATATTCAATTCTGGGATCCGCTGGTTTCAAGAGTTAGAAATAAGTTATCAGAGTGGAAAAGTAAGGCAATATCGCTGGCTGGAAAAGTGGTTTTGTTACAGGCAGTTTTGGATAGTTTGCCAATTTATTGGTTTAACATGTTCTTAATTCCGAGAGCAGTTGAGAATAATCTAGAAAAAATTAGGAGGAGCTTCTTCTGGGGGTCTAAAGAAGTTGATGGAATAGAAAGGAGAGGTATGCATCTTTTAGCTTGGGACAAAGTCTGTAGTCCAAAGAGTGCGGGAGGTGTAGGCATCACAAAAATCAAGGAAAGAAATATCGCGATGTTGGGGAAATGGTGGTGGAGATTTATTAATGAAAGAGACAAATTCTGGAATATCACCCTGCAAAAAAAGTATGGAAGCGTGATAGGACAAGGGCCCAGCAGTGTAAAGATAGATAGGTCCTCAAGCTATACTATAAAGAGTTTGCTAAAGATTCATCAGAGCGGTTGGGCTCGAGATCTTTTAAGTGATGGTTTCATATGGAAGATTAAGAATGGGCGTACAGTTAGATTCTGGGAAGATCTTTGGTATGGCAATAAACCTTTCCAGAAGGAATTCTCCAGGCTATTCTACTTGTCCAATTTGAAAACAGCGTCCGTAAGACTGATTTGGGAAATTTGGAATGCATGGGGAGGTCTTCCGGTTATAATATGGTCTAGGCATCTAAGGGCCTGGGAGGAAGAACAGGTTAATATTCTCAATCAAATTTTAGCCTGTATTAATTTTGAGGATGGGCCCGATGTTCTATTCTGGAAATGGTCAGGAAGATGCTTCTCCTCAAAAGATTTGTATATGGCCTTAACAGGGGGTCATATGGCTAGTCCTGAATACTCTTCTTATTGGAAATTGAAAGTTCCACCAAAAGTACTTTTTTTCTTAGGGAAGTTAGTGCATCATATCCTTCCTACAAAATCTTTCCTAGCCCATAGATTACGTAACATGGGATTTTCAGCAACTTGTAGTTGGTGCTCAGCAGCGGAGGAAACTCTAACTCACTTGTTCTTAGAATGTGAGGTTGCAGTTTGGTGTTGGGGATATGTTTGGGGCTCTTGGAGTATACCAAGTAGGCGTGTAAATCAGAGTGTTTTCTCTCTGCAATCAATCTTAGGAATGATCAGTGAGGGAGGATTCAGTGAAACCTGGCAAATCGTAGTAGCTGCAACTTTGTGGTCCATTTGGTTATTCAGAAATGCTTTAGTCTTTTCTAATAATCGAGCTGAAAAAGAAGGAGTTCTCGGTACTCTTAGGACTAGGATTATCAAATGGCTTGAGGCTAGCTCGATACTAAGTAATGGTATGGACAGATTATTTTGGGTAAATCCTATGGGGGCAGTCAAGTTGTCCTTGGTGCATCAGTGTGATAGTTTCTGGAGAGAGGTAAGAAGCTCATATGACTGGGTGGCCGCAACTGATGGAGCTGTCTCGAGACTTAAGAATATGCAGCCTAAGTCAGGAATAGGTGGTGTCATAAGGTCCAAAGAAGGGCGTCTGGAATTTATTTTTTCAGGCCCTTCCAATGCTGGCAGCGTGTTTGATGTGGAACTGGAAGCATGCATGCATGTAGTGAGCAAGTTAAAGGGTAAAATTCAGGAAGGCTTTAAGATAATCGTTTGCTCAGATTCTACCGAGGTAGTAAATCACATGAATAAACTGAAGAATAGTGTGGAAGAGGCGGATGAAAGACAGTCAGATATCACGCAACTGGTTAAATCAGTAACTTTCAAGGCTATTAGTAGAAAATTCAACGGGGAAGCTGATGGGCTGGCAAAGGAAGGTATTAAGAGACAGGTTATAGTGGAAGGCTGGGTTTGAATTTATTATAAGCCCATTTGTAATGGGCTTCTTCATCGGCCATTCTCTCCCTTCTTAACATCTCCAATTTGATTTAAATTTCAAATTTTGGATTTTCGTTACCTCCTCCTTGAAAAGCCGCAAGTTTTCCTTATATTCCCAAGTAGGTGCTCTTCCCTCTCATTGGTCAGCTCATGCATGTATTGCTTTGCATGCGTGTCTAGGAAATCTAAGGGATGTTGGGGAAGTAAATGGGCAGATATGCAGTGCAGGGTTTGGCTTTAAATCTCTAGCCGCTCTTCCTTTTCCCTCATCCCTCTTTTCTTCTATTTTCTTCTTCTCTCATGGACCCAAGTTGGGAGTTTCCTAAGAAACACTTTGTAAAGATTAACATCCATGCCTCTACAATCAACGAAGCTCTGCAGAATGGCAATACAAACGCTGTGGGTATCAACTACCTTTGCAATTATATATATTAGTATTTGTTCTACATCAAGTTTTTTATATTATAAAATTTATTTTATATTATAAAATTTATTTTAATCCTATTTTGTACAACCAGTGATAACTCAACTAGTGTCTGATAACCACTCAACTTGTAACTCAACCTGGATTAGTCTCTGATAAGTTTTGTCAGTAGATAGTAGATAGTTTAGCTGGAATCAGATCAAGAAAGTAAAGTAGATACAAGAATCAGAATGTCAGAAGAATTCCAATATATCAGCTACAAGCCACTAGAAGAAGTTCATTTCATATGATCAAGCCTCAGTGTCAAATAAATTGTGTAGCAGTTTAAGGAGTTCAGAAGGTACGAAGATTCAAGTATTTATTTCATCAGAGATTCCATATGTGTACTGAAATGAAGAAGAACTAGAAGATAAAGATTCGAAGACCCGACCACAGCTCAAATGTTTAATTGATGGAGAATATTCAATTTAGTTAGGCAAAGATGAACCAGACAGTACATTTGTGTGCCAGCTATTTATATTGAATATTTAACATCAAAGGAAGGTGGTCGTTCAAGCCGTGTGATGATCAAGACGAAGGCTCTAGACATTTGTTTTCTGGAATATAGAGTTTTTAATTAATTCTTTGTTAAATAATTAATCTCTATTAATTTGTTTAGTTGTTAAATTAATTCAATTAGAATTAATTTGATAATTAAGTTTATTAATAAGTTAATTGATTTAGAATTAATTTACAAAAAGAAAGCAAAAGAAAGAAGGCCAAAAGGAAGGACAAGGAGACCGCCGCTCAGTGTCTAGCTATGGGAAAAAGAATTATCACCAACGCAATGGAGTGTGATATATTCTTAATGCTGGAAACCCGGTTGGAATTGATTTATATTTTTCAAAGCAAAAGGGATCCGGTTCCAGACCCACAGGAGACCGAATCTTAGACTTATCTGACTATGAGGAAAAAAAATTATCACCAACGCTATGGAAAGTGATATAATCTTAAAGCTGGAACCCCGGATGGAATTAAAATATTATTTGCAAGGCAAAAGGAGTCCGGTTCCTGGCCCTCTAGAGACCGCAGCTTGGACCGTAAAGATTTATTTATATTAATAAATATTTTAATTAATTAGAAAATTATATTTATAAATGTCTAATAATATTAGATATTTATTTATATAATTTCTGGATTAAATTAAATATTTATTAATTAAAGATTATAAGTTGTGCGGGATTAAAAGCAGTTCTAAGGGCTGGCTGAAGGACGAAAGTTTATAAACTTTCGTAGCGAGCGTACTGCCGAATGATTCAATGGTGGCCAAGACAATTCCAATTGTCTTACTGCCATGTAATTGTCATTCTGACTTGTTTATGGCTTGGTAGACAATCAGATTGTCTTACCTTCCCTCTCTCAGCAGGACAATCTCTAATTGTCCTACCTTCCCTTACCATCAAGACAAACCAATTGTCCTACCTTGTCTCAATTTGTCTTGCCCATGGAGAATTGTCTTGCCCTTCTTTATAATTGTCTTTCTGGCTTGTTTTAGGCTTGTTAGGCAATCCAGAATTGTCTTCCCTTGCCTTGTAATTGTCTTGCCCTTCTTGTTTTGTCTTTGCAAGCTTATTTGTCTTGTCTTTTATTTGTCTTACAAGTACAAACTAGCATCAGTGCCCGTGCAAGGCACGGGCCTAGTATGAAACTCATATTATTTTTGTCATACACAAATATGATCGATAGAAACATGCTCGTCACAAGTGTTGTATGAAATAAAAGAGAATATATACAATGTGGAAATTATATATAGTTATTTTCTTGAAAATATTCTAGAACTTCAGTCATGCACTTTCTTAAAACTCTAAATTTAAAATTTTCTTTACTACCAGGAATCAAATATGCATAGTAATTGAGGATTATTGCGCTGTACAATGTCAAGTTCCTCATCTCGCTTCTCATTTCCTAAAAAATCTAATGCCTTGAAAGCTGCCGCTTGAGCTGCATTATATATATAATGCATTATATATACTATGCCGCTTGAGCTGCATTATATATATATACGGTAAATTCTATGATGTGAAATGTAAAAAAATTTCAAAGTTCATATAAATCACCAGGCCATATTAAAAGTAACATTATTAAAAGTAGGAAATAATTTGTCATGAGAGTATTTGTCCAGCACTACGCTTGAAGATAAGACAACTAAAGTTCTTGAATAAGATAACTAAGATCTAGCTTGAAAGGGTCTTCTACTAAATACGCCTCTAGACGATGGATGCTGTCAGCAACATTCATGCGATTATTTGAAAAATGGCCTTTTTTTCACCACATAAATAAGGCTTTTTTCTTAAAACCAACAAAATAAATACCAAAAGTAAGTGGTTACATGATTATAATCATAATCAATGTTCTGAAAGTCGACGATTAATTCCGATTAATCGTTGTTCGGACAGACTCATCTCAATTAAGCGTGGTTAAAAATCGTTTTCTGAAAAAAATGGTCAAAAATCGGCCAAAAGTCGGTCAATAATAAAAATTTAAAAAATAAATAAATTTTATTAGGAAAATTTAAAATTAATTTAATTAAAATAAAATATAAAAAAGGATGTAGATTTTGTGTAAAACTTAAAAAAAATATATATACAAATATATATATATATATATATATATATATATATATATATATATATATATATATATATATATATATCATTAAGGTGGAGACCTTAATGATATACATTTTTTGTGAAGGTGCCCCTGGCGGGGCCCTTCAAATGAATGAGATTTTGATTAATTAAGAAAGTTCTCACCGTTCTCATTTTAAGAAAGTTCTCATTTGAGCAAGTGCCTATATATATATATATATATATATTTTGATGATATATAAATTTGTTTTTTATTAAATTTGTTGATGACTTTTGTTATATATACGATATAAAAAAATTTGTGATATACAAATTTATCCTATTTTTAATTTATAAAATATATAATATAATAATTATATATAAATTTATAAATTATATTGATTAATTCCGGTTAATGATCCGATTAACCATTTTAATTAATCTTCGATTATCCAATTAATTCCTGGACGGTGCCTTCACCGACTAAATCCGATTTCTGTTTTTTATAACACTAATTATAAGAGTTATACAAGGCAATTCTTGAATGTGACAAGTGAAAGTATTAAATGAACAACACGGTCAAATAATAAAAAGAAATATCTTGACTCTTTAAATTGGCATTTGTAAATATTTCCCCCTTTAATGATTGTGCATGAGCTGAAGGATTCACAAATACATGTGCTCTCTTCAAAGAGAGGATTAATTTAAAAATATATATTTAGTAGGAGAGAGGCACATGGGGAATGAGGAGGCTTCCACTGAGATGCCCAAAACATTGGATGAGAACATGAATGTTATTGATGAAGAAAGAGCATGGATTCCGGCTTGCTGTAACATACATACCTACCTGACTCTAGCAAAATGTCTTTTCCTGATCAACATCTAAAGCAAGTAACTAAGTGCCTAGGTATAAAATATGCAGAGTGTTCTGGACTTCAATGTGCATTGGATTGTGGATGTATTTTTCAAGGTAAACACCATCATTGCCAAATGCAGCTGAAGCCTCACTTTCGACTGCCTGTCAAAACAAGCGATTCAAATCAGCTCGTTAGGACATGACATCTGATCCTTATTAAAAGATATTATCAATGCAGAAGACACTGTAAGGCTGATTGGTGCAATCAAATATATATTTCCTCATTCCCATTCAGAACCAACTTAGATTCTGATAAAAGAAGAGTAGAAAAAGGGCTTCCTGACTAACTCCAACGTATCATATTTCTTTAAATTGCATGACAATACATCACTATGGCCTCTCCACATGCATTTCTTCATGCTAAGTGGGTAGCATAATCATATGTCGAAATGAAATAGAAGATGCCTATGACATAATAGCTCCTGACAGACCATGTTGTCAGATCAAGAAATGACGAAGAATAATGGAGACGAAGTAGCGGCCAACCTGTAATAACTTCCCAAACTTGTCCCGCTCTTTGGCAAGACGCATTCCTCGGCCTCCACCACCTGCTGTTGCCTTCAAGCACAGAGAATCATAAATATATTTCTAGCCCATAATTAGGTAAAGTGCCTCCATCAGAACAATCATTGTCTCTCTTCACTCAGAAAACTTTATATAATTTACACTTTCTAGCGGGAATTTCAGTTCAATATATTATTTAATTAGGATGTTTGATTGAAATAAATGGGGTTGTGAAGGAGATCAGAGTTTGAAAGGGAATGATTATAGAGACAGGAAGAAATAAGTGGGAGGTGATGACAAGAAGTTATGGAACCATATGGTGTGAGAAAATTTAACCTATGTTGATGAATGGCATGAATCCTAGCATAATCTATGAGGGATAGAATATGGAAATATGAATATTGGGTCAATAAGATAGCCAGGAAAATCATTCATTCCAACCAAACAAACACACCACAAAATTTCATTTTTGTCTAAAGCCCATTATGGCGTCGCCCCATAGAACAAATCTAAATATACCTCCAAACAAAGACTGAACATGAAAACAGAATTTGACTGTAATATACTTCAAGCACTATATACTGCTTGATTAGTCAATTCGTCACAAACATTTGATGATTAAAAAAGACGTTCCACGCTTAACGAATTTATTCGTAGGTTGTATTATAGAGTATCTATTGCGTGCAACAAGGATCATTGGTCAAACAAGCAAAAGCAGCAATCACTCATGCATACTAAGCTTCTTGACAGAATTAACATAATAACATCCACCAAGGTCAAGCAATTGGTATCTTTTACCAGATTATTTATCGTCTAAAACCTTGTGGGTTAAAATGCTACATATACTTTCACACTCTCATGCAGGATATTTTATTAAGAATAATATAAAAAGATGCTACATTATATATCAAAACAAGCCAATATAGTATAGACATCGTAGATTTAGTATACAAATACAAGAATCTCTGCCTTAATCATCACAGGGTAGCCAATCTCCCTAGCAAGCCTGATTGCTTCTTTAGTGTTCTATTAAGACAAATTATTAACAGAATTAATGTTAGTCACCAAGAACTCTTCAAGGACACTATTTGTAATATATAGATCAGACTTCAGAGCATATACCTGTAGCAAACCATCGCTCCCTGGTACAATTGTAAAACCAGCATTCTTCATTGTGTCCCTGGCAGTTGATTTGTCACCATGACACACTATGCTGCCAGGCTGCAAAAACCAAGATTCATTTCCTCACGGCCGCCAGCATAAGCATCACCACCTCCACCAGCAGCACTGAAATCATTGCCAGAATATTCAGAATACGTAGCATTAGCAGGGTTAGTGCCAGAATAATCAGAATATGTGTAATCCCCAGGACCCGTGCTTGCATTATAATCATTATAGCTGCTGTACTTTGCATTATTACCATTATAGCTGCTGTTGCTTGCATTATAATCATTGATGCCGCTGCCATAACTATCATACCTGTTGCCTCCTCCATTATTTGATGAACTTCTGAAGTCATGAACACCAAACTTGCTACCTCAACGATGATATGAACGGCCATTACCATAAGATGACGATGTTGCTGCATAATGAGTAAGCCAGGAAGGTACCTGTTGATTGGATTCTTGCATTAACTGAGCGAATGCCTAAGCTAGAGGGAATCTTCTAGAACTCAAACTTATTCCAATCATGATCAGATTGAAAATTGTTTTATCATCATACTAAATGAAACATATATTTATATAAAATATCACCGACGGATACAAACAAGAGCGAATAGGACAATAAGACCATTTCAACACAAAAATGGACAATTTTATGAATTATCTATTACTAAAAATGGATGAGAAATCAATGCGAGGACGAGCAATGAGATTATTAATTCAAATTTGGGTAAGAATTGATAGCTTATACGACTTTATGGAGCATCCAATAGGTTTCCGAGGAAATACTATGCAAATACAAACACAACATACATTAACAATGATAAAGTACTATACATAACACATGGCAAAGAGAAGATTAGAAAGCACAAAAGCTATTAATAAAATTGAAAAAACCCTAAGAAAAAGTAGCAACATACAATTAGCAGAATATGACCCAAAATTATTTTTAAACCACACAGGCAGATAATTCTACTTCTAGATGCATAATATACAACACAGTTGAAAATCACCAAGTAAAAAAAACATGTATACCTGACCGTAAATTGCGAAAGTTAGGTACTGATAAAATGAGACTGGGGTGAGGTAAAGACAAACACTTGCTTCAGCCAACAGAAAGAAGCTGACCACCCATCTTCCACCTTCCATTAAATTAACACAATTTCACAAATCTAACAATGATTTGAAGGTGTATGGCCAGCAAGCAGCTAGTGTTACAAGCAAACAGATACAGTACATGACAGTCGCCATCATATGTCATTAAATATTTCATGATAAACAATATTCTTTCTGAAGGATAAGGAAACTGCGTGGTTTGATAAGGAACCCTGAGAAAATGTCTGGAGGGGTTGATTGAAGGAGATTGATGGAGGAGAGGATGAGACCGTGGTGATAGATCGTAAAACAGAAAGTGCAGGACACGCGGGGAAAGTAGTGGAATGACAGGCTTCTTGACATGGGCATGGACTTCTGAGTTGCGGCTAAGGGGGGATCGGGGAGAAACTGTAAGTGTTTGCCTGTGAAGCTGAAGAGATATTTGGGTGTGTTGTACAAGGATAATATAGTGTCGGGATTAATTAGGCTCGGGAAGTAGGTTTGGAATGACCGAGCCAAAGAATAAATTTGCTCAGGAGAACAACCTGTTCTCGTATAATAGATATAGTAGATGGTTGCCTATATATATGGCACTCCATTCTTCATTTCAAATGTTCATTCTCTTTGATTTCAAAGCATTGTTAAGCTTTCAAGTTGTTCGTAACTTGCTTGTTATATCCACAGTTTTCTGTGTTTTGATCACTCGGTTGTTTTAACCACTAATCTAGAATACCTCCTGTCGAATTTATTCTACAAACATTAGTGGACATTAAAACTGAACCATATTAATTATATAACGACTTAAAACATTGTTATATTAATTAATTAAAATATGATTATCCAGTTATATTTAAATCAGATTTATTCCGCGCGAATTTTGTGACGATTGTATTCAACCCCCCCTTCTACAATCGTATCGGGACCTAACAAATTCCTTTAAGGTTAATTATTTCTTAACCTATTTATCAATTTTTATTAAGGACGGGAGAAACTCTATCATCACAGCATATTAACCTTAATTTTATAATTAAGGAATGGATGGAATCTTTATAATCTGCATAATCAGGTTAAGTTTAAAATTATTTATGTTTCTAGATACAAACTAGCATAGAAGCCCGTGCAAGGCACAGACATTGTGTTAAAAGTTTTTTTTATATTTAACATGTAGAGTTATTGTTGTATTGACACGATGAAGCAATATTTGTTAGCTTATGTGCCGAATGGACGGAACGATTGACACGAACATGAGATGATCAAAAACTCACGATCTAATACATAGATTTTAACTTGTAAATAATGTTTACCTTGAAGTTGCATCATCATAAAACCGTATACCGTTATATATAAAAGCAAATAACCCAGAGTCACCATATACAATAAGAAGTCACCATATACAATAAGAGACGCTTTTCAAGCGGGCAATATTATTTGATTATGAAAAAAAAATGTATGGTTGAGCCACTTCTTCAAAAACTAATAATGAGATCATTCACCAATCTCATTCACCAAAGAAATGAAAATCTCAGGCTCAAACTCTAATGCTACATCTTGTCTATCTTCATCGAATTTATCACATTTCTCATTTTTCCATTCCCCTTATGTGCACTTCCCATCCCAGTAGCACCTCTTGTGGTTCTCTGTTGATCCAATCTTTCGCCATATCCAACAGCTCACAATCAGGCAAGGTATCACCACAATTTGGTTTGATAAAGAGGTCGAAGAAAATATTTTCGTCTGAGTTGAGTTCAGTCTCATTGATGGTGTTCTTTACCTTCGTTTGTCGAAGCAATTCCCTTGACATTTTACTTGAAATTGTTACACTCTTCCTCATTGGTAGGAACCTTACTTTTTGTGGATGGATAACAAAGAAGATCCAATCGGTTTATTCTCACAGTCGGCTAATGCAGTACGATTCAATAAAGCAATGGGCTCAAGTTTAGATAAGCTCTACAGACGCGGGATTTCTTCTTAAGCTTGTGTTTTGTTCCTGGTGATCAAGTGCACATAATTTATTAACCAATGTAAATTGATAAAAACAGATTCACAGTAACAATTTAATGAGGGGATTTATGAAAAGGACCTATTAACATGGTCTAGGATGTTGTCGCTCATATACTGAAAACTCTTTAAAAATTCTGCTAAAATTGGTGCATTATTGGGACTAAAAGTGGATCGCAACATATAGTCATCAAATTTTTGTAAGGTTTACAAAAGCCAATCACAATAGTACTAATGAGACCACAAGTCCTTATACCACATTTCTATGAATGCAATTCGTATATCATTAAGATCTTACCTAGTTTGTTCCTTCCAGTTGGCAATAAAAAGAGGTTGCAGTATAGCCTGCAAACCCTGATGTTAGCGCATATATGACAACCACCACAATGAACAAAGCTCCGCGGTTGTATGGATAGAATAAGTCGACCAATGCTAGCATGAAAACAAGTATTGCACTGAAAAACAGAAGCACAATTATGATAATAAGCATTTAATCTGTTAATGTAATAAAACCATAAAATAAATATTCCTAAATACTCTCACATTGCAAAAAACTGGATGCCTGAGCCAAAAGCTGCAGCAAATATCCCTGTGAATGAACTTCTATGCGGTTTCTTCTTGGTCTTCTAGTGTCTCTTCATCATGAGCATAGCTTTAACAGATAAGATCAAATGAGAAGAGAGCGGGGGAGTTCAAAAAAAGACATACAGCCTAAGCGCCAACCACAATAAGAAGCAAATTTATATAACTGTGTTGCTAGGACTGCAGTCAATGTTGCACCATTGACACTACTCTATAACACAATTGTTAAGGAACCAAACCACCAGAATATGTCTGAGCCAAATGATAAGCATAAGCAACGACATTTGACCTGGAGCAAGGATAACAATAAACAGAAATCATGAACCTATATATCTTGTATATTTATTTCTGATCACTGATAAAGCTATTTTGTGGATATTGAGTGCATTTTTAATTGTGAAGGATTTGTCATTAAAATTTAGATATTTTTGTGAGGCAAGGGACATCTTATTATGCATTTATACCACTTCACAAATACAGCCGAGAGTGTAGATGCAATACTTCAGCTATATATGATAATGGCTAAAAAGAAGATAAACCTGTCAAAGATGGACAACAATATGAGATTGTCCTTGGTACCTTTACAGGGCAGGTAACCAGGTTTTCATATTAATTATAATCTTAATTATTTGATAATCATATACATAGCGTACATCATGAAAAATGTATCGTAGAACTTGTCACAGTGAACAAATTTCAGACCTATCGGTTGATTTGCATCAGGTACATAATTTCATAATTCTAAATCATTAATCAAAATCAGTACGTAGGCTTGAGTAGAGTGAGTACAAATGTCTAGAACCTCTACTTTCAGGAACGTAATTTTCTTTGGTAAAACTTAATCTCTATTGTGAAATATAGAATCAAGCTTGGTACTTCTATAAGTTGGATGACAACTTAGTAACTTACAGCTTTGGTACTATCATCAATATGAGGTGGCAAACGTAGCCAAGACAAGTACGTCAGTGATTCATTTACTGTAATCTGTGGAAAATGGATGTCTGTTTGCTCACAGTCACCAGATATTCTGGCATAAGTATCCTGCACCTTGGGATATCCTCCAATTCTTATATCTCCTTCAATAATACCACTATTTTTAAGTCCAGAAAGAATATCCAGACCTTGGGGCCCAAGTTCTGATGTGCTAGAAAAATACCCGCTTGGCTCGTTTTATTCTCGGATATTCTCGGCTCGGTTTACTTAACGCTACTATTTAAATATTCAAATATTATTCGAGATAATAAAAATAATAGAATAATTAATTATTCTAATATTTTCTAAATATTTCGCAATTTATGAAATAATTACAACATAATATTTATCCTGGCTAACCCGTAACATTTATTCATTCCCGGGTCATAGAGTAAATAAAATCTCACGTCTGCTAATTTCTCTACGTAACTGATATGTTAAATTAATTCACACGTAACCCACTTAATTCATCGGCCAATAGCAGAATATATTCCCGACTCGTACCAACATTAAATATTTTACATGTTAATAAATTCACAATATATTTAAATACTGATTTTAACTGCATAAAATTTAATAATCAATTTATTCACGTACTTGAAAACTCCAATTCTTATATCTCCTTCAATGATACCACTATTTTCACGTCCAAAAAGAACATCCAAAAGTGTTGTCTTTTCAGCTCCGATAATACCCATTAAAGCTGTCAGCACTCCAAGCTGAAACAATCCTGTAATATCATGAAAGAGCTGTATCATTTTTGGTTGATAACCTTTCTCCCTCATTTTCAAGTTAGGATGATCGCACACAGATTAGTTATAATTGGTCACGAAAATAAGGAGTAGTAGCTGGTGAAAAAACATATACACATGTATGCATTAGTAGCACTAAAGAACAATAGATAAAGAAGACATTTAGTTAAATAGTTCTATGAAACTTTACCTTTCTCATTCAGAATTGTAACCTATAACATAGTAGGTAAGCCCTGTCCATTGAAAAGCATCTACAAATGAAAATGGGATCTTTAAAATCACCGCTGGAATGGAATAAGCCCACGCAGGGTAGAAGTTGAAATCTCTTTGCTTGTAGATGATTGCAAGTCTGGATACAATCATGGACAATTCCAGTATTGCATTACTGTTGAACCTAATAAGTGAATAGAACAGAGACATCGGGAAGTAATTGGCATTGACAATATTAATGCTAGTGTTTGCACGTAGGAACACCGTCATTGTTATAGGTGCAGAAACCACCAGCTGAAAACATAATAGCACTGGATGAACACATACCTTTGCAGTTTTGTAATCATCCCAAGAATAGTTGTACCTGTGCAGATTTACATGCATGAGCAAATGAGTTACGCCTACACAAAAAAACATAAGAGAAATTGTTCAGATAAATTACACTATTGCATCTTTTGCGTACAATGATTATTGTTCAGGTGAGTTTATATAAAGGCCTCACATTATTCAAGCACAAAGTTGCACACAAATTTATCTTTTGCTGTCTCTCAGCTACTCACCACAATAATCTGCTTCTGCATCTACCATTGATCTAACTCGTTTATCTCCACCTTGGTCACGGACTACAGACCCAGTTCTTCCTCAAACTCGGCCTTTTTCTTCTCATGGCGGAATTAGGATTTCAAAGCAGTCGTGTGCTAAGATAATAAAACTCTCTTCTTTGCTCAAAATCAAGTGTTGAAGCATGTAAATGTGCATATATACATATGGCTAAGGCAGAGATGGTTGTGTTTTGTCTCTAGCAAAGTATACATTCAGGTTATGGCTAAAAACAAAAGGAAGTTGCTTGATTGCTGAAATATATTTCCTTCTTGTTGGCAGCCCGTGACATGAAATAATTTATTTATTTAGGATTAATATAATAAGATATAAGAATAAAATTTATACGTGCAGATTAAACTTTCTAGGACAGACTCATACTTTATCAGCAATTGGATTCAATCTATAATATAATATAAAACTACAAAACACAAATTTAAAATTTAATAACTTCTCAATTTTACAAATGCATCACTATCATTAACAATGGTTATCAAAATGATAAAACAAATCACACAAGAACTCTATCAGATTAAAAGTCTAACAATAAGACCAATTACAGAAGTGATGTCAACTTGTGCCCCATCACAATAGAACTCGACCTAAAAAGTTGATGCTGATCCATCTCCACTAACACGTACGCAACAAAACACTATCTGAAAAACCATACCTGGCTCCCGACGAGCAGCATTCCGAAGTCACTTGATCAGGCTATAATAAATACAATGTTAAAATAGAAAGGTGATTTATTTTTTGAAGGGAAAGATGTGACTGTTTAATTATGATAAAAAATCACCTCGAATTTTAACGATTGGTGCAGTTTTAGCAGTAACAATCTCCTCACCAGCATTTTGCTCTTTCCAAGCATCCACATTATCATCCTTGGCAGGCGCAATTTCCTCTTTCTGGCCTACAAATTACACAAAATCATATCAATAATTGTATTGCCTCGATGAAACTATCAATTTCCCGCTCATTAATTTTAAAAAACACACAAGGAAGCATGAGTGCGGGTGCGCAGTACGTGGATACGGGAATTCGTCAAATTCCAAAATATGGGGATACGGGTACGGGGGGATACGACAAATATTTAAATATTAAAAATATTATATATATATATATATAATAAATAATTCATAAGATGCATTTAAGTAGAACAAAATAGCGGAATAACTAAATCAACCCTACTAGAGATAGAAATACACACACACACACAAGCAATTATATATATTTACAATCTATAGACACACATGAGCAGATATTACAGAAAACACACTTACCAATCGACATACTTGAGCTGGAGATGCTCTGCTCTCTCTCGTACAGGTACTCAGTTAGTCTAATTAGGTTTTGATTCCTCTTTTCTTTCTTTTGACCAACTAATTTTAAGTTTTTTTTTTTAAAAAAAAAGTTGTTAAAAATTACGATTTGTGCCACTGCCGCACCCCCATCCCGCACCCCCGCGTATCCCCATCGCTGCCTCCACGGATATGCCACGTGGCGTATCCCGTGCGTATCCCGCCGCACCCCGCCGCACCCCCGCACCCCCAAGTATCCCCTACGCAGTTCTTCACCCAGATGAAGTATCCCTGCTTTCTAGTCACCATGACATGTTAATTGAGATCAGCAAAAGCTTGAACATCCTATTTCTGGAACTACATACTGCATTCCGTAGTTCACACGCATTTGTAATAAATTATAAAAATTAAGTATACAATGTCAAGTCCCAACCTCTGCAAAAGCTAAAACAATAAGAACTACAACACACCACTCCTACAATTAATCCTGCTACGCTACTGATAACACAAACAATGTCAGGAACATACACTTAACCACTCCAAACACCCTAAAGGCTAGAACATTACAATTATCGAATTCCGCAAAAACCTATATTTCGAACATCAAGAAAAATCACTAAACTAACCCAAACACAATCAACACAAAATATTTACAAACAATTCCACAAAAATTCCATACCCTTTCCTTTCCAGGCAGCTTTCTTTTGCTCCAATTCCTCAAGCGCAAGAGACAGTCGAGCTTTGAGAGCTTTGAGCTCCTGCTCCTTGAAAGGCCAGTCGTTTGGAATACTTGGGACTTTCTCTACTTTGGGCCTCTTGTTAAGCCCTTGTTTCTTAGCATCTTTAGTGTCACACTTTTGCGATGAACCGTCCACTGAGGGTGTGCCGCACAAACACAATTGATATACACACAAAGATTGAAGAACGCTAATCCCATTCTCCTGAACCCGATCTTGGAGAGGCAACCCGGTACAAAATACAAATTATTGTCTTTAGTCGCGAATTACCTTCTAACAAAGTGTATTTTTAACTGGCCGGTCATATCGTTTTTGTGTTCTAAACGACTGTTCCTATGCTCGACACGATACGAATACTGCCTGGCGCTAAAAAGATGTTATAATAGCATAGGGTATTATAGAAATTTGTATAAAACTGAGGTCATATGTGTAATTTTACGGGGAATTTCCTTGCTCTTTTTGCCCCTGGTTCTACTTCAATATATAGAAGTAGATATTTATATAGTCTGCGTCGTTATAATTTCTGTTGCGTGATTATTTTTTTTAAATCGGATTCGTGTATATTATCTTTAACGTTTTTAACGTACTGATCGCCAATAACATAACTCAAGTATTTTGATTCTTACGTATGTTGCCTTTCGTAACTTATATCTCATAGCATACTGTTTCTTAATAAAAAAGAAGTAAAGTTTAACTTGATAAAAAACAAAAAATCATACATGTGTCCGTAGCACGGGCCGAAATGATATGAGCATATTTTTAATTTAAAACATTTTTGACAAATGAGCATATTGTCATTTAAATAACTTTAAGAACAAATTTTTTTGCATACAGTTTATTATAATTTTTTTGTTATTTTATTTAAGATATGAGGGGTCGTCGTTAGGCGACGCCGAGAAATTTAATTATATAGTCATTACTATTTTCATATTTTTTATAAATATTTTAGAAACAATTACCTAATATTATTTTATTATTTTAACTATACATATAATGATTTGATAATAGATCCATAAACTTATTAATTTTTATTCCAAACATGAATTATTATTATTATATGAAATATTTGGTTATATTAATGAAAAATCTATTCCGTGATAAAATCAATACAAAATCTATTAAATTATAGATATTTATCACGTATATTTTCTTATTATCAATTTTCAGTATAGGCAATAATTGTAGTATATAATTTTAGTAATGTAACTGAATTATGACTAGATATGTATTCCTTCATTGATGTATTCTTTTAAAGTTAATTATTTCTTAACCTATTTATCAATTTTTATTAAAGACGGAGGAAACTCTATCATTAACATATTCACCTTAATTTTATAATTAAGGAATGGATGGAAGCTTTATAATCTGCATAATTAGGTTAACTTTATAATTATTCATGTTTCTCAATACAAAGATTTATATAGTTCGCGTCGTTATAATTTCTGTTGCGTGATTTTATTTTTTTTCAATCGACATTCATATATATTATCTTTAACATCTACAACGTACTGATCACTAATAACATAACTCGAATATTTTGACTCTTACATACGTGCCTTTCATAACTTATATCTAATATCATATTGTTTAATAATAAAAAATTTTATAACTTAAAAACTCATAATAAGTAGTTTGACCGCGCCGATTACCCGTCAAATTTGGGGTTAATCAAAACAGAAAGTATAAGTTAAGTTGACACAAAATCAAAGAATCAATACCTGTGTGCGAAGCACGGGCAAAAAAAGCTAGTTCACATAACATGCAATAGACATTCCGAAAATGCGTATCTTAATGGAACCATTTTAAGATAACGTATAAAACGATAATTTTTATCAAGAAAGTGTATTTTATTTCTTCACCTACTTTTACTCCTATTTTTAGGGGCTGTTTAGTTCACTTTAGGGAAATGGAATGAAATATAGAGAAATAAACAAGAATAAAGGAAAAGAGCAATGTTGATCCTGACTTGTTTTACTTGTTTGGTTATGATCTGAAAATGAAATCAAAAAATTTAGTTGTGTGGTTTTGATTTGGAAATAAAATCAAAAAATTATATGATCATCTTTTTATTGATTCTTCCTGATTTCAAAAGAGTCAAATATATTTATGTTTAATAACAATGTTGTTATTTATATTTTATAAATTAATATACTTTATTATTTTAAAATATCATTAACTTTTTAAATTAATCAACATATAAACCATATCAATTTTTTAATTTTTTAAAATTAAATTAAAAAGTAGTTTTGATATATAAAATTTTCTTACATATTAATTTTATAAAACGTATTACAACAGTGTTGTTAAAAGTAGAAATCGGACTTAGTCGGTGAAACCACCATCCAGAGATTAATTTAATAATCGAGGATCAATCAGAATGATTTCTCGGACCATTAATCGGAATCAATTTAATATTATTTTTAAATTATATATAATTATTTTATAATATAGTATAGATATATAATATTATAAAGTCAAAAGAGCATAAATTTTATGCTCCCTAGTCCCTCTATCCCCTTCAATTGTTTACATTGTGGGACAGGGGCTCAGCACACAATTTAAGCTCTCATAAGATATAGTTAGATAAATATTTCAAACCTTTTTTTCTTCTAATTTTTATAAAAAAAGGAATTTTTTTTTAAAAGTTGTGAACCTGTACGTTCGATGCATCTTAAAATACGTGTCAAACACTTGAAAAAAAATGTAAAGAACTAAGAGGTCAGAGGGAGTATCACAAAATATCACCTATAATATGTATAACAATATCATTAGCAAAATTATATAAATAATTTTAAGTTATCAGACAAAATATTATTTATTTATTTATTTATACTTAAATTAAAATTTTTAAAAATAATTATTTTTTATGATTGACCGATTATTTACCAATTTTTGACTGATTGCTCTTGTTTAGGTAAAAAAATTAGGGTTTGAAAATCCGCCTCCTATCCGTTTGTCTTGCCTTTTTTCAAGCTAGCTGGGGCCTTCCACTGGTTTCTTCTCTGGTGCAAATCCCTAACCCCTTTGTTTTCTTTCATTTCGCTGATTTTCTTCAATAAAACTCAACTTTTTGGGTGTTTGTGTGTCTGTCCTTTTCGAGCGTGTTTGGTTAATTTGTCTCTCCTTTTAGAGTGTTTTGTTATGTTTTTGTTTAGTTATGTTTTGATTCATTCGATGTCGGATTTATAGAGAATGATTTTATTGATGTTTTTGGGATATGGAAAGCCCGCGTCAAATATGGTGGTAATTATGGCAAGAGCTCACATTTCACAACCAAAAATTGTTCATCCATTTGTGATTTACACTTTCGACATGTCTATAGCTAGTATCGGGCATCTAGATAGCTGGGGTGTTGCTCCTCCAATCTCAGTTTATGAGATTAGAGTTTCTGAACACTGTTCAAACAATGACGTTTATGTGATAAAGTCAATGGTGATGATGTTGTTCAAGTGATGTTGGTGCAATCTGGATCGCTTAGAAGAGTTTTGATTTCATTTTTTGAGAATTTTAAATTCTATGTCAAACGATCAGGAAACAAATCAACTGATTATTTTTAGTATGTTATATGTTTTCCAACTGAGAAGTACTAAGTGCACATATTTGTGTACATAAATTTGTACATAATGACAAGGTAATTGATGTGGAATATTTTAGTTGGGGTGGTTACTGTGAATACAGAGGTCATTCCAATTAAAACTCACCACATATCATTATGTACAAAATTTTGTGCACAGAATATTTTCCTTTCCAATCTGATTTATGTTCTGATTAATGAAATTGTTTTTATTTTGTGTAAAAAAAATATATCAATTTTTGACTAATAAATTTTGGCTAATTTTTTGGAAAACCAATTTTCACAATCAAGACAGAACATGTCCAAACAGTCCAAAAAATGATTATTGGGTATTAATCTACCAAATGAGTTCAATTGTTTTATTTTATTAGTTAGATCCCGTGTTGTAAAAAGTGGGAATCTGACTTAACCAGTAAAATCATGGAATAAGAATTAATCAAGAAGGGATTAATCAAATTGATAAGGTATTAATTGGACGAGATACAGAATAAGAGCAAGTCTAATAGGTTACCTAAACTTGCTCCTAAACTCACATTTAGGTATACTAAAAAAAAGCACTCCAACACTCTCGTAGTGGTTACTTAAATCACTAGCACAACCTCAAATCTACTAGCCATTATCTATTTATAATTAACCCCTAGTCATTACCTATTTAATATTTATGAATAAAATAATCATCTCTCTTCTTTTTTTGTTGTCTTTTCCCTCCCTTTCCTCATTCTCTCTCCCAAATTTATTATTAAAATAATCTTAGGAGAACAAATATAAGAATTGCTATTGGAGTTATACTAAAAGTAGATTACTTAAATCACTAAGGGCTCATTTGTTTAGTTCTGAATGGAGCTTAATGATGCTAAGCTGAGCGATTCCTCTCATTCAGGTTATTTGCTGTTTCTTCGAAATTGTCTGATCCAATCTTATAGTAACTGCTTAGCGATTCATTTACAAATTCCTGCATGACCCATTCGTAAGCTTTCACTTGTATTCTCGCAGATGCCTAGTCGCTTGATATGCTTTTTTAAAAATTTGTGATGAATTTATTTCACAAGTACGTGCATATAATTATTATATTTTCTGTCAATAATTTGGTTTTTTGAATTCATATAATTTTTCAAATAAATTTTATTAAAAGACTTATTTGAGAAATTATTTATTTATATTTTGTTTATTATTAAATATCATATAGAGATCGTGCACATAAAAATTGTCAAATAATTTTATATAGTAAGTCGCATAAAATAAAAACAATGTCATCCAGATATCATGAAAAATATCAAATGATAATTTTAATTCAGATTCAGATTTTTGATTGATTCAGATTATTATTACTAATTCAGATAAAAATTATTCTGATTTGTCAAATCATCCATAAAATTTATTAGAATTGATTATTTTATATTGTTAATAAGTAATGAGATAAGTAAGGAACCGATGATCCATTTTTTTGAAACGAGGTTAACCAAACCCTATTAACTTTAAATTTAAGCCCATGAAAAAGAAGAGAGGAGACTAATAGAATCGGAGAGAGAATGGCGACGTGGAGGACGCAAGTACACAGAATGGTGTGAGAGAATCAGAGATAGGCAGGCAATGAGTGGAGTGGGAATCTTTCCGTGTTTTCAAATAAGGTGAGATCCTCCTGCAATCAAGAATCTCGCTGCCTCCCTCTTTTCATCACACCCACATGTATATGAATATCTTCCATTTACTTACATTTTGAAGAAAAGACATGTGTCCAGGAGTGACACACATCTCGTCTCAACAAGCGGACGACACACGACCAGCCACTCAAACTTAACTCAAACCCCACTTTCATTTTCAAGCGATTCACATACGTGGGGTCTTTAATTCCCTTATTTGTACAAGTAGGCTTGCTGTGCTGTGTGTTTCTCCTCCTCGGCTCAATGGCGACTTACTGGTCATCCCCTCCGACTATCCAGCCGCAGCAGCAGAAGCAGCTTGTTCATACACACACACTTCTATTACATCCTGCGTATTCTCGGTTCAAGTACCCCCCACCTCGTACCAGAAATGCTAGTTTGTTTATCAGGTGTAGTGATACCAGCAGTGCCCCCGCAGAAACGAGTAGCAAGAGTAACGTAATTAGTACTAGGAGGTCAGTGGAGGCGCCCAAGATTAAAAGCCCCAAGCTTGGAAAAAACAAGATTCAATTGAAGGTTAAAGACCAGAAGAATAAGGTTGTTGATGTGAGGACTATGTATCAGAATGGGGATCCTTTGGGGCGCAGGGATCTGGGGAAGCCTGTGGTGAAATGGGTTTCTCAGGGGATGAAGGCTATGGCGTCTGATTTCGCTACGGCGGAGATTCAGGGGGAGTTCTCTGAGGTTCAGCAGAAAATGGGGCCTGGGCTAACCTTTGTGATTCAGTCTCAGCCTTATCTGAATGCTATTCCCATGCCTGTTGGTGTGGAAGCTGTTTGCTTTAAGGCCTGCACTCACTACCCTACCCTCTTTGATCATTTCCAGAGGGAGCTCCGGGATGTTCTCCAGGATCTCCAATCCAAGTCTTTAGTCGCCTCGTGGACTCAGACGCAGAGTTGGAAGCTCCTCAAGAAGCTGGCCACTTCAGGTATGGATGAATTGGAGCTCTATTGTGTTTGTGTGTTTACTTTCTTTGGCTGACATTTGAGTGTATGCAGCTCAGCATAAAGCGATAGCAAGGAAGGTTTCCCAGCCGAAAGCTGTTCAGGGGGCACTAGGAATGGACATTCATAAGGTTAAGGCTATTCAGAGCAGAATTGATGACTTCACCACGAGGATGTCTGAGTTACTCCGCATAGAAAGGGACTCTGAACTGGAGTTTACCCAGCAGGAATTGGATGCGGTTCCCATGCCAGACGAGACGTCTGATATGTCTAAACCAATTGAGTTCCTGGTTACTCATGGGCAGGTTGAGCAGGAGCTCTGTGACACCATCTGTAATTTGATTGCTGTCAACACTTTCATAGGTGGCTCACATACCTAATTTTATTTATCTCTGAGCAGTATCTTTTATTGTATGTATGTCCGTGTAATTCTTCAAGGCCATGACATTCAAATGTTCCAAAACGTGTCTCTGAAAGAAACAATTGTTCTTTTTTTTTTGTCCCACAGGTTTGGGTGGCATGCATGTGGTGGTGTTTAGGGTGGAGGGACATCACAGATTACCCCCAACAACCCTCTCTCCAGGTGATTTGGTTTGTGTGAGGACTTGTGATAGCAGAGGTGCAGGTGCAACTTCTTGCGTACAGGGGTTTGTTAACAACCTAGGGGATGATGGATGTAGCATCAGTGTGGCATTGGAATCTAGACATGGTGATCCCACTTTTTCTAAGCTCTTTGGTAAGAGCATACGCATCGACCGCATTTATGGATTGGCTGATACACTCACATATGAGGTATCTTTCTCTGTTTGTGAATGCATAAACTTTTTGTATTTTAAATGCACTTGGTTATCACGTTACATTCAAGCTAAAGAATATTGATTATAACTGCAGCATGCATGTCAATGTGGAATATTGTATCAAACTGTTTGTCCTATGCTCTTATAGTTCCAACTTAATCGAGTCACAGTTTTTAAAGACGTGTTTTGCTTAAGCAGTTGAACTCGAATAATCAGTACTTATGGTTGTTTAGTTGCTCAGCATAAATCCCTTACTGAATTAAAGCAGTCACACGCTTTGGAAGAAGATATTCCTCAATGTACCTTTATTTGTTTTTTGGGAAAGCCAGATCTTTAATTTCTGCCTTATTTGCTCTATTTATGTCAGCAAGAGTCATCAAATTTATCTGGTTAAGTTATCCGTCTTTACCAGAAAATCAAGCAGCACAAATTCGACTGTTATTTCAATTTAAATTATCAAAGAAAGGCTGAGCATACTTTACTTGATCTTGAATCTGCAGCAGTTCTATTCTCGACTTACTGTATCTGTTATATAATTATTCATTTACTTTGTAGCGGAATTGTGAAGCCCTCATGATGCTTCAGAAGAAAGGTTTACAGAAGAAAAATTCTTCGATAGGTACCGTGGCCACATTGTTTGGCGACGAAGATGATGTTGCATGGCTGGAGGAGAATGATGTGGTAGACTGGGCTGAAGCAGAAGTAAATGGAATGTTAGATTTTGATAAATATGACAAATCACAGCGAAGGGCAATAGCATTAGGATTAAACAAGAAGCGGCCCATGTTGATTATTCAAGGGCCACCTGGAACTGGAAAGACAGGTTTACTTAAGAAAATAATACTGCTATCTGTTGAACGTGGTGAAAGGGTTCTTGTTACTGCCCCAACTAATGCAGCAGTGGATAACATGGTTGAGAAACTTTCTGATGTTGAGATTGACATAGTGAGGGTCGGAAATCCAGCACGAATATCATCCACAGTAGCTTCAAAATCTTTGGCTGAGATTGTCGACTTTAGGCTTGAAGATTTCAGAGAAGAGTTTGAAAGGAAGAAATCTGATCTGCGAAAAGACTTGAGACAATGTTTGCGGGATGATTCTTTAGCAGCTGGAATACGCCAACTTCTAAAACAACTTGGAAAGGCATTAAAGAAGAAGGAGAAGGAGACAGTAAGGGATATATTAACAAGTGCTCAAGTTGTGCTAACAACTAACACTGGAGCAGCCGATCCACTTATCAGACGACTGGATACTTTTGACCTTGTTGTTATAGATGAAGCAGGTCAAGCCATCGAACCATCCTGCTGGATCCCAATGTTGCAGGGAAGGCGCACTATCCTTGCAGGTGATGAATGCCAGCTTGCTCCGGTGATTTTATCAAGAAAAGCCTCTGAAGGTGGTCTAGGAATATCTCTCCTAGAGAGAGCTGCAAAGTTGCATGACGGGGTTCTTGCCACAAAGTTAACTACTCAATATCGCATGAATGATGCAATAGCAAGTTGGGCCTCAAAGGAGATGTACGAAGGAACATTAACATCATCTCAAACAGTCTCTTCTCATCTTCTAGTAGATTCTCCATTTGTCATGGTACGTTCAGTATTGCCATTTCTTATTTACCCAAGCTCTGTATATATTTGAAATAGGATCTTTATGCTTTAGTATTACAAATGAAGCGTATAATTTTTACTCTGCTGACTGTCCATTTGTCATCACTGCATGTACAAAAGCACTACTTAGTACTTTCTGTTTGTTTTGCAGCCCACATGGATAACACAATGTCCATTGCTTTTGCTTGATACAAGAATGCCATATGGAAGTTTGTCAGTAGGTTGTGAGGAGCATTTGGACCCAGCTGGCACGGGATCTTTCTACAATGAAGGGGAGGCTGATATAATTGTGCAACATGTCTTTTCCTTGCTTTATGCTGGTATGTATCCCTATAATTACACCAAAGCCTTGCTGATAATTTCATATGTGGGTGATGACAGTTTGGATTTTGAAAGTATTTGTCATTACCTTTCGACTAGATAGAGTTGTATTAAAAGTGTGCACAAAAGGTTTTTCAGTTTAAAGCAATCAATACAAGAACTTTCGAACACCTGTAACCAGATTTTGGTTTATTTGATGCAGGTGTTAGCCCATCTGCCATAGCTGTGCAATCTCCTTATGTTGCTCAAGTACAGTTATTGAGGGACAGGCTTGATGAGATTCCAGTGGCTAGAGGGATAGAGGTATCCACCATTGATAGCTTTCAAGGGCGGGAAGCTGATGCAGTAATTATATCAATGGTATGCTTTTGAGAGAGTTGATTTAGCTATGGTCATCAATTGAGAATAGAACAGTTGCTGCATTACTAATATAACTGCTTGTCGAAGGATTTGAATTAGGTGTTATTCTTTTATTGATTGCTTAAAGAAAATAGTATTTCACATAGAAGTTCTTCATTTACGAAAATTCACTTCAGTCCTTGGTCCATATCATGTACATTGTTGTTTCATGTTCAAGATAGGAAGTCCATTTTAAGATAATCACATATCTGATTATTCTTTGTTTTCAGTGTTTTTCATTGTATAAATGCACAGGAAGATATCAAATTAATTTGTTGCTAAAAATTAATGTGACACGCATATTTTTTGTAGGTTCGATCAAACACAATGGGAGCTGTTGGATTTCTAGGGGATAGTCGGAGAATGAACGTTGCCATAACTAGAGCTCGCAAACATGTAGCTGTGGTATGTGACAGCTCAACAATATGTCACAACACCTTCCTGGCTAGGTTGCTTCGCCATATAAGATATTTTGGAAGGGTGAAGCATGCTGAGCCTGGTAGTTTTGGCGGATCTGGGTTAGGCATGAACCCTATGTTGCCTTCTATCAGTTAAAACCACTGGAGCTTACAAGTACTCCAAGCTCAAGTTTATGGATGCCGTGATGTTGTACATTGATTCCCCGGAGATAGGCCTGGGGTTTGATATATTGTTTGGCTGGCAGTTGCTGGAATGTACAGAAAATTATTAAATTTGTAAAGTCTTAAAATGTACATATATACAATACAATACATCCAGGTTCATTTGTCTATATATTCATTTGAAATAGCAATTATGATGATTTCATATGATGAGGTCAGGCGTATGCTTCATGAACTGAAGTGAATAGTGGTTTTGACAAGTTGGCCGTTATGTGTTCCATCCATGGATATTTTTATGCTTGTGGCTTGTGGTTTTGGATGTGTTATGGTGACTCAGGGGGACGGAGGGAGTAGGAAGTTTGCTTTCGGGCTCTGCAACTGCGCTGATATCTAATCTTGAAATTGAATCACTGACATTGTTGACAGTACTTAAAGAAGCCTGAGTATCATCTTTCTTACTACAGCAGAAAACATAATTGTAAACATCTAAATTGTAAACATCTAAATTGATTTACTTTTTGTTAAGTAGTACTCTATATTAATTTAGAAGGAAAATGTACCGCCAAGTACAAGCAACCTGGTCTGGGAATAGTTCATTGGTAACCAAAGTTAACAGAATACTTCACAGTCGAAATGAGATTGAAGGTACAATTAGACACGATAAAGCCCAAAATTAAGGTTGCTCCACAATTTATTTTCCGGTGCTCCTAGTGTAGTAGACACAGACTCCACATGAACTAAATCTCACACCCCCTGCCCCTGCCTCTATTTTGCTGGGGTTCTGCAATTTATATATTCTAAAAGGATCCTCTTCTCTTTTGAATGAACAAGTTGGATAAATATGCAGGGGTTGGGATAATTTTATTGTTCTAACATATTCAACGTTTTTTAACCTTGAACCAGTACTTGTCCAGCATTTTTTAACTAATGAACCATATTATTTTAATTCCACAACAACAAATGATTCAGAGGAAGAGAAAAGATGTGACAGGTAGCAATATGGTTGCAAAACCAAGAAACCATTCCAAACCAAATCAAAATCACAATATATATATATATATATATATATATATATATATATATATATATATATATATATATGAGTTAAGTTCCATGTAGTCCACATATTTACTGTAGTGCCGTAGACCACGTATGTTCTGCAACTATAGAATGCCATAAAAACATTGCAAAATGTATGAAACTTGTTATTTTGTGAAATACATTCTATAAATATCACTATTTCATGAAAAATATTGAAAATCATTTATGTTCGACAAGTAGAACACATATGTTCTGTAATATGTAAATATGTTCTGCAAACTTAACATGTTTTGCAGAATAATGTGTTTTTCACTATTTAACTTGTAGAATGTTTATGATTGTCAAAATTTTTAACAAAATAATGATGTTTATAGAACATGATTTGCAAAATTACACATTTTGCAATGTTTTTATGCCATTCTATAGTTGCAGAACATACGTGGTCTACGGTACTACAGTAAATATGTGGACTACATGGAACTTTGTTCTATATATATATATATATTTAGATTCTAAATATATTTTTAGAAATGTTAATGATAATGAAGATTCTACTATTCTAAGTGACATGTTACTGAAGATTCTACAAATTGATGCATTAACTTACATTTTTATTGATAGATTGAGTTGTGAGAAATGCCAAAAATAGAATATATGTTAAAAATATAAGATTTGGATTCCAGATTCTGTAATAATCTATAAATGGTGTTATTTGATTGGCAGATAAAAAGATGCAAGATGTCATATTTAAAAGATTTCGAAATAATAACACTTTTGTTGTGTTCCAAAATGCCTTTGGTCAATAGATTTTTTAAGATATTCTGATTGAAATAATAAAAGGCAGTATATAACATGACAATGTATTTTAGATCTCTTTCCCTTTTACATAAATATTATATATAAACAAATAATTTTATCTCATCATTTTTATTATTTGAAATTTTAATTCTTAAAATTTATCTATTTAGAATTAGTAGATGATAAATGTTATCATATTAAGTTTTAGTTATACTTATAAATCTTAAACGATAATAAATTATATTTTATATTAATTTTTATGCATATAAATATCTGTCAAAGTTTATAACCATAACCAATCAATCCAAACTATTTAATTTTGATATAGTTTTGTCTCGTTAAATAATTAAAATAATCTGCTTTGACGTAAAATATATTTAAACTGCAATATTTGATTTGAGATCTATTAAAATTTTTATATTTCTTTTCGTCGGTGGTTACTCAATACTACACTCAATTGCTGGATGTATTAAAATTGTACTCCTTCCGTCCCATTTAATTCTATACGCTCATTATTTGGCACACATTTTAATATTTTTATAAAATATAGTTCTATAACTTATTTTTAAGATTTTCTTTTTTAAATAAAAATTTAATAGTTAAATTTTTATTCAGATTTTTTTTAAGAAAATAAGTTATAAAATTATACTTTAAAAAAACATTAAAGTGCGTGTCGTTTCCCTTGCGTATACAACCCGGGGGACGGAGGGAGTATTAGTCTAGTTGAGAAATGATGTTTTAATAAGACGTGTAAATGTTTAATGGACTTGTATTAAGATGAAAGAATGTTTAATAATTGTGAAATATTTAGTGACTTAATTGCAAGCTATTTATAATTTAGTGATTCGATTGACATGTTATTACCGTCCTCCTCCCGAGTTATAAACGGGAAGGAAAGTCAGTGTAGAGGTAATAAAGTTATATAATTTACACTCTTATTTGTATTCTCGAGTATTTTAAAAGGACGAAAGCAAGTGAAAATGGATGTAATTATAACATAATTTCGCTCCAAATTTTTTATTTCAAAAAATGTGATGGAAGCGCATTCACTTACTTTTTTTCTTCTAAAAAAACTCGGAGGCATGGCCTAAATAAAAGAAGTGATCTGATATGATTCTTCCCATTTATTAATACAAAAAGGACCGTGGCAGTTCGTACTCCAGAGTTTGTATTAGCTTTCAGTTTGTAACCCTGACCTACCTCTCCGTTAAAAACAGTCGTTAACTTTAATTGTTTGAGAGGTAACAATATGTATATTAGTTTCTAACAACTACTTTACCCCCGTGACCTCTCAAAGTTTATGTATTATTTTTTGAAATTATTTCTGAACACACACAACGATGTAAAAAAATTTAAATAAAATTTCAAATTCTAAATCTAAATACATATTTTTTTTACATCGTTGTGTGTGTGTTTAGAAATAATTTCAAAATATAATACATAAACTTTGAGGGGTTACATGGGGTTAAAATAGCTGTTGGAAACTGTTAGGTCCAGAAACGATTGTCGAGGGGGGGGTGGTTTGAATACAATCGTCACAAAATAATCGCGGTGGAATAATCTGATTCGTGTTTAACTTGATAATCAGATTTTAATTAATTAACATAACAATGTGTAAGTCGTTATATGATTAATAAGGTTCAGTTTTAATGTCCACTAGTTCGCAGAATAAATTCAATAGGAAGTATTCTAGCTTAGTGGTTAAAACAACCGAGTGATCAAAGCACAGAAAACGATATAACAATAGCAAGTTTAGCACAACTTGAAAGCTTTACAGCGCAATGAACATCAATAAATGAAGAAGGTGAGGCCATATTTATAGGCAATGCCAATGAACTAGCATGACAAAGTGGCTACAACAACTCTAGGAGGTGCCATGACAATTCTAGACAAAGCTATGACAACTCCAAATAAATGTATGATAATTACAAGGAAAGGAATGACAATCTACACCATTGTCATGCCACGGAAGAGAAGGTATGACATACGCAACAATTGTCATACCATATAAATTCGGTATGACAATTCGTAGCCTTATTTGCCAAGCTAAGCTCGGCATGACAAACCATATGATTGTCATACCTTCTGATTTCGGTATGACAATCACAATTGTCATGCCTTAAATTACTTGGTATGACAACCAAATTTAGAAATCAATATGAAATCACATTTAGAAAAATGGATTTAGTTTGGTTTCTAATTTCATATTTCTCACTGAAAATTTGTGATTTTTTTAACAACATCAAGGCTTTTAAATGTGCTTGTACCTTATATATATATATAAGGTATATATATATATATATATATATATATATATATATATATAGGGGATAGTTCAACGAGGAACTCCCTTATCCGAGTAACTGAGTAACTCTGCATCTGAGCCATACACGCTACCCTGATGTAACTGCAAACCTTACCCTCATGTAACTGCAAAACTTACACACCTTACGTCAATTCTAAAACACATAGTCACATATATTTTTTTTCTATTATTTATTTTATATTACATATTATTAATATTTTTATTTTGATATCATATTTTTTATGATCCATATTTTAAATATTTTATATAAAAATAATGTTTACAAAGTAGAGAATAAGATGTTCTGTATCTGAAAAACTAAGAATAAATTTCATATAAAAAAATATGAAACATAAAAACTGTTAAAAATCAGAGAACTCATAATAAAAACTTAAATATATAACACATAAAATACAGAACATGTGAGAAAAATTTTAAATTTTAAACATTAGACACGGAATTTAATATAAAAAAGCACACAACACAATTAAAATATATACAAAAAATCAATAATTTAAAGAACGGAACAATGATATTTACTGAACACAAAACATTACTACACACCTTTTTTTTTAAACAACAAATATAATATGTTATTTAAAATAGAAAAACTTAATATTATATTTTAATATGATACAAGTTACAAATACAGAACAACACAAATATACAAACAATACAGTACGGTACACATAAAAACTTTATAAATACATACTAAAATATAAAATAATATTTTATTTTCTACTATAAAATACAGGACACATAAAAGAATTAAAAATAAGAAAAAATGGATAATTGGAAGTATGTTTATAGAATAATTGAAAATACAGAACAAGAAGAAATATAATATTAAATAATACAGAACACTATAATTTTTAGAAAAAATATGTCCTGAAACATAGAATATGGGGAAATAGAAAAAACAGAAAAAAAATATTAATAACAACATTGATCATAACTGGTGTAAACATTGATCATAACCGCGTGAGCTTCTTATTCATTCATTCAGTTATATATCTAAAGGGTTCCCAAGTTACCAAACCAAGTTACCAAACCGCGTGAGTTTCTTATTCATTCATTCAGTTATATATCTAAAGGGTTCCCAAGTTACCAAATATAGTGGTTACTCGCTGAGAAGGCCCCTATATATATATATATATATATATATATATATAGAGTCATACTCCACTAGAAACCTCCTTATCCTAAAAACTAAAAACCCAACTGGATTATCACTAAACTCTAAGGAGAATATCACTAAATTCTCCTGCAACCCCACTTTCTCCTCCAACCCAACCTGCCTCCACCTTCACTTCCTGTAACTTCATGCCGCCACCCCATCCATGTCCACTGCCCCTCCATGTCCGCCGCCTCTCCATGTCCGCCTCCACCGTATCTATAACCAACAAATTCAACCCACCTCCACCTTCTCCTTCTTCATCTTCTCTTCCTCCACCACCTCCAGTTCCGTCACCTCCACCTCCGTCGTCCTCACCTTCATATCCACCGCCACCTCCACCATCTCCACCACTGCCACCACCACCAGAATCAAATACAAAAACATATCTGCAGATTTCCCCAATTTCTGGGAGTTTTCACTAAGTTTTACAACACACATCACTAAATTCTAAAGAGAATATCACTAATTTCTGAAGCGTATATCACTAAATTGTACACATAAATCATCAGTTTTTGTAAATATATCAACGAGTATATCAACACTTTAACACTAAAATATATGATAGAATCTAGTCGTTCACGAGATTAAGGGAGAGAGATCATCGAAAAAATGATCAGGGAGAGGGAAGGGGAAGGACGAAGGTGGTGATGGCGGAGAGAAGACAGAGTTGGTGATGGTGGAGAGAGAGAGAGAGAGAGAGAAAAGGGATAGTGATGACGGGGAGAGGGAGAGACAAAGCTGGTACTGCAGATGATGGCGGTGAGGTGAGTCAATGTTTTTTGCGTGGATAAGATTTGATCGGGGCAGATTTGGGTGGCCTGGGAGGGGTGTGTTTTATTGGTTTTAGATTTGTTTTGGTTGAGTGTATTTAGTAATTACAAGAGTGTAAATAGTGGTTTTTAGTTTTTATTTTAAGAGTGGTTTCTATTTGATCATGAGCCTATATATATATATATATAACATGACAATGTATTTTAGATCTCTTTCCCTTTTACATAAATACTAGTGAAGAAAACACGCTCCGCGCGAGTGAGAAAACTGTAAAATATAAAATCTTTAAAGATTCTCTTATTCTTTTATTTTGTATAAAAATATTTTTAGTTATAAAAAATGTAATGGTGAATCAAACATTTTGTTTTATTACAATTTAATTGATTTTTTGTGAGCAAATGATAATAACACGTCATATAATTTTAAAAATTAGGAAGAAAAATATACGTAAGAGAGGACTCCTCTTAAATCAAAACAAACAAACACCTATTTCTATACTTTAGATTTGTCATCATAAACTAAAGTTCACACAAAGTGAATCCACGTAACTTTTGCTCTGCCTCCTCATTGCCGCAAGTAGACCATTCTTTGACCCTCCATTATGACTATCTGCTGCTTTAGATGTATTTGCTCTTCTAGTTTAATCTCAACCATTTGCTTCCTCTATAAACTCCAGTTGACCTATGAAGAAAGGACAGAGGGTTTTGGAAAGAATGAACATATAATTATAATTGAGATTAGTAATGTGCCAATATAATCAACAGCTCAATTACTGAGTGTACGCTTGAATGCCTTGAAATTGTCTAAGGATTGAAGCAACATTAAGCTGATGTAATGCTCGTCATCCATTTGGCATAATGGTGAGAGCCATCCCAGAAAATCTCAAACTCTCCGATCTTTCCAAAATTATGCATCTTATACCTTTTCTGCACCAAATAAACCAATGTCCACATTGTGATTTTATACGACTCAAAACACTATAAAATGATAATTATTTTTTTAAAACACCGTATCTTTATCCACTAACTTAAAATCCCAAATTTCAGGCCAAAGATTCACTAAAAACCCATCTTCTAGAGCAATATGCAGCCATAGTATAAATTTGTTTTTTTGAAGTAGGATAGCTCATAAATGTTAGCTCCAATATCATGTTATGGAGGTGATTCTGTTGAAATTAACTTAGGGAGATTTGTATCCCTGAAATGCACATGTTATCTTTGCAAACATGTTTGCTATAGCCTATAAGTGTGCCACGAATATGGATGTGTATCTACTATAACTGCATGTGGTACCCTAAGTCCAGCTTCCCAAACTCTAGCGTTTTTCATGTCTAAATTTCAAGGTAATTAAGCAATTTGAAAATTGAAAGCATGGGCAGAGATAAAAGCAATAATTTCCAAATGAATTGCAAGCGATCATGTGTTTAATTACAAGCATATACACAAGCATAAAGTTGAATGTACCTGTGAAGAGCGAGGCTGTAGCAAAGCCGCATATTCCAGTACCAACTATCACAAATCCTCTTCACACTTCACTTCACCTTCTGCACCCATCAGTATCTTCTGCTACTTGCTCAAACCAACAGCTGTTTAACCAATCAATCTTTATAACCTGGAAAAAGGTAGAGGTACACACATGGTTGTCATGTCGGTCGACTAGTCGCGAGTAGTCGACTAAGCGGTGAATGGATGTCGACTCAACATGTCGACTAGGTGAATGTCGATATTTCGGTCGCTTGGTCGACTAAGCGGTCGACTAGTCAACGACTAGTCGACTAGTCGAGTTTGGGCCATCTACTAGTCGACTATTTTTTCTGCAATTTGCATTCTGCATAATTAATTCTGCATAAATTTTGTTATTTATTTACTGTACTGCCACATCACATCACATCAGTATCACATAATTGATATTTATCGATTGTTAGCTTGATACATATATTACTTGATCGTGTGTACTTTGCTTTGTTAACTATTTTCGCTTTTCCATCTTCTCTTTAAGTGTCCAATTCTTAATTCCTTAGAATCTGAAATAAAATTTTATGGAAGGTACATAATACAAATATATGTATGTGTTTATATGTATATAAGATATTTTTAAATAATAATAAATATATATTTTTTAGTGTCTAGTCTACGACTAGTCCACGACTAGTCGACTAGTCGACTAGCGGGAGGTCTATCGACTCGCCTCGACTCATCGACGTGACAACCATGGGTACACATGATCTTTATAACCTAGAAAAAGGTAGAGGTACAGATGATAATAGATGTAAAAAATAAAGGCCTGCAGAGTGGCAAACGAAAATCTATTCTAGTGAAACCACCGAGTTATCATCATTAACAACCTCATCAAACACCAAAGATTCGCCGCCTTCCTGTGCTCAAGATTCGCTTTGCTGAAGTCCCTTTCGTTCCCTTCCTGCATATATAACACTCTAAATAGTTATGTATTAATAATTTTAGCTCTTTTTCCATTTTATTAATAAATATATGAAAAAATTTGATGATAAAAAATCAAAAAATGAATAAAATATTTCACTATGTTTCAATATAATTTAGATTTTAAATAATTAAAAATTAAAATATAAAAAATATTATTTAGAATTATAGTAGAATCAAGTATATTTTTTTATTGAAAATCTTTCTTGAAAAAAGGCAGTATGTCAGGCTGGCACAATATAGAATGATTCGGGCCAGTACATCTACCTTATTATCTTGAGATTCATAGGATTTTAGTGGCCCTTCAAAGGTAAGAAAGGAACTTCATCTACTATGTTCAGTATCTTACTTCATTTTTTTTTTCAAGTAAGAAAGTAATTGTTTAAAACTTACAATAATATAATACCTCAACACTGGAAACATCACGTACGGAACATAGAGCTTTTAAAGCAGAGAAGCTGTTTCGTGATTTATTTGATTCCTCCTGAAGATCTTTCAGGCTAGGAGAATTTGCTGCAACATACTGAGAAAAATCCATGTGGTCTCGAAGATGTTCTGCACAATATAATGAGCAAAATGTCAAGATTTATGATTTGTATGCACGATTCTCTTTCGTCCATTATTAGTAAAAAGTTTACCTAACTTTATAAACAAAATTACAGAGTTCGAGTTAGCCTGGAAAGCCTTTCAAAACTTTTGTCACTTTGATACAACAGAAAAGATATTTTGCTTTGGAGCTTTAGAAAGCTGAAATAGATCATCATCAATAACACAACGCCTGAAATTGAAGATGCGATGGAATCGGCAAATGGAATTACATTCTAGCTACCAAATAAGTGGTGATCAGAGCCATGCTTGAGATTTTATGTGCCCTGTACAAAATTTTAGAATGGTGCCCTATTATTAAAATAAAATAAAATAATAAAGTAAATAAAATACAAAAATTAAGTAAATATTTTCTTTTATAATATAATTTAAATACATTGAAAATCAAGAGATAAATTACAAGTACATAATTAATAAGATGTAATCATTATAAACAAAAAAACGACGACATAAACCTAATTTATATATATAAACCTATTTAAATTTTATATAAATATATAATTTAATTAATGTAATTTTACAAGTTAATATTTTTCGTTTAATATGTAAACATTGCATGTAGTTATAAAATAAAATAAATTAATTACTTGAAGAATTGAATTACTGAAAAAATGATAAAATGTTGAAGATGTCTACAAAACACTAGTGTTCACGGTTGTATTATATTTTAATGAAATAAGTAAGACTAGTAGTCTATATTAAATTATTATAATTAATTTTAATTTTTAAGATCAATATAACATGTTCTAAGTTTACTTATAATTATAATTTATAATTAGTTAGCATGTATTATTTTTTAAATTTTATTCTATCTGCACTTTTCTTTTTCGAAATGAAATTCTAATTTCTTTTTTTTCAACAGTATATATGTGTATAAGGCACTAAAAAAGGCCCCTCAAATTTTTGGGCCATGTTCCGTTGAACACTTGGAACACCCCCCTCAGGCACGGCTCTGGTGGTGATTTATGCCTGGTATCAATCTCCCTATGGTGTGCTAAGAGCCTTAGTTAAAATTTATTAGCTAATTTCTCTTTTCATTAACAAAATTGCTTTTCAAATTAAACAGACCCTTTTCAAATTCTTCCTTCTTTTAACCTAAAAAAATCAACATAAACAATAAAGGTGCAATCTTTAAGCTAAAACACAATCAAGAAAGCACTGAACAATATGAAGACCCAATTTTTATAGCAAAATTAGCGAGAAAAAGAGTGGTGACAAGTGGGATTCAAGCTAGGGCCAAGGACACGAAGATTAGTGAGGTGATTTGAGACAAATGGTGATGAAATTTGGGGGAAAAGAAGAGATATTATAATAAATACTGGGCTTCCTCTATTCATTAAGAAACTCACACAGTCGCCAAAATCAGACAAGTAAAATGGAGAGAGGAGGGAAGAGAGGAGAGGAGAGAAGAGAGGAGGGAAGAGAGAAGGGAAGGGAAGAGAAGAGACAAGTAAAATGGTAGTCTACCAAGAAACTTACACAACCATCATCAAAATCAGACAAGTAAAATTGAGGGAGGAGAGGAGGGAGAGAGAGAGAGAAAGAGAGCAACACACTCCATCGCCCTGCAAACCCTGGCGCGAGACCTCGAAGGAGAAGCCACTCGAGACCTGGAAATAAAGAAGGAAACCAGATTACACCGGATTGTAAAAAAAAACCAGAGAGCGAGAGAGATGGCATATAGAATTGCAGAGACCGAGTACCTCGAAGAGAAGCCACTGAGACCTGAAAAGGAGAAGGACGTGCGAAATAGAAAACCAAAGTTTCATAACTGATGCAGTAATTAATAAGCTATAAAAATAGAGAATAAATATAAAACTAACAAAAATTAGACAATGGTTAGAAAAACAGGAATATTAGAAGAAAGATTGTGGGAGCTGCCACGTAATCTATCGAGGAACCTCCTTTATATAAAGATATAAAGATATAAAGATTTATATATAAACAAATAATTTTATCTCATCATTTTTATTATTTGAAATTTTAATTCTTAAAATTTTTCTATTTAGAATTAGTAGATGATAAATGTTATCATATTAAGTTTTAGTTATACTTATAAATCTTAAATGAATAAAAATATTTTTTGTATTAATTTTTATGCATATAAATATCCATCAAAGTTTATAACCATAACCAACCAAACCAAACTATTTAATTTTGATATAGTTTGGTCTGGTTAAATAATTAAAATAATCTGCTTTGATATAAAATTTATTTAAACCGCAATATTTGATTTGAGATCTATTAAAATTTTTATATTTCTTTTCGTTGGTGGTTACTCAATACTACACTCAATTGCTGGATGTATTAAAATTGTACTCCTTCCGTCCCATTTAATTCTATACGCTCACTATTTGGCACACATTTTAATATTTTTATAAAATATAGTTCTATAACTTATTTTTAAGATTTTTTTTTAAATAAAAATTTAATAGTTAAATTTTTATTCAAAATTATTTTAAGAAAATAAATTATAAAACTATACTTTAAAGAAGTATTAAAGTGCGTGTCGTAACCCGGGGGACGGAGGGAGTATGAGTCTAGTTGAGAAATGATGTTTTAAAAAGACGTGTAAATATTTAATGGACTTGTATTAAGATGAAAGAATGTTTAATAATTGTGAAATATTTAGTGACTTAATTGCAAGCTATTTATAATTTAGTGATCCGATTGACATGTTATTACCGTCCTGCTCCCGAGTTATAAACGGGAAGGAAAGTCAGTGTAGAGAAAATAAAGTTATATAATTTACACTCTTATTTGTATTCTCGAGTATTTTAAAAGGACGAAAGCAAGTGAAAATGGATGCAATTATAACATAATTTCACTTCAAATTTTTTATTTCAAAAAAGGTGATGAAAGCGCATTCACTTACTTTTTTTCTTCTAAAAAAACTCGGGGTCATGGCCTAAATAAAAGAAGTGATCTGATATGATTCTTCCCATTTATTAATACAAAAAGGATCGTGGCAGTTCGTACTCCAGAGTTTGTATTAGCTTTCAGTTTGTAACCCTGACCTACCTCTCCGTTAAAAACAGCCGTTAACTTTAATTGTTTGAGAGATAACAATATGTATATTAGTTTCTAACAACTACTTTACCCCATGACCCCTCAAAGTTTATGTATTATATTTTGAAATTATTTCTGAACACACACAACGATGTAAAAAAATTTAAAATAAAATTTCAAATTCTAAATCTAAATACATATTTTTTTTACATCATTGTGTGTGTGTTTAGAAATAATTTCAAAATATAATACATAAACTTTGAGGGGTCACATGGTGGTAAAATATCTGTTGGAAACTGTTAGGTCCAAAAACGATTGTCGGGGGGGGGGGGTGGTTTTGAATACAATCGTCACAAAATAATCGCGGCGGAATAATTTGATTCGTGTTTAACTTGATAATCAGATTTTAATTAATTAACATAACAATTTGTAAGTCGCTATATGATTAATAAGGTTCAGTTTTAATGTCCACTAGTTCGTAGAATAAATTCGACAGGAAGTATTCTAGCTTAGTGGTTAAAACAACCGAGTGATCAAAGCACAGAAAACTGTGGATATAACAATAGCAAGTTTAGCATAGCTTGAAAGCTTTACAGTGCAATGAACATCAACAAATGAAGAAGGTGAGGCCATATTTATAGAAAATGCCAATGAACTAGCATGACAAAGTGGCTATAACAACTCTAGGAGGTGCCATGACAATTCTAGACAAAGCTATGACAACTCCAAGTAAAGGTATGATAATTACAAGGAAAGGAATGACAATCTACACCATTGTCATGCCACAGAAGGGAAGGTATGACATACGCAACAATTGTCATACCATATAAATTCGGTATGACAATTCGTAGTCTTGTCTGCCAAGCTAAGCTCGGCATGACAAACCATATGATTGTCATACCTCTGATTTCGGTATGACAATCACAATTATCATGCCTTAATCACTTGGTATGACAACCAAATTGGTTGTCATGCCTACTGACTAACGCATCCAACAGGACACAGGATGACAATCTAAAACATTGTCATGCCGAGTCCAAAAACCATAAAACACTTGATTTTTCTTAGATAATTATTTAATAATCATCCATTTAATTATATTAATTTTATAAATTCATAGATTAAATTAATTCGAAGGTGATTTAATAAATAAATTATGCAACCAATATAATTATTATGAGATGTGAAGTAATTAATTAAATAATTATATAATCCTTTTCTTCAGCAGCAGGGTCCTTTGACTTCTTTAAACGATATAGATCTTTGTCTTGATTGGACGACCACCTATAGTTGATGCAGAATATTTAATCTGAGTAGCCGACACACAAATTTACTGTCTAGTTCATCTGAATCTAGCTGAATCAAATATTCTTTATCAATTAAATAATTGAGATGTGGCTTGTTCGACGAGTCTTTGTCTTCGGAGTTCTTCTTCATAAGTATAAACAATATGGAATCTTCTGAATAAATAAAGTATTAAAACTTTATACCTTCTGGAGATGCTACAAAAGATTATTTATACACTGAAGTTTGAACATATTAGGGGGCGTTTGGTTGAGGGTAATAAACAAAGGGAAAGGGAATCAATCTGATCGATTCTCTTTGTTGTTGTTTGTTTTACAAAAACAATCATTCCCTTTCCCCATTTTTGGTTTTGGGTTTACCCCAAAACCCTCTAATCCCATTACCCACCTCCCCTTAGGTATTTGAATTCCCTTTCTTTTTCTTCTCTTTTTTTTTTTTTTCAATTTTTCAATTTATATATTTCAAGACATATTTAGTTTTAAACATTTTTGGTGGTAAAAATATTTTTATTAAGGAAATATCTTTATGTAATTTTTTTGAAACATATTTTAAATGATCTGAATTTTGATTTTTTTTTCAAAAAAATATTTTTTTATTTTGTTGTATCTTTTATAAAAAAGTATTGACAATATAAATACTTGCAATTCATATGAAATAATAAATTTTCACAAAATAACTTTTTACTAATAGATATAAAAAAAATACGGATAATTGTTCATTCCGTTTCCTGATCTGAACCAAATAAGGAAAACAATTCAGCCTCATTCCCTTTCTTTCTCCATGTTTTTCTTTCTTCATTCCATTCCGTTTCCTTCTGATGAACCAGACGCCCCCTTAATGAACTTCTTTTAGTGGTGTGCAGCGGCATCCTGAAATTCTTCAGACATATGATTTTAATAAATCATTTGACGTTCTTCGTACGGATTCCTTCAAGAGTACTTGATATTTACTTGTCCTTTTATACGAGTTGAGTTGTCACCTCTTTAAGTACAAATAGGCTGAACATATGCCTTTTAGAAACTAATATACACAATGTTACCTCTAAAGTTAACGGCTGTTTTCAACGAAATGGTGGGCCAAGATTACAAACTAAGAGCTAACACAAACTTTGAGATACAAATTGCCATGTTTTAAAGTGTGGGGACTCATACGCTAATGACCAAAAATCCAGAGGTACAAAGTGCAATAATTTCATATATTAATAATAATAATGTAATATAAGAGATGAAGAGGAGAGTTTGAAAAGTTCTAGATCAATCGTTTTCCGATGGAAGAGGCGAAAGCAGCGGGTGCGGGTCAGCAGCAGCAACAAATTCAACAGCAGCAGCATCAGCATCTCATGTTACAGCAGCAGCAACAGCAGCAGCAGCAAATGGTGTTGTTGCAGCAACAAATTCAACAGCAGCAGAAGAAGCAACAAGCCATTTCTCGTTTCCCTTCCAACATCGACGCTCATTTGCGATCTGCTTCATCGTTCCGTACTCCTCCTCCCCCTGGTGCCAATTCTGCTCAATCGCTTATTCCAATTGGGAACCCTAACCCTAACCCTAGTTCCAATCTCAATCCCAACCCGAATGCTGCTGCTAATCATCCTAATCAGAACGCTGGTTCCTCCCAGCAGCAGCAGCAGCTGAATCGAACGGCTCCTCCCCCTTCTGCGGAGCTGCAAATGGCGTATCAGGATCTCTGGCGGGTCTGTCATCCTGATCACAAACGCCCCTTTTCTTCTCTTGAAGACGCGTGTCACAGGTTCCCCCTTGCCACTTCTCTACTTAATTACTGCATTTGCACTTTCTGTGTTTTTTCTCTTTCCTTCTGCTTTTGCATCGTGTCTCCACAGGAATTTCTCTAGAAGAATAATAATATATATCACACTGTGATCATTACTTTTCGAAGTTTTTAAAAAACAAAGTTAAATGTAGATCATTTTGCACTTCAAAATTTACAATGAACAATTTAATGTAAAATTTGGGGCTGCTACGTGCCCAACATTATTCCCAACAATGTGTAAAATGGGAGTTCAGGTTCAACATCTTTTTGTTTATGTTGGTAAGGTTGGTTAAGGTACGTGTTAAGGCTTTTAGTTAACTACTGAACATCTACTTTGTTGATATGTGTTTTCTTAGGACTTCTTTTATGTGCTAGTATTGTTATGGGTTATTCTTATTTCAATGTTACACTATCAACTTCAGTGGCATACAAGTTCATCACCATGGTGATTTCGCCGCACATCCTAATTGCTATTTTATTGGTTTTGTATTGGTTGAAAGGCTGACGTTATTAACAACTTGGGAGTGCTTTGTTGTCAGTTCAGGACTTGGAGGATTGGGAAATATAATAATGAGTGTTATCAATATTTTGAGAAAAATGGGCATGATTTTGTAAACGAAATTGGGGTGTTATATGATGATAATTCTTCAAGTTGGGGTGTTTTCTATTTTTTTTTATGATTTATGTAATTAATTATTATTTTTATATATTATTTTAATGTGACAGCACACTACGTCAACTTCAATGAACATACAAGTTCATCAAGAAGATGAGTTTGCCACACATCCTTAAATGCTAATACATTGGTTGACCAATGTGATTAAAATCTTGGGAGTTATTTGTCGTCATTTTGGGACTTGGAAGATTGGGAAAATAATTATGAGTGTTAACTATATTTTGAGAATAATGGAATAATCTTGCAAATGAAATAGGGTGGTATTTGATAATAAACTTTCAAGCGACATGTCATAGATGCTCTATCTTGATTTGTTTTGTTGATTTGCCTTTTTCTTTCAGTTATGTATCATGTGTAATGATTAAGATATTTCATCTTAATTGAATGTGACACTATGGTAACTTAAATGGCATTGAAGCTTATCACCATGGTGAGTTTGCTGCACATCGGAATTGCTATTATATTTGTAAAAAGAATGATGTCATTGAAAGCTTGGATACTTGTTGTCATTTCGGGACTTATGCATCATGCGGTACGAAGCGCATTGCTCTGCTGAAGCGGTGCGCCTTGAGTGAAGCGTTCTTGTGGGGCTTATATGCGGGGCGCTTCCAAACCGCAGCTAAAGCGCGATTCCTTTGAGATTTTGCCTTTATCTTTGACGGGGTCATATAAAACCCTATTTCTCAGCCGACAGTCATATTCGCGCCATCTTCTCCTCCCTTCTATATGATTGGCGTCTGAAACAGAGATAGTCTCTTCTTCTATGCATATACATAGACACATGCACACGCTGTTATATTAAAATATATATGCACGCATTGATATACACGTGACACACATTGCTAAAAATATGCACACTGTTAGATGCTGTACTCTATATACAAAAATAAGCCCTCATTTACTATATATACTGGTTATACACACTGTTTATTCTTATACTTATCTTCTAATTGTTTCTTTATCACTAATTAGCATATACTAAACTATATATGACAGCACTCAGCTAGATATAGTACTAAGCTATTAGCTATATATACTGAATTACTGATTATGAGTGTGAGTGTCTGATTATATATTCAAATTTGAATGTGTTATATGAAGATGACGAATAGTGAATTAGCTATGCATATTTTGTTGTTACTTTGACTTCACATTATTATAGACCATAAATTTATGTGCCGAAACTAGTAGTTTTATCATATATGATATGATAATATAGTTTTGCTTATATGTGTTCTATAAACTTATAAATTTCATATCCTTTTTCTTATACATGTTCTATAACTTATAAAGTTTTACATTATATACCATGCATATATTTATGTTACTTGTCTTCGATTTGCCTGTTTAATAACACTGTTCAAGATCACAAGATTGTGAATGACGAGAGTTGACGGTGTACATGATTCATCAAAGGATCAGTACTCAACGATGTGGTTTTGGGGCTAGTACTACTTAAGATCAATCCACCTAACACAAGATTACTGGCACCAGATTGAATTTATATTTGTTACTCTGCGTTGAATAAAGGGTGAAAAGCATGGTTGTCATGTTGTTGACTAGTCGAGCAGTCGAGGTGGGGTAATCGACTGGAGAAAAACTGGATTCTCGGCCAACTGTGCGCGACTGGTCGTCGAGCAGTTGAGATGTGCTAGTCGACTGAAGTTGTTGACTTGAAAAAAACTGGAATTTTGGTCGACTTGTCGACTAGTCGGGTCGACTAGTCGTTTCAGGTCATCGGCTGGTACAAACCTAACCCAAATCCATCAAGAAAACCTAACTTTGTATGCCTGGCATTGTTCAAAGAGACGAAGATCTGTTGTAATTTGTGAAACCCCGTATCTATTCATCACCAACACCGTTGTATTCAATTTGACTGTTCTTCAAGGCTTCTTCTTTGGACGATATACATATACACATTATTGTTTATGTGTTGTGTGTATTACTGTGTGTTTTGAGTTGTGATGTTTCACCATTCACATCTAAATTATATAGATAATAGATCTAATCCTGCAGCTAGTGTTTATACATATATAGATGTATGTATGTATTGTATATGCTGTATCTGTTGGTATTCCTGAGTTAATATATGTGTATATAATTGTTTATTAAATGCATGTTATTAATTAAGTGCCAGTTCATCTTTACGTGGGATTGTTGTTTTTCAAGACTTGATTTAGTTACCTCAAAATAATATGGATATATATAATTACATATTGTATTTAATAATAATAATAATAATAATTATTATTATTATTTATTTATTAATTAATTTCTTTATTTATCGATTTATCGACTAGTCCAGGACTACTCGACTAGTCGGACCTCTATCAGCTAGACTCGACTTACCGTCGTGACAACAATGATGAAAAGCAGACCAACTATTGGCTTGAATGGTTTGGGTTCTGAACATTGTTTTTGCAGGCCGACTAACTATTAATTGCAAATGCAGTTGTGAGAAATGTGAGGAACCAAATGTTTTCGGTATTAGTTGTATTAAGTAGTTACTGAAACTCATTGGCTTGGATAGTTGTTTATTAATGATTGATTGTGGAAGACAACTGTTAAATGCAGTTTTTAGAAATGAGGAACAAGTAGATGTTTCCAAAAAGCACAAATATATATATATATATATATATATATATATATATATATTTTCATTGAATTGATGAAAAGTGACTTGGGTCTTGTTGATGGTACTACTATTATAATTTATATAAATGATCACATAAGATATGAATTTTCTTTTTGAAGTACTTAAAAGCATACATCTACACTCATCCATAGAAAGAGACTACAACCTTTTGCCCCTTGTAACCAAAAAATTGAAATAATATACCAAATAAATTAAACAACATACAAAATAACCTACAATATTACCTTTCTTATAGAATAAGTCAAAAACAGCATCTAGGTTACTTTTAAGTCCATGATGTACGCAATCGAACCTTTATACCATAATTGGAAATCACATACATATGTTCGTGGAATAATTTGACACGACAAACATGTGGCTTTATGATTACAAACGAAGATGATGACAATTGCGGGAGTAATTATGTGTGCGCGCGCGCGCGCATATGCATGTATGCATAAGCTTTTGATCAAAAGAATCAAATTTAACCTAGAAACTTCTCTTCAACCCTAATCTTTTAAGTTGAATAAAACCCAACCACCACACAAATCTTAATTAGGTTACCCGGACTGGGTTGCGACGGCCTGACACGGGTGCAGATAGTGTTGGAGCCTTAGATTTTTGATAATTAGGCTTCATGGATGTGAGTCCAAAATCGGACATGGGTGTAGGGATTTGACATATAAGCTTGGGAATTTATATTTTCTTAATCCATTTTACATCTGAAAAAGTACGTATGACTAGTGTCTTCTACTAATTAAGCTTATATGCATCATTATATGTGTCATAAAGTCAAATGATAACATAGAAAGGTCATATATGGACTTAATATTTTAAGCAAGTTGTTGCAAGGTCTTTTATATCATTTTGATCTTACGTTGTTACAAGATGAAGTGTCCAGTTTCAATACGAAGGATCAGACTCAGATTGCATACCTACACCCATGTCATGTTCGGTCGACAAGGGTAGAAGGCCAAAATTGAAGAGTCCGGGTAACAGAGAATCTTATCCTATTAGTCACCTTCTCTTCTCGCGATGTGACCACCCCACCTTATCCCATCTTAGTTCGTTTATCTATCCTCGTTATACATACCGCTTGCTTTTCACTCCCATGATATCTCATACATGCTTTTAGATTAGGTATAAAAGGTGTAACCTGTAACCTTTTCCTGTGATTGCAAGTTGCAACATTGTGAATCTTCTAGATTTAATCTGGACTTGTCGACACCATAGTTGTGCAGATACAATTAAGATGACTTGGAACATGTTGATTGCACCGTGTCCATTTTATTAGTACCTTTATAATCACTATATATTAAAAGTAAGTCTGGATGCATTTAGTTACACAAGTTATGCCATGAACAAGAAAGGGGATAAGTGGCAAAAACATTCAAAAAGACCTTAAGGGTCACTGGTACAGTACTTGTAGTTAAGACTCAAAGTATTCAAAAGAAGAGAGAGTAGATACCGGTGGCAGAGGCTTGAATATTAATTGACGGAGGCAGGGATATTATTGAGGGTACTCAAATAGAAAATTTATTAGGAAAACTTGAGATGTAGACCAATTTCGCCAAATGAGATATAAAAAATAAATTAGTGTCCTCCATAAAAAGCAATTTATAAAAGAAGCAATGCCTTTATTCTTTAAGCGCCGCGGCAATTGGTATTTTAGATCTAGTTTACGGAATCCTAGATTACTGTTTCCAGGGTTTAGGGTATTCCAAGGCACCCTCTGGTGTTTTAGTGCCTCCTATACTGGTAGATATATTAAAAGGGATCTCTTTCTGTTGATAGCATTTAAAGCGCTTTTTTGCATGCTAAAGTTGCTTATTTGTTTGATTGCTACTAAATATTCTAGTTGCAGAAGAATTATATAACTAAATAATCTAATTGTAGAAAAAAATATTTAAATGATTTGTTGTGATGTCACAGGATTAGAAGGAATATAAATTATGCGAACTATTTATTTTCATTGTATACAATATGTTTTCCGACTTTGGTGCTTTGTCGTTGACATGTCTTGGCCATTCAAGATCAACTTGACAGGATACTGTAGTCAGTAATGTCTATATTTTGCCTTTAATTATTATGGAAAATACAACACTAGCCTCTTCAAACACAAATTTTCTTGCAGGCTGCTACCATACCATGTCGTAGCGGACTATGAAGCAGAGGAAGATGACAGAATCCTTGATTCTGATACTACAGGTCAGATGCTGTCTCGCTCCCAGCAGTGGGACCACAATATTGCTGCCAAAGTTTCAGAATTTGTTGGGACTTTTGAGAAACAGGTGTATGCCTTCAATATAATTACTCGTAAACGTGCTCTTGGGGAATTTCGATCAGAGGAAAGATTGATGCTCGAGCAAATCCTCTTACAGGAAGAAAGACGAGCCCTGGTTGAGGCGAGAGCTGAACTGGATTCGAGGCAGAAGGCAGGTCGGGAGGCTCATGAGGCTAGTTTAAGAATGGCAGCCATGGCTCATGCGGAGCAAGCTCGTGCAGAGTCACAAGCTCATGCGGAAATGATGGCTCGAGGTCCAATAAGACCAAATGCACTTGGGTCCCAAGGGAGTAATATTCAAATTGGTCATAGCATGGCTGACCAAGAGCAAGAAGATAACCCAGAAGAGACGATCAATGGCTGGGCAAACAATGCTCAAAGAGATGAAAAAGAACCTTCGGAAGACTTTCTAAATGATGAAGAGACAGAAAACGGGGATGGTGGTATGGGAGAGTTTGATTTGAACACCAGGTGAGCTATCTGGACTGGACAGAGACAATCATGTAACAGCTGTCTTATTTCATAAGACTTAGTTCTAGAGTAAGGGCCAGGAAACAGGCTGATCTATATACATTGCAAAGACGATTGGTAGATCTTTTGGCCTGTGTAGTGGCTGAGCCTAGAAAACTTGCTTCCTGAATCTTAATATGTACTTATTGTCGTCTGAGATGCTGAACATGTTTTAACTTTGGAGTTCATGTTAAGGAGGTTAAATAAAACTGTTGAACTTCTATTAAGTATGTCGTTTATATGGTCCTATGCGTGGTTTTTGTGAGAAATTCAGCCTGCAGAAACACACATGAATTTGGTCGTGTTTATGAACCCCTATTGTTTTTCTTACAGTATGTTGCTTAGTCTGCCTTGTCTTTGGTGTCCATTGGTTTCAAAAACACAATTCCCAGTCCTCTTCCTGCAAAATTGTCAATTTAGATAGTATGAAGGTTAGTTTATCGTCTAGTTGCTTTTACAACTGAGCAACAGGTCATATAGCTGATGGATGTCAAGAAGGGAAACTTCATGCCCAAAAATTGACATTGCATAGCTGCAGTAAATCCCAATGACATGAAGGATAAGTGTAACGAACTAAAAGCTCAACCTGATGGGGCTCAAGTTAGATGAGACTCCTAAATATTTATTTGACGCTTGTTAGGTTATTCTGAAGGTTTGAATGATATAAGATTGTGTTTGGGAACATGTATTTCATTTCAAATGAAATGATTTGAGATGTCATTTCAAATTTTGAGTTTATACTAGTATATGTTGCCCTGGATTTTAAATGAAATTGCAATCCAACTTTTTTTGTGTGTCCAAACATGTCATCTGATCAAATCTGATATTTTGAATGAAATCCAAGTTCCCATAAAATCATTCCGATAGTCCCGTAGATAACATATATTTGATGAAATGATGACAAAGATTGTATATGTAAATTAGATGATGAAATGATTTTTCTTTTTGCACAGAATGATGATAGATAAATGAGAATTGATAATTTAGTTGGAGACCGTTTGTAAAGAAAAGAGCTACTAACCGAATTATCAAAAAACCTTTAAACTTTTGTTTTTGAGTGACAATTAGGGCTGTAAATTGATACGGACTATCCGGTGTCTCGGCTCATATCCGGCTCAAAAATATGATACATGTCTCATATCCGTTTTGAAAACGATCCAAATCTGGCGGAAAAACTAAGCCCGTATAATATATGATCCCGGATACGAGCACACCTATACCCGCTCAGATTCGGTCTCATATATTTTTTCATAATATGATCCTACCCGAATAACCGAATATGATCCACGGTTCATATTCGATTCAAGCTCATATACATATTATATTTTAACATTATCATATTTGCAAGTAAATAGTCATCATTTTATAAAATTTTAATATCTTATTTAAGTTTATATCTTCATAAAATATGATTTATTTAATGTGATCATGCTTATTATCTTCATATATATTTAATAAATAATATATACCAACATATAACTATAAGTTTTAATTTAATATTATTATACTTTATAATATTATGTTTACCTAGACTAAATGATAATTATTGAACGACTGAAATAATAATGATATTTAATGTTAGTGGATCATATCCGGCTCATATTTGATGGATCATAAACTACCCGGTTAATAAATAGAAAATACGATACTGGATCATATGGTTCAGATCCGAATCTCAAATACTCGGGATCGGTTTATATCTGAATAAAACGATCCCGGACCCAAATCTGGACAAGCTAAAAATTAAATGATCCGGTACTTGAGCAGAGGGGTACCCGGGATCACCCGGATCATTTTACAGCCCTAGTGACAATCTCAATAAATTTTATAAAAAATATAAAACACACCATGGCTAAATTTACCAATCTGACTTGTTAAGTATCTTTCCGCATCTTTTTAATACATGTGTCACATATCGCCTATTCATTAATAAATGAAAATTGTGTATTAATAATTTATAATATTTCATTAATCCATGCTACAGAGATGATCCAAGGGTTTTCATCGTATGTACCAAAGACTAAATTATTTTGACTGTTTTTATAATTTATTTAAACTTAAATTATATTAATTATTCTGCTTAAGTCTCTAACTTCTTGACTATATATATATATATATATATATATATATATATATATATATATATATATATATATATATATATATATATATATATATATATATATATATATATATATATATATATATATTCTAGTTAAGAATAATTGGTGGATTGTGATTGTATAGTACCTTTGTTAATTTTGATTTAAATAATAACATGTAAACAAGTGAAGATGTGCTTGTCTGGTATCTTATTTTTTTTATTGTTTTTTATTTTATTATATTAATTTTAATTGTTATAATTTGTCAAGTAAGCTACTTAATCATCATGATTACTTGTTAAAACTCACAGATACGAAAGTTTATATCAAGATTGTAAGTTGTATTTATTTTAGATCTTGTAGGTAAATTTTGACAAAAATATTTCTTTTTAGTTATTTTTACTAATTTTGACTAGTTTTAGTCATGTTGTCACATAACATAATGTTAATCATGATTACTCCATGTCAGCGATAAATAACTCTGATTAAAGTTTTTCATAGATTTAATAAAGTTTATTGGGGTTAGTGAAAATAAAAGTTTAAAGCTTTTTTTGGCAAAAAAAATGACAAGTTCATTGGATTTTTTGGTTAATAGCTCTAAAGAAAAAGAAAAAAAAACGAGGTCAACATTTACAGCGCCCGTTTGTTTCGTGGAAGCAGAAACTGCTTCTCCTTGAGCGTCTGTTTTTTTGATCCGTTTGTGTAAATAAGTAGAAGCACTTTTAAGAAGTTGAGAATGCTAACTTTTCTCTCAAAGCTTCTGCTTGTTTTCCAAACACTTTATAATTAACTTATTAATTCTCATATCTATTCCACTTATTTACTTTAAGCAAGATGTCACTTTTTTTAAACTTGTCCAAATGATCCCACAATATTGCATTCAATTTTTGTAATCAACTATTTTTTCTATAATTCCAATCGAAGAAAGTGTTGTAGTTTGATTCGACTATATCGACTGAAGCACTTAAAATGGACAAATTCATTCTAAATTATCAAGTTTTTTTGGGGTTTGAACCCATATCTCCGATCCAAGATTTTGATATCCAAATAGCAGCGAATTGAAGAGATACGAAATATTTTGTTTTTTTTATAAGCAGGGATTTCATTAATATAAATTAGCCCAGGATCTTTATAAGAACTCTAGATAACTGGAAAAGGACTTAATCAAGATTCACTTGATTCAAAACAAAATTAGGACATACCACAAGGGTATGAACTGGATGAGACCCTACCAACAAAAGACCACTTAAACAACTTAAACACACTTAAACATAATTAGATAATAATTACTAAAAACAAAACAAACTTAAGAACCCTAACAGGGCCATGCACCACCAGCAGCAGATCGACTTCCCCTTCAGTTGCGGTTTCCAAAGCCTGGCTGTCCAACTCCATCCAACAAAATGTTCACCTCCTCAGTGTCGTCATCAGAAACATCCACCACTTCCACATCATTGCCCGCCTCAACCTCTTCATCTTCCTAGAGCCAGTCTTCATATTCATCTTTGGACATGGTCTCGAACTTACCCTGGCAGGTACCTAGACCCATGTCCAAACTCCACAACTCCTTTACCTGAACAAACAGACGACAGATCACCACCAACCTAGTCCTCTGCTGAGACCCAACATGAGCTAAATACCTGGCCAGCGCATTCTGTGACTCCTTAACTGCCCTCACCACCAGGGTTAGGTTTGGGTCACTTTTGCGCTGGTTGAGCTGCTGGATGACATTCTCATGATTGGGGTCTGAGTACCACTTCCATTCCTCCCACTCCTTGACAGCTTCCTTGTTGTCTGACTCCAGTTCCTCCAGTTCCACCATGTGTTCGTCCTCCAGAAAAGCCCCTTTCAATCCGATCAGCATCACCCAGAGTTCATTGCCACGCTTGGTCAGGTCTCTGATTGTTCCTGAGTACATCTTGATGATGGTGCCCTTTCGATCCCTCACGACGATCCCAATACCGGAGTCATTTCCGTTTGGCATGGGGTGATCAAGAGTGAAAGCATGGACATTCACTTTGGCGAAACCCTTGAGGGGGCCAACCCATGACTTAACCATTATGAACTACTATTTCAAAGAAAACCCTAACTGAGAATTATGAGAGATTGTTTGAGAGACTGATAGTGTAGCTATCTGAGAGGCCGTCTTTATAGCCAAACGCGTGCTTGTTGAGTATCTCAGAGACTTACATAATTACACTGCGCTGCCCAATGAAAATGCATGCATGCTGCAGTTTTATTTTGCTAAGACACGCATTTAGATTTCCAACAGCAGCAAATATTCTCCCAATAATAGTCACTGGACGCTTCTTATTACCGGGCTAGGCTTATTAATAGCTATACTTAGCACTAAATTCAGATTATTAATATTTGGGCTGGCCTAAAAAGGGACATAACATTTCTCCAAAAGAATGATTAAACCAAGCCCACGATGTCCCTTATCAGCAACATGCATATATCATGGATGGAGTCTCTCTACCCTCCTTAGCTAATTTATTCGCTCCCACCAGCTTCTCTCTTGAAAGAAATTTTATTTTATATAGGCTGTTGAGAATCAAGCTTTTCCACTCCTTACAAGACTCAAAAAGTTCTTCTTCAATAATGCCAGATCTTTCTTTTAGGAAGGACTCCTGTAGATACTTAGAATCACTGTAGAAAGTGAAGTAGCCTTTGAGACTTTGATTTGCTGAGGTGTGGGAATATAAGAATGTAAGAGCTTGCTTCTCAGCTTCTAGAGGGGAGCTTGCATTGGTAGGACCCAAGAAAATAAAGATAATATTTCCCTCCAAGTCCAGTAGACACCCACCTATTCCACTTTCAGTTGGTGAATTGCTAGTACTCTTCCAAGACCCATCCACAAAGCCATAATAGTTACAGTTATCCCACACTTTGATCGTTTCTTGTGGTTTAGAGTTTTGAAGCATTATGGAGCCAATAGGATTGACTTTCCATAAACGCTCCAAATTTGCTGAAATTTTATTAGAAGCAAGTAGCCATTTAAATGATCTGATTTGAAGCAGGAGCTTCCATTGGCATATGTCCAATTGTAAATTCTTGAAAACTATGTCATTTCTAGCTAGTCAGATTGACCAAAGGCAAGCACAAACTACAACTGCCCATGCTTCCTCCAACTTAGGTGATTTGATCAGATTGAAAATATCCCAAACAGTTCTAGCTTCGAACAACTTCCCCTGGTTTAAGCTCCACCAGTCTGCAACCATTCTCCATGCATAAGCTTCCAAAAGAAGATGTTTCCCTTAGGAGGGACTTTAAATCTCCACATGATTTCCCAGTTGGCATTGTAATTCTGGTCCTCCCCATTTAGAGCCTTATATTCTTTCTTTGAAGTGTGTGGGGAGCTGCTGTGTCCCCAAAGTACTTTATCCTCTCCTTCTTCAAGGGTGATGCCATTTGTAGTCTGTAGGATCTCTTCTTCCTCCTCCTTTTCCCATGCTCTCAGAGCTCTAGACCACCCTAGAATATGTTTCCTTTCCACATACTCCTTAACTTGCTTAACAGACCATAGTTGATGGACTGAGAGATTATATAGTCTTGGAAATTTGATGGCAAGAGACCCACCATTCAACCAGTGATCTTCCCAAAAGAGAACTGATTTACCATTCTTAATTATCCATACAAATGGGTCTGGAAAAGATGAGGCCCCCATAGTTCTTTCTGCAGGGAGTTAATGGAAGCAATAGTTCCTGAGAGGTCCCTTCTATTTCCACATGGTTCCAGTCCTTCAAATGATTTCAGAAGATATTTCTTTTGTATGACTGTCCAACAGAAAGAGTTTCTATCTTTGAACCACTTCCAACTCCATTTTAATAAAAGAGCATGATTCCTATATTTCAAGTTGTTTAAACCCAAGCCACCCTGATTTCTAGGTTTGCATACCATTTCCCAATTAATTAAGTGCATATTCCTCTTGTCTTCTTTATCTCTCCAGAAGAAGGATCTTCTAATCTTGTCCAATTTCTGAAGCACTCCCACTGGAATCTTATACATTCAAAACCAATAGATGGGTAAGCTGTTGATTACAGAATATAATAAGACTCTCCTTCCAGTTTGGTTTAAAGAGCTACTTTTCCATCTAGCCAACTTGGATCTGCATTTCTCAATTAATGGTTGTCAGAATACTTTCCTTGATGGGATAACTCCTAAACAAGCCCCAAGATAATATATTTAGGGGTAGGGGTAGGGGTAGGGGTAGGGGGGAGGTGCCCTGCTTGCATCCAAGGATATTTAACCACTCAGATATATCTCTTTGCCCCCAACTGTATAGGAGACTCTTGTCAAAATTAATCTTTAGCCCAGAAACCAGTTGGAAACACTGTAGATACAATTTAACATTCCTTATATTTTCTACATCAGGCTTCCGAAAGAGGATGGTGTCATCAGCATGCTAAAGGTGAGTTATTAATAACCCCAAATTTTCTTCTCTTATCCCCTGAACTAATTCCTCCTTCACTGCATTGCACATTAAAATGTTAAAAATCTACCCTGTAATGTTAAAGAGGAGAGTTGACAAAGGATCTCCTTGCCTCAAACCTTTCTCTTGGTTAAATTCTTTAGTGGGGGATCCATTAACTAATACAGAGACCTTCATTAAATTGAAAACGGATATTCAAATTAAGAATAATTGGTGGATTGTGATTATATAGTACGTTTGTTAATTTTGATTTAAAAAATAACATGTAAATAAGTGAAGATGTGCTTGTCTGGTATCTCATTTTTTACTGTTTTTTCTTTTATTACATTAATTTAAATTGTTATAATTTGTCAAGTAAGCTACTTAATCGTCATGATTACTTGTTAAAACTCACAGATACGAAAGTTTGTATCAATATTATAAGTTGTACTTATTTTAGATCTTGTAGTTAATTCTTGGCAAAAATAATTTTTTTATAGTTATTTATACTAATTTTTGACTAATTTTAGTCATGTTGTCACATAAGATATGTGTTAATCATGGTTACTCCATGTCAGCGATAAATAACTATGATTAAATTTTTTCATAGACTAATAAAGTTTATTGGGGTCGTTAGTGAAAATAAAAGTTTAAAGCTTTTTTGGCAAAAAAATGGCAAGTTCGTTGGGTTTTTTGGTCAATAGCTCTAAAGAAAAAGAAAAAAAACGAGGTCAACATTTACAGCGCCCGTTTGTTTCATGGAAGCAAAAACTGCTTTGCTTGAGCTTCTGTTTTTCTTGATCCGGTTGTGTAAATAAATAGAATCACTTTTAAAAAGTGGAGAAATCCTAACTTTTCTCTCGAAACTTCTACTTCTTTTTCAGACACTTTATAATTAACTTATTTACTTCTCAATTCTATTACACTTCTCTCTACTTTAAGCAAGATGTCACTTTTTTTAAACTTGTTCAAACAGTCCCACAATATTGCATTCAATTTTTGTAATCAACTTATCAGATATTTTTATGCCTATTTTTTCTTTATAATTATAATCGAAGAAAATGTTGCAGTTTGATACGACAATATCGACTGAAGCACTTAAAATGGACAAATATATTCTAAATTTTCAAGTTTTTTCGGGGTTAGAACCCATATCTCAGATTCAAGATTTTGATATCCAAATAGCAGCGAATTGAAGAGATACGAAATATTTTGTAATTATGATTTATTGATATACAATTAAGTCATTAATACGCATTATTAATGCATACTAATATTATTTAATCTCATGTTAGAAACTTTTTTAATTTTGTAGTATAAAGTGGTTACATTTAATTATTTACACTGAAATATTAAATTATATATTTGATTATTTGAATAATTTCTCGATCACATAATATTGTTTATGAAACGGATCAATTTTTTAGTATAATATGAGTTAATGTATGTACAAAGGTACAAAATGAGCTATATTTTTATATTAAAAGTTAATTACATTGAACATAAATTTTCATTTCAAACAACTTACTAATAATATAATGAATAAATTACTTATTTACATAATGTAATATGTTTACTCTGCTAAGTACATGGGAATTAGTTGAAATATGATGTGTTTATTTATCCGGAATAAAATAACATAAATTCCGGTGGCCCCAGTCTCATTGCTCATTCTAAATTTATAAAATCTTATGTAAGAAAATTTAAGAGACAGTTATGTTCAAGATTTCCTTCTATTCAAAAATTGAATCGGATATATTGTGATTGAAACTAGAAAGAAAGATAGTAAATCTGTCTAATTGTCCAAGATTTTCTTGAATTTGGATAAATTATGATTGAAATTAAAAAAGAAAGACTATAAATATGTCTAATTAATACAAAATTTACTCGGTTAGTCGAGAATTGAGTTTTCTCTCCAACCTTACACATAAGACTCATAAGAAGGCATTTGATTAATTATATTATATAGTAAAAAATCTGTATTGGTTAATCATGATTAATTTGTACGTAGTAAAAAAAAACCCTAGTTTTCTTTTTATCTTTTCTCTCTATTCGCCTCCCTCTTTTCATCTCCGACGGGGCTTCCATCGGTTTCCGGTGGAAAGCCCCAAATCTTTTCGTTTGATTGCTAGTTTTTTATTGTTCTTGCTTTTTCATTGAGTTTCTTAATAAATCTCCATATTTGGGGAAAGTTTTCTTAGATCTATATCACCGAAACTTTCGATTTTCGTTCTTATTCGCTTCCAGAGGCCTTTTTGGATTTGTGAGTGGATCGATTATCTCCTAAGCGTCGTGGTGCCGATCTAATTGTTTTAGTTTATTTTTTATTATAGTTTGATTTCTCTCCCTGGTGAGAGTATGTGATCTTTCTCTCCTTTTGTGAGAGTAGTTTGGATTCATCGATAAAGCCTTTCGGGAATTGCATTTGTGGTTGATAGCTCAAACGGAGTTTTTGGAAAAGATGGTGAACACAGAGCAAGGATCCATACATGTACCATCGTCAATTTCAACATCGCTTAGGTATGAAGACAGGCATGTTAATTTTTTCTATATTTGTTCGACTCGATCATTCTTGTAGATGCCGTATGGCTATTATTTATTGAATTATCTCCTATTCTTCAAAAAAATTTGTACGTGGTTAATATCTTGGATGAAATTTAAATATATTATATACTAAAAATTTGTATTGGATAACTCATGATTGATTTGTACGTGGTTAATATCTTGGATGAAAATTAAAAAAAAAAAAAAAGAAAGTTGAAGAATGATATTACTCGTCTAAAATTTAGAAGTGGTCTCCGATTATTCCTAAAATAATTTATATTGCACTACATTAAATTTAAATTTACTTAAAATAAATTTGAAATTCTATTATTATCTAATTATATTTATATTAATTTCTAATTAGATAATGAAAACTAGTTGATTAAATTGAATGGTGAATATTATTGGTCTAAAATTTAGGGATGACTTCCCATTGATCCTAAAATAGTTTTTATTTTCTGATTGGTTAACTGCTTAAAAACTGAGTTGGCATATAAAAAAAAATATAGTCAACTTATTCAAAAAATTGCACCCAACCATACCCACTCCTTGTCTATAATTATGAGAAATCTGTGAGAATATTACACACCACTTATGGTTGATTAAATTGAATAGTGATATTATTGGTCTAAAATAAAATTTAGGGATGACTTCCCATTGATCTTAAAATAATTTATATTTTTTTGATTGGTTAACTGCTTAGAAACTGAGTTGGCATATAAAAAAAAATATAGTCAACCTCTTCAAAAAATTGCACCCCAAACATACCCACTCCTTGTCTATAATTATAAGAAATCTGTGAGAAGATTACACACCACTTACTACCATATTAAATTGATATATTCTATTTATAACAATCTAAAATTTTAATAACATACTATTTTTATATTATAACCAACTCATATAGCCAATGCCATCGAAACAAAGTGTCTTACTAGTCTAGCAAATTTAACATAATGTACTACAGGTCCAACTTAAAACATCTCTAATCATGAGAAACCCTTAGCTAAAAGCTTAGTTGGCATACCAAATATAAAAATTATAGCCAACATCTTTAAAAATCGGCACTCCAACCATAGCCACCATTCGTCTGTAATTATAGCCAACCTCGTATGGATGACTATATTTGTCGATCCACTACAGGTCTGCAAGAAATCTTTAAGAATATTACACATCACTTATTACCATATTAAAGTGATGGATTCTATTTATAACAATCTAAAATATTAATAACATATTATTCTTAAATTATAGCCAACCAATTAGTCAGTACCGTCGAAGCAAAATTCTCTCAGACTCAGCAATTTTTACATAATGTCCTACAGGTTCAATTTAGCCAACCATTATAAGACATCTCCAATGGCGTTGACTATAATCGACAGGTTCAATTTAGCCAACCATTATAAGACATCTCCAATGGCGTTGACTATAATCGTTGGCTAAATTGAACCTGTAAGACATTATGTAAAATTTGCTGAACATGTAAGACATTGTGCTTCAATGGTATTGGCTATATTGGTTGGGTATAATTTAAAAATAGTATGTTATTAATATTTAGATTGTTATAAATAGAATATATCAGTTTAACATGGTAATAAATAATATGTAATCAGCTGGAAGGAGGAAAATAAATTGCAGGAGATGACGTGGAATTCGCTACAGATCTATAGCGGATCAACAGATATAGCCATCCATAGGAGGATGGCTATAATTATACATAAAGGCTTGTTGTGGTTGGAGTTACATTTTTTGTGAACATTGGCTATAAAATTTAATTTTGGAAAGCCACCTAGAATTTTAGCTAAGGGCTTGGGAGAGTTGGAGATGCTCTAACTAATCCAGTTGGATATGCTCTTAGTTTGGTTAGGAAAATGTTATTTCGAGAGCAACTTTTTTATTTTCAGAGCAAATTCAATTCTCTCTCCCTTTGCATCCACATAGATCATACAACTTCAATGTCTGCAAATTGCTCCGGAAATTAAAAGATTGATCTCGATATAATATTTCCTTTTAGTTAATATCTTGATTAAAGGAAAGTTTGACTGATAAGTATTGTTGGTCTAAAATTTAAGTGCAACTTGTGTTGATTCTAGGGAATTTATCAAATATACTACTTTTTAGAATCTTATTTGCAAAAATACCATATTCCTAAATTAATTGCATATTTACTAAACTAAGTTTCTAAATTGCAAAAATACTACCCCCTCCCCCTGCAACTAAATGCAACTTCATATGCAACTGAATGCCTGATTTCAAGTTCCACTTTTCAAATGTCATTTTCGACCAGATTTTCAGAATATATATATATATAGATATATACATATATGTATATATATATGTATATAGATATATATATATATATATATATATATATATATATATATATATATATATGGATTCCAATGATGAGGTCGAAAATGACATTTGGAGATTGGAACTTGAAATCAGGCATTTAGTTGCATTTGGTTGCATTCAGTTGATTCTATTTTGATCTAATGGCCCCGCCAGGGGCACCCATACATCAGTTGTAATTTACAGTTTTCAGTTGCATTTAGTTGCTTATGAGATTGCATATTCAGTTGAATATTGCCCCTGCGGGGCCTGCAACCCAAATCCACCACAATATCACCCCACCCTAAAAAAATTCAGTTGCTTATGAGGTTGCATTCAGTTGATTCTATTTTGATTTAATGGCCCCGCCAGGGGCACCCATACATCAATTGTAACTTACAGTTTTCAGTTGCTTGTGAGATTGCATTCAACCATATGCAACTGAATGCAACCTCATATGCAACTGCAACTCCTGATTTCAAGTTCCAGTTCTCAAATGTCATTTTCGACCTCATCCTTGGAATCCATATATATATATATATATATATATATATATATATATATATATATATATATATGGGTTTGTTCAAATACAAACCAACTTTATCATAAAAACCTAAAAACTAATTTCAAAACTAAACAAATATCCCCCCAAACTCTTAAAAACTAACAATATCACCCCCCTAACTTTGCCATCAACTTCCCCAAACTAACACTTTCCACCCCGCCACATCACCACGCCACGTCAGCACAGGGGGTCCCCCACTGCTTACGTGGCACTGCCACGTCAGCTGCCACGTCAGCACAGGGTCACCCCACTGCTGACGTGGCAGTGCCACGTCATCTGCCACGTCATCACCTGCTGACACTTTCCACCCCGCCACGTCATCTGCCACGTCAGCACTGGGATCCCCCCGCTGCTGACGTGGCAGCTGACGTGGCAGATGATGTCAGCAGTGCCCCCCCCCCCCGAAAATTAAAAAAAATGAAAAAAAATGGATTGGAGTGCTCATAGCAAAAATGGAAGTGGAAATAGTGGTTTTTAGGTTTGTATGGGAGTGAGGTTTGTAGTGGAATAAGCCCCTATATATATATATATATATATATATATATATATATATATATATATAGGCAAGTGATCAAATAGAAACCAATGTTATTCTAGAAACTAGAAACTACTCTTTCAATCACTGTTTATAACTACAGAAATCACTAGTTTCTATGCTGTTAATCACTATTTTATACAGTAAAATTATCAATTTTTATTTTTAATAATTGAGAAAGTTTACATGTGATTGATATTGATGGTCGATTATTGATGATCAATTATAGTTGTAGAAGGTCCATAATAGTAGAAAATGACAGGATGAGGTGTGCAGTGATGGTAGATAGTCATTAGTAGTGACAAGTTTTGATGACAAACGGTAATAGGCTAATCATGGTTGTAGGTGACGGCGGCAGTAGTGGAAGGGGTTGATAATGATGCTAGGAGTTTCATCAATGTAGTATGATTGAAGAAAATGATGATATACTATGTATGTGTATTTATATATCTGTATTTTTCAGATTTTGCATATATAAAATAGTGATTTCTCATATACAAAATGAGTGATTCTTGTAGTTAAGAACAGTGATGAAAAACTGGCCAGGGACTAGTTTCCAGTTTCTAGGCTAATTTAGTTTCTAGTGGAGTAGGCCCCTATATATATATATATGGATTCCAAGGATGAGGTCGAAAATGACATTTGAGAACTGGAACTTGAAATCAGGCATTCAGTTGCATGTGGTTGCATTCAGTTGCAGAACGGACGGGTAGTATTTTTGCAATTTAGAAATTTAGTGTAGTAAAAGTGCAAATAGCTATTCTTGAGAAAAGTAAATTTGCAAAAATTTACTTTTTCCTATATATTTATGAAAAAACCCCTTGATTCTAATATAATACTTTTTTTAATTAGTTAATCCGCTGATTTTGGTATTATAATAAGATATATAATTTATAAAAGTAAAAATGAAAAAAGATAATTACCGAAGTAGTATAGATCAGGAGAAAATGCTGAGAAGACGGTGAAAGCATTGTAGTCTTAACCGAAGACTCCTTATTTTTGTTTCAAAACCATCATCATCATCTCTCATCATCTCCGATCGTATTGGTTTACTCTCATAATACTCTAATTTTCAGGTAATTAAATATACACACTTATGCTATAATCATCTCTTTTGTGTTATAATATGCGATGTCTGTGATTATTAGTTGAAGCGTGGATGAAGAAGAAACGAAGCCTGGAGGAAGTTTATAATGCCACTCCGGAAATTAAACAGGCAGATCCTTGTTCACAGCTTTAATTTATTTTTTTCAAGTGTTTTAAGTATATGATGATTTTTAGTAATCTACACATTGTTTGATATTGTGCGCCAAATATGTAATGTTGTTTGTTTTGATTCCGATCACCTGTGGTAATTACCTAATGCTAGGGCCAGGAAATATTTAGTTTGTTTAGGGGAAGTTTTGACCGATAATGTTGTGATTCTTTTTCGTTGTACTTTGCTTGTTGCATGCGCTGTGCTGATTAAGGATGTTGCAATTTGATACAAGCCGCTATTTTTACGACTCACGGTGGCTTTGGAATTTAGTACTTTTGGATGATAGAGGCCCGGGTGGTTGTGCTGTGCTTCCACTTACATGTCGATGTGACGTATTATTTCTCTGTTGTTTCTTCTAGGTATCATCTCAAGTTTATAAAGGTGTTGGTAGGTCTGGCTGGAGTCAAAAGTCTGAAGCAAGAGTTGGATCGGGGACCTGTAATATGTGCTCGGCTCCTTGCTCATCGTGCTCTCACAGTGACCAACCAATTATTAGGGTAAAGCAAATCATGGAAAATTCTCCGGAGAAACCTGTAGAGAAAATGTCTCCAGTTCTGTAGAAGTAGCTCCAACTTTTAAGAGCAGGAAATGTGAAACTGGACTGCATAGTGCAAGTGAAGCAAGCACTGTAATCTCTATGAACTCTAGTTATGATTCATTTTATGAAAATGCAGAGAGTAAGTTTACCATACGGAATGTTGAGCTGCCGTCAACGTTATCGGGAGTGTCTACGCCAGAGAATCAGGATAAAATAAAACTACATAAATTGAAGTCAGTTAGGCTTCAAAACAATTTGAAGGACTTAAGAAATTTTCAAGGGAATGAGGATAATGTTTCATGCACCAGTGGAGCTGATGGACTGACAACAGTGTCCAGTGCTAATAGTGCAACTGTCGGAACCAACACACGACCGACATATGTACCTTCTACCAATAGTTTAGTGTCCAAAGATGATGTTAAATCTGTTCCATCAGATCCTGCTCAATGCCTACAGAAACTTGATGTAGAGGGAACAATAATTTTCACCAGAAGTATATGTAATGATATAACTACTCAGGAAGTGTGCTGTCCCGTAAGTTTTCCAGATGACCTCTATGATTCAAGACTGTTGGAGTATAATCTGCCAGAGCACATAGACGAGGCTGCTGGTTCAGTGAGTGTACAAAGTAGTAATCCTAATACTCCCAAGGAGAAGTCCAGTAAAATATATTTTCGCACCCCACTGCCCGACTGCCCTAACGAGTATATAAATCCGTCTGTGACAAGCAAACTGGTATCTAATACTCTTTGCAGAAAGGAATCTACTTTTTGCATTTCTAGTAATCCTCAGGATATGAAACTAGGTATTGTTGTTGTGAAACCTATGCCTCAAATGCAACATTGCGTAAAGCTTGAAGCTAATTGTTCTATCACTGCAGGTCTTGCAACTGAAGCTTTGAGCTCTTTACAGCACACTAATGAAGTTGAGAAGGTTGGAGAGTTGCTGGTTTTACCTGTTGCCAAGAAAACTTTTACTCAGTCTCTCCCAATTGAAGCCTTGAACTCTACAGAGCAAAATCATGTGAATAATGAGTCTGATATTGAGGAAGATGATGTAAGTATAAAGACTAATATAGGTTATATCCAGCTAGCCATATTTTGAACTCAGTCCTTGTGATTATCTTTAAACTACCCATAAGTGGCTACATTCACGTCTGTTCGATAGTCGTTAGTGCCCGGCATGTGTATGAATTTAGTCTGTGTGCTATTACTGGATTTTATGAAAAATCAACAGCAGTAAGTAGAGAATTCCTATTCTGTTTTATTCATATTAATATATTACAGCTGTTCTTAATGTTGATGTGCTCTTGAGGATTTAATTACTCGAAGCTTCGACACATTTAAGCTGAACTTCATCGGAATTCTAAGTTTGACTTTCATTATTTTGGTTTCTCTCTGTATTTCTACATATGAATACATGTGTGTATTGCATTTTTATGTACAAATATTTTGTATTTTCTATTGCACTCGTATTTGGTATTATATCACATAATTGGTTGATGCTATTAACGTTTATTATTGCCAGCAAGTGTGTGATACATGCGGAGACATAGGGAGGGACAATTTACTTGTTGTATGTTTCCGGTGCAGTGATGGAGCAGAGCACACGTGAGCTATAACTCATGCTTTTAATTTAGTTTGCTTTCGTAAAGCTTTATTTTGCTGCTTCTTATTTTTTTCAGTTTACTAGCATTAAAGTAAAACTGAAACTGTCCTTAGATATTGCATGTCAAGAATGCTTGATAAAGTTCCAGAAGGTGGCTGGTTGTGTCAAGAATGCAAGATGGAGGAAAGGAACAGTCAGAAGAATGATAACTATGATGAAGTGGGCAGTGTAGCCCATCATTTTTCTGTTCGAAATGCTAAAATTTCTCATCTTTGTAAAAAGTCAGGTGGAAAAGATACATCTTCTGAGACTAATAAAAGCAATAAAAATGGTTCAAAGGCAAAAGTGCCTCATAAAAGAAATGAAGACAATGTTGATGTTTCTTCTGCAGTAAACGAACAGGCTCTTGAACCAACTGTCAGGTCACTGAAGAAACATAGTCTAGATAAAGTTGGCGTACATCGTCGTAGTAGGTCAGTCAGAAGCATTGTTAGGGGTGACTCTAAGACTGTGCATAAGCTTCATTCTGTTGCTTTCTCGTTTGCTGATACTAAAGGAACAGAGGCTCCTGAATTAGGTACCCAACTACCAACACTCAGGGTGATGCTTTCTTATTTTATGTACTGTTATGCTTTATCTGATTTTCTTTGTAATATTAACAAAACCAGTCATCTCACAGGTTCCCTGATAAAGTCTAAATCATTTAGTACTACACATACAAAGTCAGAATTTAAGCTTCTAGATGAAGTTTTCTGTAATAAGAAATCAATGCCAAATCCTGCTGTGCCTCGTATAAAGGAAGGGTCAAGCAGAGTGATGGGAAAATCAGTGTCATCTAAATCATTTGATTCAGACCATTTAAGAAATGATGAATCTAATTCTGAAATGTTATCTCCAAAATTTTCTCATGCTCGGGACTTAGCAGGGTTCAAACATGCAAAGGAACAGAATTTCGTGAAGAGGAAGAGCTCTTTAGCCCAAGAATCAACAAATTTAGCTGAAAAAGTCCAGGGAAGTTCTATTAGTCACCCCAGGCAGTGTAGTACAGCTGGAACAAAAAGCGACTCCTGTCAGAAATGTGAAGATGTGGAAGTACTTGCTTCTGATGTGCTTACTGCAGGAAATTCGAAGGAGGTGAAAGATAATTGTAACAAACCACAATCTGAAATTGACGCAGCTCAACTAAAGAAGACTGGAATTTACAGAAATGATAGAGTTCTAGATGTTTCTACCTTAAACAGTAAGTGTGAAGTTTTGGCACACTATCAACTATCAATCTCATGTAACTCACGTAACTTAGTTGCTGACGACAAGGTATTAAATGCCAACTGTAGCAAGCAGCCAATTTCTAAATCCTCCGAGGCAGTCAATTCTCGTATAGTTGATAGTTTGCCTAATTCCCCTATTGACCGGATTCCTAATGTGAAAGATTTGCCCAACCAAGCTTTCAAAGTAACTTCTTCTCTCTTGACGAATACAGCTTTCCCGGAGTATGAATATGTTTGGCAGTATGTTCTTTTCCCTCTGGTATGCGGATTTTTAGTTCAACTTGTACTTGTATGTGATGTAATTATTTTTTTGTTTAATTTGATTGTGGATGCAGAGGTTGTTTTGAGGTATATAAAAGAGAAAAGTTGCCAGATCTTTATGATGGACTTCAAGCTCATTTATCATCTTGTGCATCGCCTAGAGTTATTGAAACAATGAAAACTTTTCCTCACAAAGTTCTTTTGAATGAAGTCCCGCGGTTGAGTACTTGGCCAATTCAATTTGTGGAAACCGGAGTTACAGAGGATCACATTGGAATTTATTTCTTTGCTAGAGATTATGAGAGGTAACATTTGTATCTATTTCTCCCCCTCCATCTCTTGGTTCCATTCATCTATTGTGCTTACAAACTCTGTATATTGTTTTCTCATGAAAGTGTATTGTTTACTGTATTGGAACTTATTGTGCACAGCTATATAAAATGCTACAAAAATGTGGTAGAGAGGATGATGAAATATGACCTAGCTTTGAAAGGAAACTTGGATGGTGCTGAGATTCTGATATTCCCGTCCAACCAGCTTCCTGAGAATTCTCAGTGTAAGAACATACTACCTTTCATTATCCTTGGCTCTTGCTATGTATTAGTACTACCTTATAATAAAATGCAAATTTTTGATTAAATAATGTCACAATTAAATATTTAATATATTTTATAAAATTTTATAATTAAATTTAAGCAATACAATGAAGTAAAATATGACTCAATTTAAATATATTTAAATAGATATTAAGTACTGGATAATATTCTGGCGAATCCAAAATTATAGTGGTCGAGACTTAGCAAGTCTCAATTCTCAACCAGTATAATTTTATAATCTTATAAAGGATCAGTCGTAGCTAATAGCTTATGATGTTTATATTGTGATTAGCTAACTTATACAGGACAAACATAATAATGGATTTCTGAGATAAGAATACTATAAGATATTGGGTGTATATACCACAGAAAACCACCCCCTAAGGGTTTCTTAACCACAGAAGGGATAAAGGTAATGGATCACTATCCAATAAGAGAATATTAGTATAATAATCATTATATATTAACCACGTCTATTATGATGTGGGGATTTCATAACTTGTCCAGGGAAGAAAACCCAAATATAATAGTCCGAGTCCTAATAAATATGGACTAAGACCTAAACAAGTGTAAATAAGCTACAAACTTATTAAATTACTAGCCCCCCTTATAAAGCATATAAATAAATACCTTTATTTCCCTATAAACTAAATATATTTAACTCATTAGTAAGATATACAAACACAATTTCATCGCTGTTCCCCATCATTCTCCCTGGTCAGAAAAAACTCGGCAACGACTTTTGTAAAAGAAAGAATTCTGGATCCGTATGAATTCAGAAGTTAAAGTTAAAAAGAGCAAATGTTTAATTAATCAAAGTTACCTGGGCTGGATCATCAACTTTTGAGTATCAAGGACTGATTTGGGAATTCATGAAACTTCAGGGACTGGATTGCAATATTCAGAAACATGAAGATGCCTAATTGTAGTTTTTAAAAATATGTGAAAAAATTTATCACCTGAGCCTCAACTCTGAAATACAATTATGCATGCTGCAGAGAAACGCAGTGGTCAAACCTCATCTCCCTCCCTCCCTCTCTCTCTCTCTCCTTCTCCCTCCCCCCTCCCTCCCTCCCTCCTTATAATTGATTTTTTGGGGGGGCTGAACACTACTCCGGCCATACTAAGTGTTGTTTTGAGATGAATAGATTTCCTGGCATGAATAGTGAGCCTTTTTTTTATTTTTAAATTTTGATCCTAGATCTCCCAACAAGTTAATAAATTAGCGGAGAACCTTTAATCTCTTGATAGGTTCAAATTGAATGTATAATATAAAAAACAGTTACAGATGTAAAACATATAAATAAATAGTGCATGGAGTTACATTCATCCTCAAAGCAACAAATATCATCTAGTAGCATCTCAATGACAAAACCTATGTGCATGATATAAAACACCAAACACAGTTGGTAGGAGCTTTTTTTTTCGAATTAAGAAGTTAAAAAGGCCACAACTTTATCATTCAAATTTACTGGGGCTGGCTTGTTGACTTCCTAAGATCGAGGACTGATTTGGAAAATTCTGAAGGTGCCTACCTGCAGTTTCACAAAAGTATGCAACATTTTGGGTTACCTCAACCTCAATTCAAAAATAAAAATATTCCTGCCGAGGAGAAACTATGTGGCTTGACCTCAATTCTTCACCTCTTTCTCTCTTTTCACCTTTGTTTTTGCATAATCCCAGGTTTCCCAACAAGTTAAAAATAAGCGGAGAACATAAGGCCATCCCCAGTAATAACTCCAGTTTAGATCAACTTTATCTCTAAAGTTTGGCATTTGTTGCTTCATATAACTATTTTATCTATAGTTAACCTATTCTATATGAATTGGGACATTTGGCAGCTGCAGATTGGTTGCTTCAGATAAATAGTAGTGCTTCAAAGTTAAAGCTCAATACTAGGTTTCTTCATATATGAAGATAGAGATAGAACCTGTTGGAGATGATATTGAGGGGTTTTAACTTCATATATGAAGAAAGAGATAGAACCCGTTGGAGGATTCTTCATAAATCTTTACTTTGAAGCCATCATCGGAGATGCCCTAAGTTCTTGACACACACACACACACACACACACTAGTGATAGCGAGAAGGAAATAGTTTTGCAAGTAAAAGTAGTGTTTTGATTGTATTCAATCTACAATCCATGCATTCTAATGGGGACAAATCATTAGTTTAACCAAAAGTACCAACCGCTAAGATTATAGATTAGGATATATAGGACAAAAATAAATTGAATATGTAATTAGTAATAAAACTTATAGAAAATTTGAACTTATAACTAAACTTGCAAATCTTAGTATAGGTAGAATCAATTTATGGCTGTAATAGGATTGTAATGTAGTAGACAAGTATCTTTGTGGAATATGGACTTGTAAATAACACACACACATATACATATATTATATTTCTTAATATTCATCAAATTATTGATGAGTTGATAAGTATTTTTTTCAAAAAAAAAAAATATATGGCCTTTTGTAAGTAAAATAATGAGTATGGATTATGAAAACAGTTATTGTGATTGGTAAGTAGTACATGTATAATACAATTTTCTTCTCATTCAATTACACATTTCAAACCTTTTTTTTGGTACTATTTAAAAAGCCATCTTTTCACAAAGCAATTATGTATAAACAGTGTTTTAAAAGTTGGCGATTAATCAGGATTAATCGCCGATTAATCGTTGTTCGGTCAGCCACCGTCTCGATTAAGCGTTAAACGGTGAAAAAATCGTTTTTTATCAAAATCGGGATTAATCGGTCAAAAGACGGGATTAATCGGAAAAAATGGTCAAAAATAGGTGAATTTAAAAAAAAATAAAAATTTAAAATTAAAATAAAATTAAAATTAATTTCTAATAAAATAAAAGGCATGAAAATGAAAAATAACAGAAGTTAAATTTGTTTTTATTACCTCTCACTCTTTCAATATTAGCCCCTAAACTCTAATTACAAAAATCTACAATATTTTCCTTCGCAGATTCAATCAAATTCAAGTTTATATATGAGATGACTGGACTTGTATGTGTATATAAAGACATATTTTGTGTTATAAAAAATCATTACTCTTTTGATTTTATAAGACTATAAATTTATAGTATATATAATTATATTAATATATATATATATATAATTTTAAAAATAATATTAAATTGATTACGATTAATGATCCGATTAATCACTCAGATTAATCCCCGATTATCCGATTAATCGCTAGACGGCGCCTTCACCTACTAAGTACGATTCCCGCTTTTTACAACACTGTGTATAAATTAGCAAAAAGAAAAAAAAAATTCCATATCTTAACTTGGCCCCAAAGACCAACCAATCCATATTATGATTGCTTAAAATATTTGTTTTGATGAAGTTTATATTTTATATTGTCAATTTAACCTGGCCTAATAAAACAATAGTCCATATTTGTATAATTTTAATTTTAACCTGACCCATATGACCGACGACCAATTACCAAACTTTTTTGGATATCTGGGTTTTAGTATAGTATTGATTATTCTTAACTTACTATAATCGAATTTGCAAATTTTATATTTAATTCCAAAAAGTTATAAACAAAACATTAACTTGTAATCCTAATAGGATCCAAATGTTAATAGAATATATTTATTATGTATGTAGTTTAAATATTATGTTAACCTCAAACTGAGACCAGTACTATAATGTTGAAAGGGTGTTTCCACTATTAATATAGTTTATAGATTGATGTCCTTGCACTTGCTATGAAGTCCAGGCACCTGGATTTGGATCAAATATTATAGTAATAAACACCATGTATGTAGACAAAATATCTTTGCTTCAAGTTAAATGATCAAAGTGGAAATTGTACCTGAGACTGTAGTATAGAGCCTTCTGTTTTAAGTGCAAAGTCTGCTGCATCTGTTTTCTACAATTCTCTACTAAATTGGTGTAATACAAACAAATATCGAAGTACCATCAAAATTAAGTTTGAACCATGATTCAAATCAATGTTATTAATTATCTTGACAAATTGACAGGTTGGAATATGATGTTCTTTCTCTGGGGTGTCTTCAAGGGGAAGACGGTTGATTGTCAGCGACAAGTGACTGGGCCTTGGATGAAAGTTTCTGGTCCAGATTTGCCTACAGCTATCATGTCTTCGCCAGAGAATATAATTTCACATGTACCTATAGACAAAGAAGAACTTGTGTCTCACATGGATGTGGTGTCTGATTCCTTAGCACATTTGCTTCCTCTCTTACCAGCTAAGACATGTTGTGGAACTAATCCTTCGCCTGCTTTTCCAAAGGTTACATGCCCAAATTTGATTGTAGAGCAGCCAGAATACATTTTGGAATGGAATCTGTTGCCTAGTAATCCAAAATGTCCACCGCAATCATGGCCAGAAGTCAGATCAACACCCGTGGGCAAGACTGTAGGAATTACTGGAAGTTTGTTTCCTTTAGACCTGTTTCCCGTAAAGAATCTCCATGTAGGTGACAGTTCTATTTTGTACAATAGGGAGGAGCTCCAACAAGAAAGGGTCCCTAATCTCGAGCTGGCTTTGGGTGAAGTAATATCAATGAAAGAAAGTAGACATGATCAATCTCTTGTTAGGGAAGAAACAAAAGCAGAAGATGTAACTGCTGCTCTTTCCCTTTTCAGGTGAGGATCACCGCACAACCTCTTCTGAGAACGAAGCAGCACCTGTATGTAGACGCAATATGAGCTTCTCCTTATGTATGTAAATACCAGATGGCTGTGGCAGTTGTATAGAAGGATCATGCATCAGACCCAGTTATGTTCATAGACCAGATATAATTATCACTAGAGTTTTACAGGTGTTTTTTCTTCAATCTCATGTGTTACCCATGTCATCAATTTGCTAGTGGATATAATAAACTAGCTATCTGTATGTGAACGAGGATGAAATCTATTGCCTCGATGGGTTTTTGGACAAAGCTACAAACGTCTCAAGGTCTTGCAGGGTTTTGCAGGATCCAGTACAGTACTGCCTAATAGAAGTGACTTTTTTTACCTTTGCCTGACTTAAGTCATGATTCATCGCTTAAAATTTTGTGCTCTTGAGTAGTTATGACGAGATGGTATAATTGGAATTTCCTTGTAAAGTTAGCAGTTGTTTTTGTTTAGATTTCATCAATCATATTTTATATCTTGCGGCGGAATGCTGACATAAAGGTTGTGTTTACTTGGATGGAATGATGAGAAAATGAAATGAAAAATAATAAAGATTTTTTATGAAGAAATAATAATGTACGAGAAAATAATGACTAAATATTGGTAATCTAAATTTAAAGATGGTATTTTTTTTTATGATAAAAGATGGTAAGAATATATGATGGAGTAGTTGAACGAATGGATTGATCGCAGGAATGAAAATTATTGGATTCTTAATTCAAATAGTTTGGAATGAATTGATTTAGGAATATAAGTTATATACAAATTCTTTGCTCACCCCAGTTTTGAACGAAACACCGGTTGCTAACTATATATATATATACAGGCTAGTGATCAAATACAAACCAACCCTTAAAAAAAACTAAAAACCAATACAATTTAGTGATATTGTCAATACAATTTAGTATTATTCTCTTTTTGATTTTAGTGATTTGTGTTGCAAAAATTGGTGAAAACTTCCAGAAAATGATGAAAACCTGCATATCTATTCTTATACTTGATTCTGGTGGTGGAGATAGCGGAGGTGGATGTGGAGATGAATGTTGTGGACGTAGAAGGGGTTAATGAGCAACGGATTCGATTTATTAGTTGGTGTTGCAAACCCATGAATTATTGTATAGTCATAGAATATTCATAACTAGTGTTGCTGCAACTGCAAATAACCAGAGCTTTGATGACATATTTAAATTCGTCTGTGAATCATGAAACTCGTGTACATGAGATATATAACCTCCAGATCTATTTATTGATGGTAAATCGGCTTCTGGACATGGATGGTGGGGGTGGTGTCATGGTGATGTTGTTAATTGAAAATAGATGGATATAATAAGAGGACGGTGGAGGTAGGGACGGCGGGCGCGGACATGGAGTTGCTGGAAGTGAAGGTAGAGTTGGAAAATATGGCGGTGGAGGTGGGGGCGGCGGGCGCGGACATGGAGTTGCTGGAATGGAAAAGATGGTGGTGGAGGTGGGGTAGTTGTATAATTTAGTGATATTCCTTTTAGAATTTAGTGATATTCCAGTCGTGTTTTAGTTTCTAGAATAAGAGGGTTGTAGTAGAATAAGACTCTACATATATATATACAGGCACTTGCTCAAATGAGAACTTTCTTAAAATGAGAACCGTGAGAACTTTTTTAATTTATCAATATCTCATTCATTTGAAGGGCCCCGCCAGGGGCACCTTCATAAAAAAATGTATATAATTAAGGTCTCCACCTAGCTAGTCGAAAAAAAAAATTAAAAAAAATCACTGATGACGTGGCAGTGGACTTTTGTTTTTTGAATTTTTTTTTTGACTAGCTAGGAAGAGACTAGTTTTATATACATTTTTTACATTGGGTACCCACTAGTTTGATATTTAGATTAGCCAAAATATGATAAATTAAGGAAGTTCTCACGGTTCTCATTTTAAGAAGTTCTCACTGGAGTAACCCTCTATATATATATATATATATATATATATATATATATATATATATATATATATATATATATATATATATATATATCACGTTGCCTGTTGCTAACTGAATGTGCTTTACCTGCACCATAGTGTATATGTTAATCAAAGACATAATGCATTCACTTCTAATATTTTAGTTCAGCATTGATGCACAATCACAAGTGATATTAACATATTATCATTGCAAAAAATCTCTAATTGAGCATACAATTTGTTGTTTTCTCTTTTAACATTACAATCTAAGAGGCAGGTGATCTATTTTGATAACGATAAACCGTGTCAGTCATGCAACTCCCACCATCCATGACCAGGTTCGGATCAAGACAAATGGGATATTGACTTGGCAAAGTGTTGCAGCATTAAGTATATACGACCTGCCAAAGAATTTTAACAGTTCTTTCTTGTTCATAAATGTAGCAGCCACTCTTGAACATGTCCAATAAGCTTAACGAACTTAATAAGTACGTGGGTCGACCAAACTCTAGCTGCAACATAGTGTCCAAGCCAAAAGGCAGCTGAAACTTCCTAGGCATCATTAGAAGATGAACAAAGCATGTAGCAGGTTTTATGGGCAAAATAAGATGTAAAGTTAAAAAGGATATTATTTTAGTGATGTGACTCAATTTAAACCTTTTATATGTTGTTTGTAATTTAGAGTATATAAGGAATCGCTCTATGCCGAGGATCAAGGGCTCACTTCTCTTCTTTCTGCTATACGAATAAATAATTTGATTTTGATTTTATAACTAATCTAAATATTAATCTAATAAAAATTATTTTAAAAGTAATTAAATAAAAATGTTGGAAAGCATGAAGATCAACCCCTAAATGACACAATTCTGAATTCTTTGATATGTTAAAGAAAGATACTTATAAAGAACTTGTCATGGACTGCATAGACACAAAATCCGCTATTCGCATAATCTCATGGACCACATAAAAAGCTAAAACGAATTACACACTTATACAATTAATCCCAAGGACCACATAGAAAGATTAATTGACTTTGAAGATATAACAATCACATAACATATTGGGATGTCCGCATACCCTAGTTAATTCAAGCATCTTTACAAGCATTGACGTATATATAAGCAGAATCAAAACATATCTCCATAACTCAAAACTATATAATTATAATAAGGTTCAGGGTTACAAAACAGCCCTCCAACAATAGAGGTTTAGCCAACCATAATCAACATAATACAAGTAAGAACCACGAAGAGATTATGATACAACGCAAAGCATAGAAGTTGAAGAATTATCCCTATGTTGTTGAACTTGCAATCTCCAAGCACAAGTTCCTTCTCCTCCTCCTCTTGGCTTCTCCTCTTGGTGGCTCTCTCATGGCCCTAAATCTCAAATATTGTTGAAGTAATGCCCAAAATAACAGAGTTGGAAAAAATGGCCACAAATACCAGTTAGAGACGCTTAGCGTTTTCAATTTTGGGATGAAAACGCTAGATAGTGTGGCGTTTTGCTGGAACAGCAAAACGCTACACCGTGTAGCGTCTATTAGGGTTAACCTAATTAGACACTACACGATGTAGCGTTCTAATTAGGGTTAACCTAATTGATGCTTTCTGTTAGGGTAACCTAACAGAACGCTACATCATCTAGCGTTTTTGGTAAATAACCAAGACGCTAGACGATGTAGTGTTACTAAATGGTATTTGGGGGTCATTTTTCTGAATCTGCGTATTTAGGGCATTAATGATGAATATACGGGTATTCAGGGTCAACACCCTCCCGATAATATGCATGTAATATCTTATCTAGTAATAACCTAATATAAAGTGTTTAATTCCAATAGTAACATACAAAGAAATTCCAAAACTAAATAGGTTTCCAAAGTCAAAATTTGTAGTTGACTTCCTCCTTTGTTCCTAGGCTGTTTAGTTGGCTTTTTGGTACTCGGGCTCAATAAGAATAACAGAAAATTAAAATATCTTTGTGTGGGCTGTTGAATCGCCCAAATCCGACTTCTAGAACTCAGGATATGGCCCAAACAATAATTATTGCACGGTGAGCCAACAAATCTGAATTTTCTTCTAATTTATCCTAAATCCTTTCCAATTCAGAATTCCTTGCTCCGTACAATAAAATATTAAATCTAGTCAATAAATATCAAAATAAGTGCAAATCATAACTAATATGGAATAATAATCATCTAAAAAATATATATAGATATTTACTCTATCAGTTAATTTTTCAGATTTAACAAAATACAAACGAGATGCTAGTTTTCCTGAACAGTAACACTTTAAATCTCACCCTAGTTCAAAGTAGGAGCAACCCAGAGCCTGAGTGAATCAAAAATGTGAGGGGCATATCACATCGAGTCGTCATCATATTGCACACGTATTTGCCACACGGGGAAGCAAAAACCTAGATCTGCGGTTTTTCAATGACCATTAATGCAGTTTGCAGCAATTCTCTAGCCTTCCTATCTGGCGTACATCCGGCTGACTCCATTTCTTTATATATCAAAGGTACCTGACGGCAATCAAGAGAGTATAAACCTTTTAGCACAGACAGCCAAAGAAAAGAATATGCAGGGTTGCATGTCGGTGGCATATCTCTCGTAGAATATTAACCCGGTATGGTGTTGTATAATCAGTCCCTTTCAAATGCACACAATAATGTATATTTTATTTATTGATACATCGATTTTATGAATTAATGGAGTTCTATACAGTGAATATTGTGATCTACGTCACTTAGAGTATCAGACTCAGAAATTTTTCAAAGTATCAGATACAAGCTAAGATATTGCATACCTTATCGAACTTTTTTGACCTTATAAATGCCTTCATAAGTGTAGTGAAGGTAACCACATCTGGACTAATACCCTTTAAAATTAGTTAAAGCTAGTTAGTAGGATGAAATTACACACACACACAACATACGCCTAAATGAGAATTTCCTACACTTTCTTTGATATGTTGATAAACTGACAGTGCCTCCAAATGCCTTTGAGCAATAGCAAACGCATTGATCAAGACGTTTAGCATGATAAGGTTCGGTTCAATTCCTTCTGCTTCCATGAGCTTAAGAACCTTAACTGTCTGCTTACATAATCCCTGGGAAATAAAGAACAAGATGAAGCATATTTCAGGGAAAAGGAGGCAATCAAATATTTTTAAGATGGGATGCATAACATTACTAGTTCATGATTGTCTAAAACTTCGGATGAATTTGATTGCATACCATTCTATTAGCTGAAGCATTGTTTTAAATGCAATGAAGTAATCAACTTGAAAATTTTAACTTCATCAGCAGAACAAAATTCTTTCCTAGTAATAGCTCAGAAAGTATCTCATTTTTTTTAAAAATTTAAATGTAGAGGAATATGAATTCCGAACAAATAGTATAGAACCGAGACCTATGACCTATTCCGCAAAATATTTCGGAAGTTCCAAACAGTTAAAACTCAAAAAAACACATCTTGTAGTCTAGGATATATGGCTATAATCAAGACTAATTTGAGCTTAAAATTTTGTTCAAGTTTGACTTGTTACAACTTACAAAACGAGCTATTTACCAGACACTTGTTTGATTTGTAAATAAGTTCTGTCCCCGAGCAACTCGTGTGCGTGCTCATTTATATCTTTCATAAACTGTCTTGATGAGTATAATATTCAGGAGGATTTTCTTAAATTTGTTCGCAAGCTTATAGAGAGGTTTTTGTGAACAGCTTACTATGTTCATGAGTTCGGAAACTAAGCAAAAAAAAAAAAGTTTTTAAACATCAATACATTAATGAATTTCGATCTTTAGAACTCACCATATGTATTTGAGTGCAGAGAATACTCAAATCAAATGTTCATACATGTAAGCACTAATGGTATTCTATCTGGTCCAATATAAATAATTTTTTAAGGATTTGTTTTTTTTTAATTATAAACAGGCATTTTGTTGTTCATAGGAGATATTAAAAGCTCAATGATTTCTTGGTTGGTGCACATCACTATAAGCAAATACAGATTTTAATGTGGGTAGTCCTATAAGTTATTACAATTATATTTGTTTACAATCTATAAGTTGGTGAGATATTGGTCTGTGTGCAAAACTCTAAACATGCTATAATTGAAAAACAGGGAGCATTCAAATACGAGACTAAAAATCATGTGCTCAAGATTGTTTGAGCATTCCAAAACAACCACTATGTTTAAGGCTATATGGTTTGACGAGCCCAAGATCATTTATATTCGGGGCCACAAAATTGTGCTCAAGCTGGGGTTAGTTATAAATGAGCCAATCTATATCGAGGCAAACACTGTAACACTCATGAATGAATTGAAACTTATTTCTGGAGGAAGACATGCTAGACCAGAGAGTTAAAAAATTCTACCTTATGCTTAAATTGTTATCAATAAATAATAAAAACTGAATAGTTATCATGATGTGACACACACATACCCAAAACAGGGGATCCAGGAGATGGGGATTTCTAGAGAAAAGGATAATGGTATTCACAAAATTCTGCGAATGCATGTAAACTCAGCAATTAATATGAAAAGAATGCAGTTAATATGAAAAGAGTGATAATACTTTACCTGTTGTGCATAGGCATTTGCTAGCACACAAAACAGGCTAGCCGAAAGTTGTACACCTTCGGACCTTAAAGCATTTATACACTCTTCTGCATCCTGAAATCTACCATACTGCCCATAAATATCAACTAGAACTGCATATACAGCTCCACTTCTTTGATGTCCCCAACCTTTCAGTTTCTCAAAGTTTTTCTTTATAACGTCCCATTTACCCTGCTCCCCCAAACAACTTATTATTGTGACGAAGATCTTTACATCAGGATATAGCCCTTGCTGCTGCATTTTAGTAAACAACTCGAGAGCATTAGAAACTTTGCCATGCTTGCAATGCCACTGGATCAAAGAATTCCATGTCGTGATGTCTGGACTTATTCCTTCTTGTTGCATTTTATCAAACACTTCTAAAGCTTCTCCTAGCTCACCAAATTTCCCTAATGTATCAATAATACTATTATAAATCCGCTTATCAGGCACTAACCCAATTTCTCTCATCTCTCTCACAATACCTAAAGCTTTGTTCCACATCCCATTGTCCCTATAAAGGCCAATAACCTTGCTACAAACAAATGAATCAAGGCGAAAACCCTCGCGCTTCATCATAGCAATGACTGACCATGTATCTTCCAACCGCCCCGCAGAAACATAATAATCAAGAAGGATCTCGTATGTTTCCCGATTTTTCTTCAAATTGAAATAATCCATTTGCAATAAAAGCTGATATGCCAGTCCTAAAAGACCTTTCCTCAAGAAACTTGAAAGTAACAAATTACACAATTTACGTCTAGGCTTGAACCCAATTTGTAACATTTCTTGAAAGATTGCCTCAGCTTCGCAGGTTCTGCCATGACTTGCAAGACTAGTTACCAAGCAAGAATACGTTACGGAGTTTGGACGAAAGCCTAAAGCTTCCATCTCCGAAACAACATTCATAGCATCATCAACATCCCCTTCTTTACAAAAGGTGCATATCAAGTCATTATATAATTCAAAAGACATTTCCATCGTATTGGTGTCATACTTAAAATTCTCAATGGCATTATAACAGCTGCTTGTACTAAAATCTTCAAATGTTTTCGGAATAATGGAACAGCAAGAAACATTCGATTTCTTAAATTTTAGGTGGGCATAGTAACAGTAGGCTCTAAAACAAGCAGCAGACAAATGGGCAGGAGGATAAAGATACGGATTCAAGCCTAAAGACAACCTCAGATTCATAGTACCAAGATGCAAGAACCTGGGATTTGCTGTCGCACCATAATCAAAGCAAAAAATAAACAAATAAAAACAATCCCAAATAGCTAGCACAAGATTGAAGAAGACATATAAACACAATATTATTATTATTCACCTGAACATTTGCGCCTTGAAATTATAATTTGATTGTGCAGAATTGAAGATTAGTTGTAAGTATCTATGTATCCAATTCCACGGCGCAGAAATTTAACTAATCCCCTTCGGCTCTTACTGCACAAGTAGCTGCTCTGTTTCACTTTCATCTCCTTGCTCTTATATCAAAACGGCACTCTAAATGTTATATAAGAGAAAAATAGACAAAATTGATATTTTGTTTTGTTTTCAAGTCAATTATATTTTTATATCTTCAGTATTAAATAGTTCAAAATAACTACTAGCAAGAATAATTATATTATTGAGTAGTTTGAAAATCAATTATTTTCTTCAAATATTAGGTGTTGAATAATTTATAATTTATAAATATAATATTCATATTAAAAGATACGAGTCTAGGTTCTATGGAGACTATAAAATCTTGGAGTATTGGAGTCCAAGATCTCTACTGTCCATTTAATTGTCATCCAATGGTTGACATGTTTTGACATTTTGTTTAGTATATCTACATATACATATTTTACGGTATTATATACATATAGGTTGTTGGCAATCACATCTAAACTTAAATCACAAAACTAAATCACAGGCTTTCGGTTACGTTATACAATCATGTATAGCTCGCAACATGTTACTTCGTTGAGTGCTCATGTTTTTTATTTTGTCCTGTATTTTTATCATGTTCTGCACTTTATCTTGTATTTCCAAAAAATGTGTGTTTTCTGTAATTTTCCGCCCATATTAGTGTTTGATGTCAGTAAATCATCAGCAGCTTATTTAGTGAACACGTATGATTATCTTGCTGAACGAATATACCTCTAGTCAGTTCATAGTACATCAACTCTCTTAATTAGCACTCTTGTGCTAAATAATGAACTTTCTTAGATTTAGACTCAAACTATCCCTCACAAGCATTCCGATAATTTAATTACAGATATTTCATTATTTTAACTATTTTAAGAAATTCGAAGTACATACAGGAATTCATGTTCTGCATATGACAACTAAGTCTTGCATTCTTCAAGCCAAACTTTTTGAGTGCTTTCAATTTCTCGGGAAGAACAATGTCCTTCATTTGCTGCTTAAAAGATAAATATTGTTCTCGATGTAACAATTAACTGGTTAATCAAAGTGCGGGATATGCTTGCACTTAATCACAATTTAAGTCACGTATGTACTTTTTTTTTGTTATAGGTATACTTCAGTTTTTCAATAAAAAAACAAATAATCTTAATTAATTTTTAATCCTGACCATTGATTGATATATCTTGATTGATATATCTTTTTAATGGTGGATGTTCTGGTCTCTAAAGACTCCAAATTTTGGGGTCTCCATAGAACTCAACTCGACTTTTCTAACATACATATATCACCGAAACAAAACTGAATACAAAAATAAGCCAGAAGCTGACTTAAAGTCAGAAGTCAGTTTGTACTTTTTTCAGTGACTAATTATTTTTTTGATAAAAAATATTCCTAAATCATAACTTATTCATAAATCATTTTTATTATTATTATTATTATTATAATTTTAATAAATCATAAGTCATTAATAAATCAAAATTACTCAAACAGACATTTTAAACTCTCAGTTTATCAAATAAGTCGGGTTAAGTCATAAGTCACGTTAAGTCCTAAGTCATAATCTCAGCCAAACAAACTACCAGTATATGTATAAAAACTAAAATCAGACGGCATTTTTACAAAATAAGAAATAATGCAAAGATTTATGAATTAGAATTGTTAAAAAAATCTTTGTTTCACGTTAATATAAAATCCACATGTATACATATCACCCAATTTAGTGGAATTAGATAGCTGCCTGCCATTCCTTACGCCATCAATCTAAATGCAAAATTATTAAAATAGAATGTCTGAAATCCGAGGAGAACAAACAAACTAGTCTGATGAAACAATGGCTTAAATCAACTACTGTATCACATTATGTTACAAGCTATTAGAGATTTGATCAGAATTTACATCTGTCAAAACCGACGTACCATCAGTATGTAGTGAAAATGATTCAGCTAACCGCACAGCATCTTGAACCCTCAGACGGGTTCCCTGCTGTCCAACAACTACAGAGGCGACCCTAGCCGCTAGAGTTCCCATGCCTTTTACATCTGACAAACCACGTAATATACCATATAGGATACCTGAAGCATATGCATCACCAGCACCACAAGTATCCACTGGCACGCATGGAGAATAAGGAGGTATACATACAGCTTCCCCTTTTACACCAATGTAAGAACCTCTTGGACCATCTGTAACGGATACTAGTGGGATAAAGTGACTAAGGTATCTCGTCGAAGTTATAGGGCTTTCCTCCGAGGAGAAATGACACAAAGCCCTTGCTTCATCACTATTTGTGAAGACGATATCCGCATAATTTTCAATGATTTCCCTTCAAAAGAAAATATAAAATTTTAAGGTGCAGGGTAATGTAAAAGTTCACTATTTAATCATCTTGAAATTCCGTTTTACAATACTGTACACTAGGTTCTGAGATTATCTATGCTAGGTTTCTTTCACATCCTATGAGTTATGAGAAGTCGCAGGTTTTCTGTAGTTACTTTTCTTATTTTAGATGATATAGTCTGCAACCCCAATTGAACTGTGGAGCATATATAAAATTCTAGATCTTACATAAAATGTTATCAACATAATAGGAATTTTTTTAAAATCCGATAGAAAATTATGATAGAAAATTTTATTAGGATTGAAAATTTAGCTTTGTGTAGGCAAGAAATCTAGGTGCATGCTTGTGCAGAATAATCAAGATGGTAAAGCATAGCATATATGTATGTAAGAACTTCACCAGAAATTATCATAATGTATGTATGTATGTAAAAACTTCACCAGAAATTATCATAATGTCTCTCAATGCAGGAGACATCTGATGCTGTGACAGCAACAATCACACCACTTCTCCGAGCAAGTTCACATGCTTTGGTAATTGTCTTAATCGTGTCAGGAAGTTCGAATAGATATCCTTCAACTACTAATATATTTGTTTTGGAAATTATGCTAGCCAAGCAGGGATCGTAATCAATCCTTGAAGATGTCCCCTGACATCACAAAGTAGGAAAACCTTATCATGGTTGCATCCCAAAATTTAAGAGCCAAAAATTGAGTATCAGGAACAAAAGAAGAAATAAAATAGTACTACCTCCGTCCCCTTTTACATGTCCATTTCGACTTTTGACCAGTCAAATTGAATATATTTTGACTGATATTTTCATGTATCATATAATTGAAAAAAACAATAAAAATTATATCATTAGAAAGTATATCTAGTCTATTTTCATATACAACTTTCAGATTTCAAAAATAATGATTAGATAATTTATAATGTTTAGTCAAAAATTGGTCAATTTGACTCCTTCAAAACCAAAATGGACATGTAAAGGGGACGAAGGGAGTAGCACTCAGGAATGGATAACTACAACATTTCTAGAATTCAAGAAATCCAGGATAGGGCTATTGCAAGAAGAAGAGCAGCTAAATAACATATACTTAAAATGAAAATTCACAGAGATTAAAAAGTAGTATTTTGAGTTTTCATCAGCAGAACGCATCAATATCGCCAGCGTAAATAGCAATTTTTTGACTAATAAGCAATCCAGTACGTAGAGGCCGTAGTTTCCACATACACATAAACATTGGGTTATATATCAAACTAACCACCCATTACATCAAAATGTCTCACTTTACCCACCCATCTCATCGGAGACTCGTTTAAGCCACTATAAACCAAATATATATCATTTTACTCACATCCCTATTTATACCTATTTACTTAATCATTTATAAAAAATCAACCGTTTGTTTTTTTACTACAAAACCACCTTGAGTACCTTCATAATTGTCTCTATCATTTATCAAAATAATTTAAAAATTTCCAAGGCAACATACTTAGGGTGACCACATAAATATATATATTTATTTCTAAATATTTTTTTTAATAAATAGCTATGTTGCTTTATTAATTTCCAAATTATTTTGATAAATACTAGAGACAATTATGAAGGTACTAGAGGTGGTTTTGTAGCAAAAAAACAAATGATTAATTTTTGATAAATGATTAAATAAAAAAGTATGAATAGTATTGTGGGTAAAATAATATATATTTTGTTTACGGTGGCTCAAACGAGTCCCCGATGGGATGGGTGGGTAAAGTGAGACATTTTGACGTAATGGGTGGCCAGTTTGATATAAAACCCCATAAACATTTCAGTTGCTACTACGATTCTCTAATAGCTTATCACTCGCATGAATTTACACAGTGAAGTGATAAAGTTATCTTCCCTCTTGATATCCTGAAACATAAGAGTCCCATATATTTTTTTTTCTTCAAATTACTAACTATAGCACAACGTAAACAACCAAACTTGGGTATAACTGAGAGCAATATTAAACGTACCTAGTTCCACATATAATACTACTTGTACTTGACAATGAATGCCCAAGTAGCATAACTTATATTCCCTCCGTCACACCATCTGTTTACATTTAAGTGGGGCGCTAAGTTTAAGGAAATTTTGTGAAGTGGTGAGAAAAGTAAAAGAAGTGGGTAAAGTGGTGGAATCCATTTATATTTCATGGATAGATTTGTAGAAGTGGATGTAAGGAAAAAAGGGTGAGTAATTTTTATATTACAAAAGTTTAGTAGTTTTGGATAATTTTGAATTGTAAAGAATTGAGAGAGACGTCTGAAAAAGGGAAATGTCGAGAAATGGTCGGGACAAAGGGAGTATTAATTAATTTTTTAAAGCAGTTATGAGTACTGAACAACATGAAGCTTTCAAGTGAATAACATCAGGAGGGTAAAACCAATAAAACTAATACCACTTGGAAGTAACAAAATCACATTTTTACCTGATATGCAAGCATTGTCCGCTGAGCATCAGGAGTTGTAAGAACTATAACCGTCCCTGTTGTGCCATCTTTAACTGCTTCAGACAGAAAATTTACATTTGCCCGACGCAGTTTTGTTCTGCAAAATACATTTGAAGTTGAAACTCAAAAAAACTTGCAATGGTGTACATATTTTTTAATTACATGTATAAAAGTATATTTCAGATTAGATAATTTTAGAAATCATGAAGACAAAATCTACAATGTAAGCAATGAGCTAGCTATGCAAGAGGTCACAGAAACCTTAATTAAAGACATAATTCAAGCACAACTTTCTAGTGCAAACCAAGTTCCTTTCCTTCAATAAAATGAAGAAAAATACAAGAGTTACCTGTAAAATCCACCAAGTGGGTCGCTTCCAACACTGCCTGCCATGGCTACATTCAAAGGAGGCCCCCCAATTGGTTGACCACCAAGCCTGGCCAACGCGACTAGGCTGTTAGAAAGAGATCCACCAGCTGCAGCTTTATAGCTGCATCCATCCATTGCACGCAATACCCTTCCTCTCTCTTCATGATTAACGAGCTTTCTAGTACCCTTCTCAATCCCCAGTCTCTCCAAAAATTCATCATCAACCATGCCAGAAAAATCTACCTACGAGGTTGTAAAACATAAATTTTGTGATGATTAAATGAAGAGTGGATAGTAATCTTGCTGAGAAGTTAAATATTCCTATAGGTATGCCATATAACCTAGTGGCAGTACATTACAAAGAAAGAAAATGGTATATGTGTATAATACTGTCACCACATTCTTTGTGATTTCAGGTTCACATAAGAAGGCATGAGAAAATCCAAAGTCTTGTTGATCTAAAAATATAAGTTATTAGTTAAATATAGTATACAATTTAGTTAAGTATTTCTCATAACACCTTAAGGTCTGGAGACAATTGGTTTACCTAACATGTTATTAGAGCTCGGTTCAGGGAGGGATCCCAGGCTCAAGTTCCCCCACCCCCAGTTATTTATATTTAATTGCTTTTTAGTGCTGTGTGTATAGCTGTCCACTCACAGGGGAGTGTTCAATATAGTGCATTCTAATTAAGGCATCTTACTAACAGCTTAGGGTTTCTGGAGAATTGGTCAATTAGAATTACAAAGAAGGAAAAATGAACCTTGTTATACACCGTGACTCACCGGTAAGTATGACTATCATATACACAATCTACATAAAAATGTGTGAATATTTATACATGACTATATATATATGTGGCTTCAAGTTTCTAAAGGCCTCCATTAAAATCATTTTGTCGATGCGTCTCAAATCCATCTTATACAATCATTTAATTGACAATTCAACCTTACTGATGTGGATATTACATAAAAATATATCTTGAAAACAATTTAGTGGCATGGGTCACTCATTTCTTAATATTATATATATAGATATACATCTCTACGTTGAGTTAAACAGGAAAAATAATATTGTCATAAATCAATACTTTACTTATTAAAGACGCATGAAATTCATTATACAACGATATTTCGCCAAAATCCTCACATCTGTACAATCTGATCATCATAATTAATACATACCATAAAATTATCATCAAATAATCATCGTACGCGGCATTAATACAAAAATTAATTTCCCATATATATAATGTCTCCACTCTGACTTTTTCAAACTTAGCTACAATTCAAATTTCTAATTATTTTGGTGTTATTTAATATACTATGAAGTAGAGATGCACAACAGCCAGTTATGTCGGGCCTTCCGGGAAATTTTCCGGCTTTTTGTGCATCTCTTCTACTAAGTATAATTTTTTTTTATATGATACCAAACAATATAAATTTTCCAACTACATTGTACCATATTTGTAAAAACACTGTTATAACTTATATGTACAAACTTTATTACCTTGACTCTTCGATTTTGGCCTTATGCTCGGGTCGATCAGACATGACGTAGGTGTGGGTACTAGGTATAGGATATGAGTCGATCTTTTATATGAAAACGAGAGACTTCATCTCGCAACAACATAAGTTCAAAATATATAAAAGGCCTTATGACAACTTATTCGTAGAGAGGTCCAGAGAAGTCCATGGAGAAGTTCGTCTTCATTACTTGGATATGACACATAGAATCATGTTTATAAGTTTAATCGGTAGAAGACAGTACTCACACTACTTTTTACTCCCTTCGTCTCATCCGAGTTTTCACACTTCCTTTTTGGAATGTCCTTCTCAATTTTACACTTCACCACTTTCTAAAAGTAGTAGATCTTTATAATACAAAAACTAATCCGCCCACTATTTTCATCTACTTTTTCTAATTTATCAATTAAATATTAACGAGTCCCAACATTTTATTCGCTTTTTTACTCCTTAACACTACTTTAAACATTCTTTTAAACATTTGTGCTCATCTCTAATATAAAGAATTTATGTGAGTAGTAAAACAACATTGTGATTTGGATTCTATCTCAATAAAGTGATACATCAATAAGAAATTATATATTCATCCACTTTTTCTAATCTATCAATTAAATATTAATGAATGAGTCCCAACACTTTACCCGCTTTTCTTACTTCTTCACACTACTTTAAACATTTTTTTTTAACATTTGTGCCCAACACCAATGTAAAGAATTTGGATGAGTAGTAGGAAAACAACATTGTGATTTGGATTTTATCTCAATGAAGTGATATATCAATAAGAAATTAATTCAATAATCACTTTTGTTTTACAAAAATATTATGGAAAAGAGCGAAATCCTATCCTTTTTGGTAAATTTAAATAAAAGTCATTTTGTTGCAGCCATAATTTATAATCAATTTCTTCATAAATGTAAGTTAACACTAAAACAGAATATATTCTGCCACGTGATATATTCTGTCATGTGTCGCTTCTCTCTTTTCCTCATATTCCTCGGCATTCATTTCTTTGCATGTTTTAAATGATATAAATTTTCATTTATTTTTATAATGGATATTTAAAATATGTTTATGAATAAATACATTTATTTTAACAAATACAAGTGAACATACTAAAAGTTTTTAACATGTTTATAGTATAACATTAAAATGTGTTAAAGTGTAGTTATTCACAATACTTTCTAGTTTCTATAATAAAAAAAATAATATACTACTTTTAGTCAGATTACTAAAATAATAAATAAATAACTTTAACCAAAAAAAAATTTGAATTAAGAAAGATATAGTAAATTATGAATATTATTACATAATATATATTATTAACATAATTATATTTGTTTATATTGTATTCAATCATTTTTTGATTAAAGATATAACATCAACCAATGTTTTGGAGCTAATCTACTAGCAATATAAAATAACTATTTCTTACTCTTTTATTCTTCGACCCACGGCCCCCCCGAACTTACGAGGCATAATGGCATGGAATTTAAACGTTATAGCAATTTCAATAGCTGTGTATGGTTTCTCTTTATTTTCCCAGTAGTCATTGAATATACAAGCAACGCCCCTTCTCACACAATGCCTTTTATCTAAAACAATTTAGCACCTATGACTATTTTAACTAAAGTCTCAGTATCCCCTATGACCTTTTTAACTGAAGTCTTTCACTTGTCTTTCCATAGACTGATAAACAAAGATAATATGGACTTTTAAAGGTTTTTTAACTAAAGAGAGTCTAAGTTATCAAAGAATAATTATTAAGCAGGTGGCACCTAATAAATCAGTATGGTTACCACTTACCAGATACTATATGAATCAAGTTAAAACAAACATATGCTAAAGATTATAGACAGCAACTTATGATGTGTTTGTTTTTAAGTTGATAAATATACAATATTAATACAAATTCATTGTGTACAGATATTAGAATTCATATATGAGTTGTCCATCGCACGAGCATGAGCTGGTCTTCATTAAGTGAGAGATCCATTAATAAAACCCATTATGTTTTTTGTGCCGAATTTACGTCTTGGCGATGATAAAGAACTGATAATTCTTCCAGAGTTTGATAATCACAAGTTCTATGACTTGTTTATTTGATTTTTTTTTTTTCATTTATATGGTCGATTTTAATGAGATACTTGTTTGAAAAAGTTTGCAGAAAACTGAAAAGAAGTTTGAATTGCAGAGATAAATTGAAGCTTCAATTGAAAGCTTAAGAAGAGAAATTAAAAATTGTTAAACAATGAGAGTAAATTGCTTTCTTATCATGTTTTTGGAGATTTTTGAGCTCACGTGATAAAGCACATGGAAAAGCCCAAATTGCAGATTAATCTAAATATGTAAATTGTTTACCTAACGAAAAAAGGGCTTTTTTCAAAAATACCCAAGGTACAATTTATTTACTTTTTAAATTAGGGCGCAACTTGAAAAGCAACTGCTTTTTAACCGGTGTTGCAACGTCATATGCAACTTTGACCGATTTCAGAAAATAAAGGTGAAAACATGGGTATTTTTGCCAAAAAAAACAAAAGCTTTATACCCTGTATATAATCTGAGTCACTAGTCAAACCAGCTAGCTGAAAGACAATGTTCTTCATGACCAATAACTACTAACCAATAATCAAGTGACTAACTAAACTCTAATCAGCTAACCGAAACATATATACGAATAACGACATGTTCATAGCACGAGTAATTTCCAGTATGGTATAATCAAATGGCATTATCATTACAAGTGCTTATGAAAATGTTTGGTTCAATTTTGGCAAAAATAGAAGGCTACTCAGAGTAACTCTGAGAGCCTCTAAGTGTAATCCTAAATAATATTATAAACAGCATTAATACGTAGCAATAAGGAACCAATAGAGGGGGTGAATGAGAATACCATAGCTTGGCCGAGACCTAACACATCCCAGCGGTCAGGCAAGCGGGAATTCCACGTGTTGGCGGTGTCGGCAACATACTCCACCACTCCTTGTCCATCTTCGTCATCGTCATCGCTATCGTGGGATAGTTGTTGCTCATTGCTGCAATTACACGGAAAAGAAGAAGAGAGGGGTTTGTTCAAGGTAAAATTGAAATGGATTGGGGAATGGAATTGGCGGTGATTGAATATAGTGAGTGGTTGATGCCAACAGGGGGAAGAAGAACAAGTCGTGATTGGTGGACCAACGGGAGAGAGTCGAGGAGAGAGAGGAGGAGAGAGGAGAGATAAATACACCATTCTCTCTCCGAGAGACCAAATTGATATATAGATAGATAGATTGATTGATTGCAAAACCTCCCTCCCACCCCGCCTATACAATCTCTCTCTCTCTCTCTGGTTGTTATCTCTTTCGTTCCGCTGTTCTTCTCCGACGGATAATTACTTGTTCGCTTTCCTCCCGGAAAGAAGATATATGTAATGTAATAATAGTAAGAGATAAAAGAATTAGAACCAAGGCATCTATCTACGTGTTTCATGCCTCATCCATACCTAGCGCCGGCATGTTTTAACACTCTCTCCTTTTACCTTTTCTACCTCTTCCGATCTGCACTTATTTTTTTCATTTACATTAACTAGTTGAAAATCCGCACGTTGCGGCGGCCTATAAAATTATATTAATGATTCAATATTAATATTTGTAGAATGCAATAATTTTGTGGCTATTTATAAAAAGTATATTAATGATTAAAAATTAATATTTGTAGGATAAAATAAATTTTATATTATAAAAATCTTGATGTAGTACCAATACTAATACATAAAATTGCAAAATTGGACTATAATTCATGGTGAAAAAAATGAAAAATATTCTACACATAATTAACAATAAAGCACGACGAATCTTAATTTTATTTGTGTTTTTTTTAAAAAGTAATCATGTTCTTACATTGTCACATTCCTCCAATTTTTTTTTGGATTGATTGTGCACAAAAACATCTAACTTAAAACCGTGAGATAGCGGTCTATAACTACCTTTGCTTGTAACAACCTTTATTTTTTAATACCTTATGAACAGTCTTCACTTAAAAATTGCTTGAATGGAGCAAATAGATATGAATAATATTTTCCTATGTACAAAGTAAATCATATAAAAATTAACAATAACAAACATGTTCGATGAACAAAACAAATATTATAATAGAATAACCAACAAACATACATAACTAATAGTTAATTTATTGATATCATCCATTAATATCATGTCAAGACTATATTCTTCTCCCGTGTTTGGATTTGTCGACTCCCACATAACGGTCTATAACTACCTTTGCTTGCAACAACCTTTATTTTTTTATAATACCGTATAAACAGCCTTCACTTATTGTTGCAGAAGAACGTCATCACCGATCTAGAAGTTGAGCAAGAGAACTATCACCACAGAGAGGTGAGAGGTAGGGTTGTGGTGTTGAGAGAGTAGGTCGTGTTTAGATGATCCAAAACCCTACAATCTATAGGGGTATTTATAAGTGTAGAAAGACTTGTGTGCTACTCTTTACCATAATTAAAAAATCTGAAATAAAATTTGATTAAAACTTTCAAGCTGTTATATTCCATAAATAATCTGAAACAAAATCAGATTCTGAAACTTGTTTCTAATATATCCTAAAGTAAAAAAGGTAGTTCTAATTTTTGATATTTTTCATCCAAAAATTCCAGAAAATTAGAAAAATAGAACGGAACGATGTGAGAGGCGCCACCTACACGCCCCTCGCTTCTCCTTTATATAAGTATATTTCTATAGGGGTATTTATAAGTGTAGAAAGACTTGTGTGCTACTCTTTACCATAATTAAAAAATCTGAAATAAAATTGGGAAAATAGATTTTTTTGCCACCCAACTTATTATTTGTTTAGAAACCTACCACTGAACTATAATTTTTTTCTTTTTTGCCACTAATATTAGGTTCGGATTTTTTTTTTGTCACTAACGTTAGGTTCGGATTTGATTATTAACACTATGTTACTCTTTTAAGAGTTAATTGCATTTGACACCCCTTTAATTTCAGCATGTTGCACATTGCACCTAATATTTTTGGAATAAACACTATGCAGCCCCTTATTTTTAACCCGTAGACACTTTGCACTCTTTCCGTTATCTTCTGCTGTTACCGTTAACTTTTGAAGGGGCATTTTGGGAAATGCCCTAAATGTGTCATAGGTAGTTTATCTTAGAGGACGAGAGTACGGATTTTTTTACTCAGAAAGGAAATCTCAAAATTAACTTATGGAACTATATTTATAAAAAGTGGGAACCTTAAAATACGTGACAAGTAGTGGTAAAGAACTATAAAGTCAAGTGATACCATATATTTGTGGAGTCTTAAAATAATTCATAAAACTAAATTTTTTAGGTTTTTAAAATACCTGTTAAACTCTCATACTTCAAGGTAAACTAGCTAAGGAACACATAGATGACTGTATATAATGTTATAGCACATATCATATCACCTTAATATTGCAGACTACCACTATATTTTTATAATGCTAAAAAAATGACATATTGTTAATAATCAAATTAAAACATAACGTCAGTGACAAGAAAAAATCCAACGTTTTCTTAAGGAAAAAAAACCAACATTAAATTTTATTCAGAAAAAACAAAATAAAATAATTTTTGAAATTTTTTGGAGTCTCAAAATGGGTGTCCAACTCTGGTCCTCCAAGGTAAACTACCTGGGACACAACATAAAGATATAGACACTTATCAGATCGTCATTATATTGCAGACTAACACTATATTTTAATAATACTAAAAAAATAACATAGTGTTAATAATCAAATCCGAACCTAATGTTAGTGACAAAAAAAAGTCCGAACCTAACATTAGGGACAAAAAAGAAAAAAATTATAGTTCAGTGGTAGATTTCTAAACAAATAATAAGTTGGGTGGCAAAAAAATCTATTTTCCCAATAAAATTTGATTAAAACTTTCAAGCTGCTATATTCCATAAATAATCTGAAACAAAATCAGATTCTGAGCTACTATATTCCATAAATAATCTGGAGGATGCGGGCGTCTCTAGAATTGCTCGATTCAGTCTTCTGATTTTTCTTGAATTTCGGAGAGAAAATATAGTTATAATTCAAAAAATCAGGTTCAAAAATTCTAAAAGTGATACAATTCTTTTCTTATTGAATTCTAAAAATGATACAATTCTTTTCCTTTTTATTTAGTATTTCTTATTAAATTCTAAACATGACACAATTTTTTTCTTATTTAGTAATAATCCTAAAACAAATAGGATTATATTTAAAAAATCAGGTTCAAGGATTTCAAAAGTTAATACAATTCTTTTCTTTTTGGATTTTAAAAATAATACAATTCTTTTCTTATTTAAGAATCCTAAAAAGAGTAGGATTATATTTATTTAAACTAACAAACATAGATAAAATACAATTTATATTTAAGATTTGTAAGGTAATACGTACAAATTTTATTTTCAATTTAGTCTTATAATTTTTTTTTAAAATTTTGTATAGAAAATAAAGATTGTAAAGATAATAATCATTAAAAAAAACTAATAGCAAAAAAATTAGAAACACAAAAGAATAATAATTTTTAAGTAATAAATAGGAATCATAAAATAAATATAATTAACAAAAAAATAGGATATATAAAATAGGAATCATATATTGATTTTATAAAAATGTAAATGATTCTTGATTAGTATTTTGTTTGACGGGCACAGACGCGGCCCAAACCAATTTTTATCTAAATAATAATAAATTTTCTATTAGTATTATATTTGACCTAAAAGTGGCTAATATATTTTTTTTCAATGTTATGATATTTTTTTGTTAAAACGGTACCACAGTTCAAAATAATTTTTATCCAATTATAATTATAATTTAAAAAATCAAGCTGAAAGATTCCAAAAATTAATATAATCCTTTTTTTTTCTGAATTCTAAATGCAATTTTTTTCTTATTTAAGATTGCCAAAAGGAATAGGATTATATTTATTTAAAATAATAATCATAGATAAAATACAATTTATATTTAAGATTTGTAAGGTAATACGTACAATTTTTATTTCCAATTTAGTTTTATAATTTTCTTAAATTTCGAATAAAAAATAAACGATTGTAAAGATAATAATCATTAAAAAACTAATAGCAAAAAATTAGAACCATAAAAGAATAATAATTTTAAATTAATAAATGGGAATCATAAAATAAAAATAATTAACAAATAAAATAGGAATCATATATTTATTTTATGATAACGTAAATGATTCTCGATTAGTATTGTGTTTGACGGGCACGGGAGGCGGCCCAAACTAATTTTTATCTAAATAATAATAATTTTTTTATTAGTATTATGTTTGACGGAAAAGTGGCTAAAATAATTATTTATTTATTTTATAATATATATTTTTGTTAAGACGGGACCACAGTTCAAAATACTTTTTATCCAATTATAATCTTTAATTTTATCATAATTAGAATAGTTATTATTAGTATTGTGTTTGACAGTAAGGCGACTCAAACTAATATCTAAATTATAATGTTTTGTTATTGGTTTCGTGTTTGACAAGAGAGCGGCTCAAACTAATTTTGATCTAAATTAAAATATTTAATTTCATCCTAAAAATAATAATTATGAATTAATATTGTTTTTGATGGGAGTAGTGTTCGAACTAATTTTATTATTAGTATTGTGTTTGACAAGATGACCACTTCAACAAATTTTCATACTAATTATAATATTTTTTATTTGTGATATGTTTAACGGGAAGATAACTCAAAATAATTTTTATGCTATTATAATACTGATTCATATCAAAATTTATCACGCGGCCGCCGCGAAGCGCGGCTTTTTTCACTAGTTATAAATAAGGAGCAGATAATTTCAATACTTTTACTCAAAGCAGTCTTCTTTCAAGTCCGACAGTATTTTTTCTTTCAAGACAGAAAATAAACAAAATTAAACAAACACCGTCTCTAAAGCACTCTCTTTAGGGTTTGGTAGACATAATTACTCTCTTTAGGGTTTGAATAAAAACAAAGAAGAAACTGACGGGATTTATAATTAAATCATTCAAGTCGAGATATGAGACTACATTGATACCAGAACGGACACGAGAAATAATCATAAAATTGGATACGAAAGCGGATATGAGGATTTGTGGATAATCAAATTATTATACAATTTCCTTGGTAAAACTTCAACTTTTCAGGCTAGGTCTCACCAGAGAGAAGTTCAGGAAAATTCCCCAAAGGAATACACTCCAGCAACTGGAAAGAATCTATATTTCCAAGGGAGCTGAGTCCTGGGATCACAAGAATAATAAATTAATGCAGGCGCACTGGAAGTGCATTTGCTTTAAACAGGGCCGGCTCTATGTATAGGCCATTTAGGCGACCGCCTAAGGCCCCCAAATTTTTAAGGCCCAAAAATTTAAAATTATCTATTATAGGCATCTATATGTGTGAAAAAAACTGAAAATTGAAAATTAATATATAAATCTGGTAAAAAATTGTGATATAAATAATAATTTATATATGATCGTTGTTTTTTTATAAAAATAAATAATTATAGTTGTATTTATTTTTTGTGCTCACATAACGATTTGTCTATTTATATCTATAACCTAATAAATGTCAATCAATAATTATTTTTTTGGAAATGTAATCTAAATAGAGGTCACAATTATCATAAAATGAGATATTGAACATTATATGTATTTTTATATCAATTCATTTTTATTTGAATTCATTTGATTTCTAAACTCTTCTTTTATGCTAACTTTTAGTTTTAATAGTACACTCCTGTACACTAAAATTTTCAAATAATAATAAATTATTTGGTAATAAAGTATAGATTAAAATCATTTAAATACCAAACCAAACCAAACAAACCCAGTATATCCCGCTTAGAGCAGGGTCTGGGGAGGGTAAACTGTACGCAGACCATGCCCCTACTCATTTAGAGTAAGGAGGCTGTTTCCGTGAGACCCCCGGCTTAGTGCAAGACAAAGTTTTGTGTGAAATATAAGTAGATTGTACCTTGGCCCATGATTGCTAACACATGGGACTCACCTCCATCGGCAATGCATCTGTGCATGAATGATCTGAGCCGTTGCACCTGCGCCTTGTCCTAAAAGCATAACACCAGAACACTCAAAACCCCTGTAAGCCACTAAACCGAGTCTCAACTACTCTAATACGCCTTCGCCAATCATTCTTATCTAATGTCATATCTCCCGTTAGATTTAGGGCTCCCAAGTCCAAACTCAATTGATCAGACCACGTCCGACGGGGCCGACCTCTCTTTCTCTTTCCCCGAACCGATATGCGTTCAACCCTTCGAACCGGGGCTGAGTTACATTTACGCCGAACATGTCCATACCAACGTAAACGCCCCTCCCTTATTTTCTTAGAGATAGACTCAACCCCTAAAAGGCGTCTAAAAGTAACATTCGGTATATGATCTGTCATAGTCTTACCACAAATCCAACGCAACATACGCAATTCTGCTGTCTCTAGGCGACGTTCCTGAGCCTTTCTCAATGGCCAACACTCAGAACCATATAGTAATGACGGTCTGATTGCCACTCGATAAAATTTACCCTTAAACTTCAAAGGTACACTTTTATCACACAACACACCAGAAGCAGCCCTCCAACGAAGCCATCCCGTCAAAATACGATGAGTCACATCCGCTGAAATATCACCATTACTTTGAATGATAGAACCCAAGTATTTAAATGTATTTGTTTGTGGTACACGGGCTTGCCCGATACATACAACTACATCCTCCTCATGAACCTCCTCACTGAAATTGGCACATAAGTACTCAGTTTTAGAACGGCTCAGACGCAACCCATAACCCTCCAGCGATGTACGCCACCGTTCTAGGTTTATATTAACATCGTTTCGAGACTCAGCGATTAATACAATATCATCGGCAAAAAGCATACACCAAGGTATAGGAGCCTGAATATCACGAGTAATCACATCCAAAACCATTATAAAAAGCAAAGGACTTAATACCGACCCTTGATGAAGCCCTACCTCAACTGGAAAATACTGAGTATCCCCAACAGGTGTCCGAACACATGTTCCCGCCGCTGAATACATATCCTGTATGGTTCGAATATACACCGCTGGAACCCCGCGCGCTGCTAAACATCTCCAAAGAACAGCCCGTGGTACACTGTCATAAGCCTTTTCAAGATCTATAAATACCATATGAAGATCCTTACGACGCTCTCGATATTTCTCCATAAGACAACGAATGAGATAAATTGCTTCAATGGTTGACCTCCCAGGCATAAAACCAAATTGATTCTCCGAAATGGAAACAATTCTTCTAATCCTGCACTCAATAACTCGTTCCCATAGTTTCATTGTATGACTAAGCAACTTAATACCACGATAATTACTACAACTTTGAGCATCACCTTTATTTTTATATATGGGGACAACAACACTCAACCGCCACTCACTCGGCATCCTGGATGTCCGAAAAATAACATTAAAAAGAGCCGTCAACCAGCGTACACCCTGTTCCGACAAGCACTGCCACACCTCAATCGGAATCTCATCTAACCCAACTGTCTTACCTTTACCCATCATGCTTAAGGCTGCGCGTACCTCTGCCACAGTAATATCTTGACTCGCACCAGCATCACCGTCAGGAACATGAACAATCTCTTGGTCAAATACAATCTCCCTTCCTCGGGCTGCATTAAATAACTCCGAAAAATACCTACCCCATCTCGCTGTAATATCCCCATCATGAAGTAAAACACGATCATCCTCATCCTTGATATATCGAATCGAACAGATATCTTGACGTCTCTTGTTACGTGCCTTTGCAAGTTTAAAAATACCATTCACTCCCTCCTTAGTACCTAGACGCCTATACATTTCCTTATACGCCTTAGCTTTTGCTTCCGCGACTGCCTGTTTAGCCATTCTTTTCGCAACTTTAAATATTAATATTAAATTTAAAATATCTATTATTTAAAGATATTTTATTTACCTGAAAATAATAAGCATCTTCATACTAAACTATACATATACTTTATATTTTTATAATAGAAATACTAATATAAAGTAACATAATTTTTACGTAATGATGTTATATAAATTAACATTTAAATATACAACATGAAATAATGTGTTGGCCGCTTATAGAAAAAGTATTTTGAGATCGTTTCCTTCTCAAGAAAAAATAATACGAAGAGATTGTAATGTTTAAATGATGTATTAATATTTTTATTAATATAAAATTTATTTTTCAAAGAATTAAGGCCTCATTTTAATTTTCGCCTAAGGCCCCAAAAGATCTTGAGCCGGCCCTGGCTTTAAACTGAGCAACCATGCAAGTCTCTGAACAAACGGACACATCGGAGCATCTCCAAAGTTGGCACCCTTGAGGGATGCCAATTTTGCCGCATAATTGAATACAATTGTTTTTATGTTCTCTGTCTTATAATACATCATTCTTAACACTTTTTAGAAAAACTGATATATCAAGTTGGCACCCATACCACTTCACAAATTAAAGCACTCAAACAACATCACTACACTCTGACCAAATGCTAACAAGAGACGTACTTTGTCATGTCATGTGACATTGACATCACTCTTGGCACCCATTGTTGGAGAGTTGCAATTAATCCTGTTGCTTATAATACATGATGATCGTGAGAGTAATTGCGTCATGTATTACTTCTGACATGAAAGTCATTCCCTATTCCAACCTATATAACATCATTTTCCTATATTGTTCAAAACTGTTTAAGTTACATATATATTCTGTATAGACCCAATTATATATAGTTTAAGAGTTTATAAGGATCATCTTCATATTAAATTAATTAGAGTTCGCTTTTCTTATTTAAGCTGCAAATATATTCCGCATAGACACAATTATATACAATTTAAAAGCTAAGAATCATATTCGTATTGAATAAGACATTTGAGCCATGTTTGTTCGAAAGATTTATACTCTCGGAATATCTACATTATTTCCTTCATATTTAAGAGATTATAATCCCGCAATCATATTTTTGATGCAATTTCATAAAAGATATTATAATACCATAAAAATAGACTAAAACAATGATTGAAATATAAACTCATGAGATTATGTGGCCAATTTGATAACCTTATTTTTTAGAAAAAGAATTTATTTCCGGAGAAAAATACATAAAACTCTATTTTTTTTGAAACAAATCATTATTGTTTGGTTAAATAACGAATATAAAACACCTTTTTAACATTTATATTTTAAAAAAATTCTAAAAATTAAGATAAATAATATAATGATGTGGGTATTATAACCCTTCCAAATAAACATGATCTTAAAGCAAATAAATTATCATGGACAACATTCTTGGAATTACGTGAATAAATGAGGAGCAAATTATTTCAATGCTTTTACCTAAAGCAGTCTTCTTTCAGGTCCAACATTACTTTTTTTTTTCTTTAAAGCATTTTCAAGTAACTTGTAAAAAAATCTCAATAAAATACTTTAACTACAGCATGGTGTTTGGATTTTGGGATACATGATGAATCAAATGAAAAGAAAAGAACGAAGAATATGATCTGTAAAGTAAAGGTGAACTCAGTCGTAAGAATTTACTTTGGATTTTTGCTTTTGTTTTTGAGAAGCGAACAGTGAAATTGGCTTGTTTAAATTGTGTAGTGCTGAGACATAAAGAAGTGCTCATTTCTCTTTCAAAAATTGTTCTAAAAATCCACTGATGGCAACAACTAGTGAGCTTTATAATCTTAGTCATCATGAGTTTGTTCATGTTAGCCATCATCATCCATTGATACTCATCGATGATTTCGACAGTAGTCGCGTTGCAGCACCACTCGTGTGCTGTATATGCGAAACTCCGATAATAGGAGTCTCTCCTGCATACACATGCTCTCTTAAGCATTCTCCTTGTTCTTTTTTCCTGCACAAAAGATGTGCAGAATCATCACCCAAACGTATCGTACACCATATGCATCCACAACACCAGCTTGACCTCTTTGAACGTAGTTATTACCTCAGAGAAATCAAGGGCAGAGTTTGCATTGAGCTTGCCGATGTCTATTGTGCAGCTTGTACCCGCCAGATCTATCCAGACATTCTGGCTTACAATTGTAGATTATGTGAGTTGGATTGGGTAAGACAAGAATCTGCAACAATTGTAGATCCATTTGCATTGTGCGCAAGATGTGCTTTGATGGAGTCGGTGCTGGATCACGAGGGACACCACCACTCGCTAACATTACTGCACAGGACAGCTTGTTTCTCGTGTGATGCTTGTGGAATTAAAGCTGAAGAATTTGGTTCTTATATATGTCATTCTTGTCACTTCTGGATCCACAGCAGCTGCGCTGCATACCCTCGCACCATCAAACTCCGAATTCACGAGGACGATACTCTGCAGCTCATTTATTCTATTCCAGAAATGTACAGGAGATTCATTAGGCATTGCCCCATCTGCAGCCAAGGGCTCGAGCCAAAGAACTGGGCCTATTTCTGTGAGGAGTCGGGATATTTTGTTCACATCAAGTGTGCTGCTGAATTATTAGCGTAAGCTCTACATTCTCTATGCTTTAGTATATGATATCTTTTAAGCACTTAATGTATTTTTCTCTGTATTTAATTCACACCATCTCATGTTCTAATGGACGCATAGACTTGTTTTAAGTATTCTCATTCATATTTCCTTGTTACAGGTCAGGGAAAAATGTGATTGAAACTGAAGATGATAATGAGCAAACATATTCTGATCTGTTGCAATTTCCACTCCCAAGAATAGAATCTTTGGTGCAGAATTTAATAGCAGCTCACCGATCAGGCAAATGGACTCATCAAAGGAACGCAATAGAAGATGAAGTTGATAAGTTGTTTCTTTTTGAAGAACTTGAAGATGCTGATCATAACAGTGATGATGATGACAATGATACTAACAATCTTATTGATAATGGCAAGGAGAGTCCACTAATCAATCACCGGAGTACTCATCCAGAGCGTAAGTTGTTTCTTTTGGAAGAACTTGAAGATGCTGATCATAAAAGTGATGATGATGATGAGACGGACACTAACAATCATATTGATGATGGCAAGGAAAGTCCCCTAATCAATCACCGGAGTCATCCAGAGCATAAGTTGTTTCTTTTGGAAGAACTTGAAGATGCTGATCATAACAGTGATAATGATGAGAGGGATACTGACGACCGTATTGATGAGATGTTGGTGTGTGATGGATGTGTCCAACCAATCTCAACAGCTTCGAATAAACGTTACTATGGCTGCATCGGATGCAATTATTTCCTCCACACTACTTGTGCCAATCACTTGCCCTTGCAGTCCCGTCCAGGAGATTGTCCACAGGATCCTCAACACATATTAAAGCTTCATAATTACAATACTAGTCCATTAGAAACTACTCTCTGCTGTCGATGCAATGCACGTACCAATGGATTCACATATCGCTGCTCCCCATGTAAGAATTCTATTTGCATTTCCTGTTATCTAACACCTCACAAAATTAAACATGAGTATCATAAGCACCCCTTAGTTCAGCGTGAAGCCACGTGGAACAAAACTTGCAACGCTTGTTTACAGAAAAGAAGCGTTGAGTACGGATGTGAAAGTTGCAGTGACATCCAGATTCATCTAAGTTGCGCTGTGTCATTCCCAAAAACAATACATCACAGATGGGATTCTCATTCTATTTCGTTGATATATCCTCCAATATATTACAAGGGCTTAAGATACTGTGAGAAATGCGAGCTGGAAGTAAATCCAGAAGCCTGGTTGTATCGTTGCAGCGAATGTGATCAATTTTTTCATCCCTTATGCATTCGACAACCTCATCTGAAGCTCGGCCATACGATAGATCCATCAATTACTCATACTTTTCACCCGCACCCCTTAACGTTAAAGATGATATACAAAAACAGGTATCCTCAACGTCTACATAAATCTTTGTCCTGTAGAGAAAGAATTTGTTTAGGGAACATTCTTGATGAACCTCAACAACTAGTCTTAGAATGTGCTGGTTGTAATTATATAATGTGTCTATATTGTTCCTCCCGGCAAATCAGTTTAAAGCCTTTAAAACTATGAAAAGAACTCATCCGGTGTTCTTGAGCCTGGAGTCATGGAATCAAATGGAGTGCGCAGAATGTTCGAACCTCGAGTTGTTGATTTCCTTGTGCATCTTTACAAGTTCTTTGTCCTTATTGCTTTAGAGGTATTCAATTACGATTTTAAAGATTTTTTTTTTTCATTTTGAAATCCGGGTGTATTCAACTCATATTTTAAAATATGTATCAGAATCTTGGGGTATTCAATTAGGATTTTACTTTGGATTTTTGTTTTTATTTTTGAGAAGCGAACAGTGAAATTGGCTTGTTTAAATTGTGTAGTGCTGATACAGAAACAAGTGCTCATTTCTCTTTCGAAAATTGTTTAGACTTGAGTTGCTTAGAAATCATCTTGTAGTAGCATTGCGGAATCCGAGATCTTTTATTTTAGTCATGATCATCCACTGATGCTCTTCGAAAATTTCGACAAGTAGTAGCATTGCAGCACCAGTTGTGTGCTGTATATGCAAAACTCCGATAATAGGACTCTCTCCTGCATACACATGCTCTCTTGATCAGCTTGTTCATTTCTCCTGCACAAAGGATGTGCAGAATCACCCGATTATATCATACACCATATGCATCCACAACACCTGCAGCTTGAGCTTTGTAATTATTATTATTACATGAGTCTTGTGTCTGTTGGTATCGCTTGTGCAGCTTGTACCCGCGTGATCAATAAAGATATATATATGGGCTTACAGTTGTACATTGTGTCAGTTGTATAGGCACTACAATAAAACAGGGCAAAACCGACCGACAAGATATAGTTCGGGATAAAACCGACGGGCAAAAGTCGGTCGGTTTTAACAAGAACGACTTCGTTCTGCCTTGCTGGCAAGACTTCGACTTATTTTAACCGACCGAAAAGAGCTTGGTCGGTTTTAGAGCCGACCAATATATCTGTCGATTACGTGTTTGTGTAATTTTAATCAATTTTTTAATAAATTGTTAGACAAAACGATGTTGTTTTCTTTCTAAAAGGCAAAACTGACTATTCGTCGGTCAGTTTGAACCCTATTTTATAAATTTAAACATGTTTATTTATTTGGAAAATGGATTAAATATACTCATCACGTAATGGGTTACAATACAAAAGAACCCATCCTCTCCTGTCCTAAACCCGACTAGCTCAATTAAACCGACCATATATGTTCGGTTTATTATGCTCGAAAAAAATTTGACCATTTTTGGTCAAACATTTTAACCAACCGACAGTGGTCGGTTATAGTTACATACGTGGCACTTGCGTTCACATGACACCTGATGGCAATGGAGGGCTCGAACCAGCAAGTTGCGTTGAAACTGACAAAACCGACCACCTCTGTGGTCGGTTTTAAACCCTAAACACGAACAATCTGTCAAAACCGACAATCATTGTTGGTCGGTTCTAGGTCTAAAACCGATTGTTTTTCGACTTAATTAACCGACCGTATTTTACGGTCGACTTTATCTAGTTTCTTTGTAGTGAGGGTAAGACAAGAATCTTTCAAAACTCCATTTGCATTGTAGGCAAGATGTGTGTGATGGAGTCAGAGGAAATCCACGCAAGGCCAGGTTACCCACATACTAGCACTACAAGAAAAACAGGCTCAGACAACACCTTTCAGACAACGCTACGAAAAAAAACCGTTGCAAAAAAGAAACACACAACGGTCGTTTTCTGGACCTCAACTAACCATTGTCTAAACGAGGATCATACTACTGTTTTTAAAAGCGTTGTTAAAAAGTATGCCAGAAAGTGTGCTTGACACAACAGTTTATAAAGACCATTGTTTTTTAGACATTCACACAACGGTGTGTAAAACTGTTGTTAAAAAATATACAACGGGTTTCCTAAACCATTGTAATTAGAAAAGTCATACAACAGGGACGAGTAACCGTTGTTATGTAATAAACAACGGTTGGGGAAACAGTTGTGTTTTCAGATATTACACAATACTCTGTTGAACCGTTGTAAAGAGTTTACAACGGTTTATAATTCTATTGTGTATTCTTTGTTAGACAACCTTTCTTGGTAGCATTGTTCTTTAGACCTCACACAATAGTTTATCTTATATTATGTCTTGTCTTTGATTTGTTAAGACATGTGCTTTTTCGTAAAACCGTTGTCTATATCACTGTAAATTTTTAAAAAAGATGAGCAGAAAGAGTGAAGCCCCTGCATTACCAAACAACTACCAAAACAATAAAGAGTAAATTTTGACCATCATCAAACTTTCAAAATTTCACATAAAAACAACAATCAAACCGAAGACCAAATATTTGAATTGTGCATTACAACAATGTGAAATATGTTAAAAAAAGGCATCATTCTAGTTGAATTCGTTCATCTACATCACGCATGTAACTAGCATCCTCGTGCAAATCATCATCTGGTAAATCGGGCATAAAAAACTCAGACTCAAGCTCAACTTCAACGGATCCTTCATTTTCATCTTCAATATCATCGTAGTGTTTTCTCTCGGGAAACTTCAATACCACTGACCATGATTTCTCGAGGGGGTCATCAATATAACAAACCTGCTTAACATGTGTTGCTAATACAAATGGATCATTCAAAAAACCAGACTTGTTCAAATTGACTAATACATATCCTAGTTCATCAGTCTTGATCCCTCTATTCATATCAACCCATTTGCATAAAAAAAGAGGGATCCTAAAGCTGTTATAGTCCAACTCCCATATATTATTTATAACTCCATTGTATGTATGTGACGTATGATTAATATTTCTGTCAGTAGCTTGCACAACCATTGTTTCAGCATCTACACACACTCCACTACATTGAACTTGACGTGCATCATCCCGAGACTTGGTGCTAAATGGAACCCCATGTACCTTATAACCACTGAATGTAGGCACATCGCTGTTAGGCCCATCTGCAATCCATCTTATCTCGTGTGGTATCTCCTTCCCATCTAGTAAATCTGATGCAATCTGTACAAAAATAAAGATACATACAATTTGAACGTTTATAATAATAGATGTAAATGGTTGAATATAAACAATAAAGCATTCATAATACCTTTTCTTTAAACCATTTCGGAAAAGTTTCATTTTGCTTGTTCTTTAACCACATATCATCATTTCCATGTTCTGGGAATTCGTCCATCAAGAATGACATGTGTTCACTATAATTAAAACAATGACATAAAAATTAGGATAGCTTTGTAATTGATATTTTACTTCTTATATGATGATATTAAAAACAACTTACTCAAAATATGGCACAACATCCGTGCTATTTTGTAGGACGCACAAATGTGCAAGGTTTAAATCTTTGATGCTCGGGGTGATCATTGTGGCACCAGATAGTGGTCTGCAAATTAAATCCTTTGTACGCCTTCCATTTTCTGGAACTCCGACAGTTGCTTCTTCAAAATTAACTAAACACTCAACTGCCTCCTCTGCAATATATGCCTCTGCAATACAACCCTCTGGCCGAGCCCTGTTTCTTACATATCCTTTGAATGTTTTCATGTATCTTTCGAATGGATACATCCACCTAAGGAAAATTGGTCCGCACAGCTCAACCTCTCGCACAAGATGAATTGAAAGGTGAATCATTATGTCAAACAAGGAAGGGGGGAAATATTTTTCAAGTTGGCATATTGTTATAACCAATTGAGACTGCATTTTCTCCAATTTATCAACTTCAATGACTTTACTACAAATAGCCTTAAAGAAGAGACAAAATCTAATAACAGTGTCCCTGACCTTCTTATGCAGTGATGACCGAATCGCAATTGGGAGTAAGTGATGTAAAATCATATGGCAGTCATGAGATTTCATTTTGGTGAGTCGGAGAGTTTCCATTGATACTAGACTTCTAATATTAGAACAAAATCCATCAGGCAACTTCGTTCCTAAAAATGATGAGCAAACAATTTTCTTTTCCTGATGGGTCAAATTCCAAGATGCCAAAGGCAATTTCTCCTTTTTCCCTGCCGTTTCTGGCCTGAGATTCAATCTTATTCCCATTGCAGCCATGTCAAGACGAACAGATTCCTTATCTTTTGTCTTTTTTGGTATATTGAGCAAAGTACCTAATAAAGCTTCACATACGTTTTTCTCGATATGCATGACATCGAGAATATGCCTCACCGGCAAGAACTTCCAGTACTCGAGTTGGAAAAAAATAGAATGCTTCTTCCAAACAGGACGAGGATCATTTTTATTTCGCTTTCGTTTTCGTTGTGTCTTACCATAGACATGGCCTCGCAAATGTTGTACTCTTTCAAAAACTTCCTCCCCTGTTAAAGGAATAGGTGCAGAACCTTTTTCAACCGTGTTATCAAACGCTGCTTTCTGTTTTCGATATGGGTGGTCACGTGGTAACCACCTTCGATGCCTCATAACCACTGTCTTCTTGTAATTAGGAAGCCTTGTAGCTTTTGTCTCATCAACACATACCACACAACCGTTATAGCCTTTGACAATGTTGCCCGATAAGCTACCAAATGCTGGATAGTCGCTGATTGTCCACAATAATATGCCCCTGAGTAGGAAAGACTCCTGCTTGTATGCATCATACACTTGCTTTCCATGCCATAATTTCTGCAGATCTTCTATTAGTGGTTGAAGAAATACATCAATGTCATTTCCGGGCTGATTTGGTCCGGATATCAGTAGACATAGCATTATATACTTTCTTTTCATACAAATCCACGGTGGAAGATTGTAAATTGATAGCAAAACAGGCCAACAAGAGTGATCGGTACCTTTGCCGTGGAAAGGATTAAAACCATCAGATGATAAAGCCAACCGAAGGTTTCTAGGTTCAGAAGCAAATTCAGGCCACTTCTCATCGACGTCCTTCCATGTTTTTGAATCTGCAGGATGACGTATTTTATTATCCTTCACTCTCTCTGTGTGGTGCCAGGTTAGGTCCTTTGCCGTTTGAGGTGAATTAAACAAATTTCTCAATCGTGGCAATAACGGAAAATACCAAAGAACCTTGGCTGGAATGCCTTCAATGTCCTCTCCTTTTTTGTTCTTCTTCCATCTTGAGGCATGACAAATGCGGCAACTAGACTCATCTTCATCTATATCACCACGATATAAAAGGCAGTCATTCGGACACACATGTATTTTTTCGTACTCCATTCCTAAAGAACACAAGGCCTTCTTAGCTTCACCAAAGGAAGAAGGAAGAGAGTTACCTTCTGGAAGCATAGTGCCAACCAGAAGTAGGAGTTCAGAGAAACAATTATCGGACATCTCGAATTTTGCTTTCAAGTTATATAACTTCACTAAAGCTGTCATCTTGGTAAACCCTTCACATCCTGAATACAGAGGTTCATTTTCAGATTGTAGATGCCTTAACAAATCTGAGGAATCCAGGGAAAGATCATCGTCTCCATCTGTTTTGATGGGGATTTGTTCCACAGATTGTGAACTATCAGTATGTTCAGTGGCCATTGGACTTTGGTCTGTATCATTCTCTCCATGCCAAATCCAACATGTGTAGGTCTCATCAATACCATTCTGAAAAAGATGATCTTTCACCATTTGAGCGTTCCATGATTTACTGTGTGCACATTTTATACAAGGACAACTAATTTTGTTTGCATCACACCCATTTTGTACTGCAAAATTCAACAATTCATTCACACCCAATTGAAACTCCCGTGTTCTCCTATCAGCCCTCAACCATGATCTATCCATATTTGAGAACAGCCAACAAACCTAACAATTGAATAATAAAACATATGTTATAAACCTGAACAACATGTCATTCGTATATAAATTCTGTTTAAATTGAGTTATAAACAAATCAAACTAGTACAAATAGGAGAACAACAAGAATTCGAGAATCTACTACATGTATTCAAAAATGCCAAAATGCAACTGATTCTAGAGGAACTCAAATAGAACTGATGCCTCACTGAAGTAGAACATGTGGTTTGAATGCTTAAGTTTGAATCTCCAAGATACACAAAACCCCCAAGATACACAAAACCCACAAACCCCCAAGATACACAAAACCCACAAACCCCCAAGATACAAAAAACGCACACACCCACAAGATACACACAACCCACAAACCACAAACAAGAATGCATAAAGTTTGAATCTAACACTACATACTACAATTCCTGGACAGCAGAGAGAAATAATTGATAATAGAGACATGAACAACAAGAATGATTTGAATATAAGAGAGCAAATAGATACAAAATCCACAATCAAGAGAATTGAGCCTTTATACACAATAGGATGATAACGTTTGTAATTTGGGGGAAATGCTAAGAACCCTAAAAACAAACTCGTTTGAAGAATACCTCAGCTCTTCTTGGAGATGAAAGCGAGCGCTGCTTGTAGTGACGAGGGCAGCTAATCTTTGTCGAGGAAATCCAGAATGAAGAAGCAATTAAGAATGAAGTTATAGTTCGGACAAAGATTCATCTATGATTCGTTCATTTCAATTTGTTAATATCGTAACAATCTTTCGTTAATAACGTAGCAATCTTTCGTTTAAATTCGTTAAAATTGTAACAATCTTTCGTTAAAATTGTTAATATTATATTTTTGGTTCGTTCATTTAAATTTGTTAATATCGTAACAATCTTTCGTTAAAATTCGTTAATATTATATTTTTGGTCGTTAAAATTCTACAACAAAGGTCGAGAAACTCTTGTATCAATATTTATAGGACAATAGTTTACTGCAAATAGGATGATAAGCCATTGTATTAACTAGTGTTAAACAACGGTTTATTCACTAAAGATTGCTAACGTATTGTGTAACTAACTTTCCAACAACGGTTTTGGGGGGAAAATCCGTTGTTGGTAATAGAACAACGGTTTACGATCTATAAACCATTGTGCTAATGATTATAAGGCAACAGTTTCACCTTTGCACTAATTAAGCACAAACTTTTGACACCGATTATAAAAATAAATATTTAATCACTATATATATATATGTATAACCTATAATACCTATCTAATGAGAAATATTATTTGTACCCATGTACAACTATAAATAACTTATAATATCTTTTGAGAGTGATATTGTAGATATCTGATAACAACACAGTGACTAGCCGGGATATGTACTTACAACATATGTTATACTCACCAGATATATTTAGATGTTGATTCGTATATTTACATATATACCACATATGTTATACTCACCGGATATATTTAGATGTTGATTGGCATATATCTACATATATACTACATAAGTTGAAAGCACCTTGTACTGATCATACGAAGATTCGTATCCATTCATGTATTTAATTTATCACATATTTAGACTATTTGTTAAAAACTGAAAATATTTAGGTTTAGGCCCACATGTGTCATCTTTTTTTCTTTACTCATTTCAACATTTTTCTCTAAAAATATTAAATATAAATTATTTAAAAAAATAATACTACTTATTGAACGATTATTATTTAATTATCGACTCAATAATAATATATTTGAACTAAAAATATTATATTTTTCTTACAACAATTTCTTAATTAAATAGATTAGTCTCATATATATTATTTATACTTATACAAATTTTATATTTCCAATTCACCATTTTATACTAAAAACAATATAATTCCCCCAAAATATTTTAGGTGAAAAACTGGATTCTCACCCTTTCCAAGTGAAATATTTTGAAAATGGAGCCCTTTTTCCCCTCTTTGGACACAGCTTTTACCCGATTCTTTCCCCCCTTTTAGTCGACACCTCACTTTTCTCTCTGAACTTTCTCTCACCCGAACCCTTCTTGTCTCCAAACCCTCTTCCCTCTCATTGCGCGCTCTTGGGTTCCAAGGTCGTCTTCCCCTCTCTAGCATCTCTCATTTAAGGTAATCTCCCTCTCTCTAGCATCTCTCATGTTATAGTCTCAATTCATTTTTGATTGTTAATTTGATTGCATGACTATATGATTATGTTGTTTCTTTAGTCTCTATATTAAGGTAATCGAACTCATGATATGATTTTGTATCATAAACCCTGATTGTTGATGAAGGAATCTCTCTCATACCATTTGCATGCAACTTATGTAACTGCCATATATAAGTGGGTTTTATGTGTTTTTCGATTTGGGCCTTTTTGATATGATTTAGGTATTTTATTAAGGTAATCGAACTCATGATATGATTTTGTATCATAAATCCTAATTTTTGATGTGGGTGTTTTCGAAATGGGTATTTTTGATTTGGGTGTTTTTGACATGGGTGCTACATTTTATTGTATGATCCATGGTTATGATTAATGATTTGTTAATATCAGAGTATCTTGTGTTCGATATGGGTATTTTATTAAGGTAATCGAACTCATGATATGATTTTGTATCATAAACCCTAGCTAATTTTTGATGTGGGTGTTTTCGGAATGGGTATTTTTGATTTGGGTGTTTTTGACATGGGTGCTACATTTTATTGTATGATCCATGCTTATGATTAATGATTTGTTAATATCAGAGTATTTTGTGTTCGATATGGGTATTTTTTATATGATTTTTTTATTTGGGTGTTTTTGATATGATTTCTTATCTGGGTGTTTAATTTATTTTATGATGCATGTTTAAGATTAATGATTTGTAATATTACAGACTTCTTATGGCGCCTTCGAAAAAAACAAAAAGACAAAATCAGCTCCTAATCAAGGGGCGGCCATGTTACTAATGAGGGCTCTAAAAAGGAATCAGTCGGTGGAGATACAAACTCCACCAAAACCTAGCGGAAGCACCTCTTCCCCTGTTTCAGTTAAAAAGCAAGCCATTTCGAGTAACCTGAAAAAGCAATTGAGTAAGAAGAGAAAGCGAGTGACTGAGAAGCCGACAGCAAAGAAGAAAGAAGGACTTCAGCTTTTGAAACGTGGGCCTGTTTCAATGCATAGAATTGTGAGACGAAAGATTTCGGGTGTCAAGCTTGAGGTGTTATTCAATGCAAAAGGTGAGCCGTACGGCGCTGCAGCTACAGAGATGCAATCATATATTGGGGTTCTAGCAAAAACCAAGGCTCCAATATACTATGCCACATGGAAGTTGGTTCCGCTGGAAAAGAAAAAAAAGATATGGGATTGTGTGAAGGTACAAAATTTCACATCACTGAGTAATTATACACTAATTCAATATATATACAAATGTAGTTACTCACAACTTTTACAAATGCTTACGCGTGTAGATGGCGTTCGAAGTTCCTGAATCAGCACAAAAGTTAGTGCTGAGATCTGCATGCCAGAAGTGGAGGGAGTTCAAAAGCAAATTAACAACTAAATATATTCTTGCTCATGCTGATCAACCTCACCTGCTGAAGCATCCTCCAGCAGATTATTCTTTTATTGAGAAGGCTCATTGGGATAAGTTTGTTGCTATGCGTACAACACCGGAATTTCTTGTAATTAAATTTCTTTCCTTGTCTATTTCTTACAATTCTGTGGTATTATATTTATGTACTGTAACATATTTTATTGCTAACATTGTGGTGTTTTTACGTAGGCAATCCATGAAAAACACTCAAACATAAGACAATTGAATAAATATACTCACCGTATGTCTCGCAAAGGTTATGCAAACCTAGAACAAGAAATGGTTAGTGCTCAAGAAACATGCTACTATTTTGTTTTGTAATTAAATTATTAGTAATCTCACTCTTGTCAAACATGCTTCTTAATGCAGGCTGAAGATGATCCTACCATGGAGATTGATCGATCGGACACTTGGGTCAAAGCTCGACAGGATGAAAATGGAAATTATCTCGATGATGATGTTAAAACAATTGCTGAAAATATTGTAAGTTATTCATTTCAGTTTGAAGGAAACATAGGAAACAGGAAAAATTTAATTAGTTATATATTATTTAACTCTATTTTTTATGTTATGTCCATTTTGTAGGCGAAGATGAAACAGGCGGTTTGTGAAGGAAAAGTGGAGGTTTCTGGGGTTGATGATGTTTTGACCAAAGTGCTTGGTAATCCGGAACACAAAGGACGAGTACGTGGGCAAGGGGTTCATGTGAAACAGTCAACCTACTTTAATCTTCCAAGACCAAAGAAAAAAAGGACCATGGATGAGAAGATACAAGAAAGTGTTCAGAAGTTTGTGGCAGAGGAGACAGAAAAGATTGTGAAGCAACGAGATGCATTCTGGATGGCTGAGATAGAGAAGTTAAAAGGAAGTTTAAGTGAAAAGATTACAAGGGCAGAAGGTAGTCCTATGATTGATTCACAACAAGGGAGCTGTTCCAAGGGTGCACAAGGTATTTTGAAGGAGTTAGATGTGTCTGGCTGTGTCAAGAAAAAATTGGATCTTGTCGAAGATCAAAATGTAGATGAAAAGAATGAGAAAGTTGAGGATGTTGTACCAATTGGTGGTGGGGATAATGAAATTGAGATATTGTTGGAAAAGAGTGTGAAGGATGATTTAGGTTGTTCAGAGTGGCTTCTGGCTGTTGGGAACACGAGCAATGTTGTTGCTTATGCAACAATGGAAACAGATGTGCCAAGTGGGAACCAAATTCTTCATGGAGTCCCAGTGGCAAAAGAAAATGCACGAGTGTCAATCACGCGTGTAATCCAAGGATCTGCTGCAATTCCTTTCCCAATCCAGGATGAAATCACAACTGTGGAACAAGCAGTTGGAACCTATATAGCTTGGCCAAGAGAGCTTATACTTGAAGTAAAAACATCTGTTTCTCCAGTAGAACCAACTAAAAAGGTTACATTTTTCTAATTTATAATTTTGTAAAAGAAGTCCTGTTTTGTATATATGCTTGTACCTTAAATTTGCTGGCTAATTTTTTATTTTCAGGGTGTTAAGAAAAATGGTGCAAAAAAGATGAAGAATGTCAAGGACTGTGTTGAGTATGTGGTTGAAATGGATGCAAATTACCCTCCTTCTTTAAAGCGTTTGTGGCTTTGGGCAAAGGGTACCCTAGTTGACGGAGAGACAGCGCCTTTTGAGTTGTCTGCAGAAGCTTTTGGATCTACGAAAAAACAACGTCTCTTTCTCTCAGACGTTTATGCTCTATGCACGAGAGGTGAAATATCAGCCTCGATCATCTGCATCTACATTCAGTAAGTATCAAAATTAATTTGCCTTGTCAGTTATGTTTATATACGAGCTATGTGTTAACCAATGCTATATTTTATATACAGTTTATTGCAAGAAAATTTGAAAAGGAACAAGATGACAGATCTGATAGCTTTCGTTGATCCTAGCATAATTGGCGCTACAAATTGTGGTTCTTGTGCAGACAGGTCACGTGCCCTTTCTTTTAGGTTCAGAACTGCCAAGAAAGGACAATACTTTCTACTGCCGTTTCACCATGGGTTTGTATTTTATTTTATTTTTGACCTCCTATATTAGTATTTAAACAGCCTATTACAATTAATTATAACATAAATCTTTTTGTTTGACTTGTAATTGTAATACATCAATATGCATTTCTGTATTTTTCATTTATGTTGTATTCATGATTTTACTAGGAACCATTGGGTTTTGAGTGTTGTCAATCCAGAGGCACAAGTTGTTTACCACTTGGACCCTTTGAAGCGGAGAATTGCAAGTCCAGAATGGATGGAAGTGGTTGACAAGTGAGTAACACATAAGAACTTAATTTATTTAACATTCACATTTGCAATTGGACAAGTGATTTCTAATGTCTATATTTGTTATTTTATTGAAGTGCCATTAAAATTTATAAGGACAAGGCGAAGAAGATGCTGAAGAAGAAAATAATCTGGGAGAATCTCGTGGTATGTTTTTTCATAGCATCTATGTTATGAGTTCTTATTTATATCAGGGTACATGTAAATATTTAATTCAATATTTTTCAGGGAGTTCCGGTCCAGAATGGAAGCAAGGACTGTGGAATATATGTCATGCTCTATATGAAGGAGATATGTGAGGACAGGGAACTTGACTTCTGCTCAAAGGTAAATTGATAACTACTTCGATTTATGCATGGCAGACTTGTTCTTTCTTTGTTCTCTTCCAGTGAAAACTCACTTTAACTTAAATTGATTCTTTTTCAGTGGCTCCGTAGGGGAAACAACACTTTCAACGATGATGATGTTAATGACATTAAGAATTCTTGGGCAAAATTCTTCCTTAAGCACCACACCTAGGGTGTTTGACTCTTCTGTTTTATGGATATGGTTAATTTGGGATAATTTGGTGGGTTTTTGAGGGATTTAGTACATATTTATCTAAGTTCTTTTTTGGGAACCAGTTCAGAGGAATATTTTCTAGAAATGGGTGGTTTTGTTGGTGGATATTTATGATGTTTTGGGTGGTTGAATTGGCGGTTTGATGGGGTGATATTTTATATGAACTGGATGGATGTTTTTAGTATACTGTTGTTGGTTATGGTTCAATATATTGATGTTGGATATGGTAATTATATTGATGTTGGTTAAGCTTGTAATTCTGCCGTTTCGATTTAAATAGGTTTGCTAAAACAATTGTTTGATCTTTTGTTAGGCAATGAGTTCACATTCAGGTTTCTTGTTACAATATGTATGAGACAATAGTTTGGTTCCAAAAGGTGTTAACAAATGATTGTACAAACAAATAATACACAACTCCTTTTAACAACAAAACCATACAGTAATATAGCCTACACACAACTGTTAGTTAAAAAAGAAACCATTGGCAAAATACAATGTTCACAACTCTTTAAGAAATAACTACCGTTGTCCCACATTATTCTCACAACGCTTCTCCAAAGAAAACAATTGAATATGTAAAAGCAAGACTACACTTTATTTTAGAGAAACCATTGTATGTAAGGCAAATCAACACTTGTTGATAACCTATAGACTATTGTGTGTAAGGCAGATTAACAATTGTTGATAACCTATAGACCATTGTGTGTAAACGAGATCAACAATTGTGTGATAATCTATAGACTGTTGGCTAATAAGATACCTTACAATAGTCCATAATACGACACAGTTGTCTTATCAAAATCTTTACAATGGGTAGGATCCTAGAAACCGTGGAATATATTAGAGCAAGACAACAATTTATTTGACAGAAACCATTGTCATAAGGCTAATCAGAACTTGTAGATGACCTTTACTCCCTTGAGTAGTACCTTGTTTAACAATTGTCCATTGTACAAAACCATTGTAATTTCAGAAACTGGGCAATTTTTATGATACCATAAACTGTTGACTAAACTGAAGCAAGACAACACGTCCACTTAAAGACACTGTTGTGGAAAAGAAGATTAACAACAGGTTATCACCTAACAAACACTTGACTAATCACTTGTTTTACAATAGGTAAGCGATCATAAACAATTGTCTCATCCAGCATTCTCACAACATTTTGTAAAGAGTATCCTCTTGTCTTAGCCAGAGACAGACAACGATCGCGTACCGTTATCTCATCCTAGGACCAGACGGCATCTCAATACTCAACGGTATTTGAGGATTTCAGACAACGGGCAAAAACCCTTGTCTGATTCATTTTTTCTTGTAGTGTAGAAAGCAGATATTCTTCGGTCACCCGCGGCACCGCGCACTCGTTTTGAGAGATTCTTGGTTGGATGGTCAAACTTTTAAATCATCTCAAACCCCTAATTTTATTCCAAACCTCTAACTTTCAAACAGGTCCAATAATTTTGGATTTGGATGACCTGCACAGGTCACGGGAGAGATCACCAGATATAAATCAAAAGGTGAAACCCTGTATGATTTATGCAGCAAATGAAAAACAGGTCAACTCGCAAGTATGAATGGTTTATTCAATGATGTATAGAATGATGAAAAGACCCTTTAAAAAAAAATATCTTAATTGGTGCGTATGTGATTCATGTATTTAACAGTATAGATGAGAGAGGTTTCAAAAATAAAAAAAACAGTGTAGATGAGAGAAGACATAATATATAGCTGACGCTACGTATTTCTTATAGATCATCGTAAAATTAAAAATGTACTAACACATTACTAATGAAATAATTGTTAATGGAATTATCAATTTAAATCATAAGTTAGCAAATTTTCAATTGTTCGCTCATCATTATAATAAATTAGTTGATAAGCCGCGCGTTGCGGCGGCCTATAAAATACCTAAAATTAGTTCATAACACATTGTAAATTTGGTGGTACTTACATAGGTATAAGAATTATTAATATAATAATAAAATATTTTGGATTAACTTTTAAATTGATCCAATATATATAGGGAAAATATATTTTTTTGTCACTCAACTTATTATATTTTTAGAAACTTGCCACTCAATTAATTTTTTTCCCATTTTACTCACTAATGTAAGGTTTGGATTTGTTTTTAGTCACTAACTTATGTTCGGATATGATTATTAACATTACCATATCTTTTTATAGTATCATTAGTACATATTGATAGTATATAATATTTTGATGATGTAACGTATGTTTATATCTTTACATATATCAATAATAATATAAAATGATCCGATAAAATATTAAAATTAGGAAAAATCATAATTAGGATTCTAGAATTTCATTAAATCATCAATGACTTCAAACAATTCATCCACCCTGATAAGATAAAGTCTGATAAGATAAAGTCTAATTGAGCGATATGATGCATCATCATTCACTATTAAAGTTTTAATCGACTAGTTCAACCTAAGATCTCTCTTAAATTTATTTTTAGAAATTTTAATAACTTTATCTTATTATAATTTTCATGATAAAGATAAATAAATAGAGAGAAAAACTTAATCTTCGATAATTGTCCTCTATAATGCATCATTTTAGGTTATTATTAGTACCTCCGTCCTTCTCATTTGTTTATAGAGTTCTACTACTTAACTTGTACATTAAGACTCTTATAAAACATAGTTTCATAGTTTATTTTTGAGATTTTTTTGTGTATAAAAATTTAAACACTCGGAAGAAAAAAATAAAATAATTTATAAAACTACATCTTTTTGAAGCTGTAAAATACGTGTCAAACTCTTATCATAATTTACGTGTATAAATTTATATTCATTTTTTCACCATGAATTATAATCCAATTTTGTAATTTTATATATTATTATTGGTAAGATTTCTATAATATAAAATTTATTTTGTCCTACAAATCTTAAATTTGAAACATTAATATACTTTTTATAAACAGCCACAAAATTATTTATTCTGCAAATATTAATATTGAATCATTAATATAATTTGTATAGACCGCCGCAACGCGCGGCTTCTCAACTAGTTTATATATAATTATATACAAGGTGGTATGCTTGGTAGAAGAGGTTTCTAATTTATTATGATATCTTTAATCTTTAATTGTATCAAATAATATCTGCCCTGGCCAGGGATATTTTTAATTAATTATTTGAATTAATTAGAGGATGTCATTGTCTGAAAAAAATTAATTTTTTGACTACTCAATTATAAAAACAAAATCGATCAAACACTTCAATAAAAATAGATCTAACATTTATATCAACTAAACACAACCTCCTTTCTCTCAATACCACAACCCTACCCCTCTCTCTCGTGATAGTTCTCTTGCTTGATTTCTAACTCGGTGGTGCCGTTTTCCTACAACAATAAGTGAAGGTTGTTTATATATATATATATATATATATATATATATATATATATATATATATATATATAGTATTAAAAAAATAAAAGTTGTTGCAAGCAAATGTAGTTATAAACCGCTATGTGGGAGTCGACAAATTCAAACACGGGAGTCTTGACATGATATTGATGAATGATATCAATTAATAATTATTAGTGATGTATGTTTGTTGGTTATTCTTTTATAATATAATATTTGTTTTGTTTATCGGATATGTTTGTTGTTGTTAATTTTTATATGATTTACTCTGTATACAAGAAAATATGGTGAAGAAGCGAGGAACGTATAGGTGGCGCCTCTCACATCGCTCTGTTCTATTTTTCTAATTTTCTAGAATTTTTGGATGAAAAATATCAAAAATTAGAACTACCTTTTTTAGTTTCGGGTATATTAGAAGCAAGTTTCAAAATATAATTTTGTTTCAGATTATTTATGGAATATAATAGCTTGAAAGTTTTACTCTGATTTTGTTTCAGATTATTTAATTATGAGAAAGAGTAGCACACAAGTCTCTCTACATCTATAAATACCCCTGTAGATGGTAGGGTTCCTCTCTCTCAATACTACAACCTCACGGATTTAAGTTACATGTTTTTGTGCACAATCAATCAAAAAAAATTGGAGGAAGGTGACAATGTAAAAACATGATTAATTTTCAAAAAATAAAAATAAAATTAAGATTCGTCGTGTTTTAAATTGTTAATTACGTGTATAAATTTATTTTCATTTTTTCACCATATATTATAGTCCAATTTTGCAATTTTATATATTAGTATTGATATTACATCAAGATTTTTATAATATAAAATTTATTTTATCCTACAAATATTAAATTTGAAACATTAATATACTTTTTATAGACAGACACAAAATTATTTTATTTTAAAAATATTAATATTGAATCATTAATATAATTTTTATAGGCCGCCGCAAATAACTATCACCAGAGAAAGGTAGGGTTGTGGTATTGAGAGAGAGGGAGTTGTGTTTAGATGATCCAAAACCGTACAACTAACAGGGGTATTTATAGGTGCAGAGAGACTTGTGTGCTATTCTTTCCCATAATTAAATAATCTGAAACAAAATCAGATTAAATTTTCAAGCTCCTATATTCTATAAATAATTTGAAACAAAATCAGATTCTGAAACTTGCTTAATATACCCGAAACTCATCAATATAATGTCAATATTATATTCTTTTCCCGTGTTTGGATTTGTCGACTCCAATATAACGATCTATACCTACCTTTGCTTGCAACAACCTTTGTTTTTTTAATACTGTATAAACAGCCTTCACTTATCGTTGCAGAAGAACGGCACCTCCGAGTTAGAAATCGAGCAAGAGAAAGATAGTTCTGATTTTTGATATTTTTCAGAAAATTAGAAAAATAGAACGGAGCGATGTGAGAGGCGCCACCTACACGCCCCTCGCTTTTCCTTTAAAAATCGAGTAAGAGAACTATCACTAGAAAGAGGTATGTTTGTGGTATTGTAAGAGGAGGTTGTGTTTAGATGATCCAAAACCCTAAGTTCTAAACGTGTAGTTTCGGGTATATTAGAAGCAAGTTTCGGAATCTGATTTTGTTTTAAATTATTTACGGAATATAGTAGCTTGAAAATTTTAATCTGATTTTGTTTCAGATTATTTAATTATGGAAAAGAGTAGCACACAAGTCTCTCTACGCCTATAAATACCCCTATTGGTCGGATATCTGAGATTACAACGAACAATTCGATTAAGTTCTGAATAATCAGGGTGTTCTTCTTCTTTTTTACCAAAAAAATCCGAACTAAAGAATTTGTGTCTCACTTGATCATTAGTTACCGAGAGGTTCAATTCAAAATTCAAGAAAATTATAAGACTGAATCGAACTATTATCGAGATTGGTTGTAAGTTTATGCATGCATATTATCGAATTGCTACCTCCTTGATCTTTATGGAACCACGTGAGTTTACCGCTACGAACCTGCTTAGACACTTTGATATTCCGAAAGATGCTGGTTTTTAATTTTTAGATATATGATTTGAGAAAAAGTAATAAAATAAGATTATAAATTTTATAACTTTTGAAAGTAAGAATTATTTTTTTAACTATATTTGTTCAATAATTGCTATTTTGAATAAATAGGATCCTACTCTTTTATGATTTCTACATAAATAAAAGAAATGTACTATCTTTGCAATATTTTTATCTATACAATACTTGAACATGATTTTTAGGTTATAATTTTATTTTCAATTTAAAATTTAATTAAGAAAATTATAAGACTAAATTCATTAATTCTACACACAAGTCTCTCTGCACCTATAAATACACATATAGATCGTAGGGTTTTAGATCATCTAAATGCAACCTCCTCTCTCTCTCTCTCAATACCACAACCCCACCTCTCTCTCTCTGATGATAGTTCTCTTGCTCGATTTCTAACTTGGTGGTGCCGTTCTTCTGCAACGATAAGTGAAGACTATTTATACAGTATTATCAAAGGTAGTTATAGACCGTCATGTGAGAGTCGACAAATCCAAATACGGAAAAAAATATAGTGTTGACACGATATTGATGGATGATATCAATAAATTAACTATTAATGATGTATGTTTGTTGGTTATTCTTTTATAATATTTGTTTTGTTCATCGGACATGTTTGTCGTTAATTTTTATATGATATATGATTTACTTTGTATACGAGAAAAAATTATTCATGCATTATCTGTTTGCTCCGTTCAAACAACTTTTAAATGAATGTTGTTTATACAGTATTAAAAAATAAAGGTTGTTACAAGCAACGGTAGTTATAGACCACTATCTCGCGGATTTAAGTTAGATGTTTTTGTGCACAATCAATTCAAAAAAAATTTGGAGGAGGGTGACAATGTGGTAACATGATTACTTTTCAAAAAAAAATAAAAAAAATTAAGATTCGTCATACACTTTAAATTGTTAATTACGTGTATAAATTTATTTTCATTTTTTCACCATGAATTATAGTCCAATTTTGCAATTTTATATATTATTAATGGTATTACATCAAGATTTTTATAATATAAAATTTATCTTATCCTACAAATATTAATTTTGAATCATTAATATACTTTTCATAGACAGCCACAAAATTATTTTATTCTACAAATATTAATATTAAATTATTAATATAATTTTTATAGGCCGCCGCAACGCGCGGCTTCTCAACTAGTTTTGATCAATTTGACCGACACAAAACGACGGAGGGATTTTCTTTTCGGTTAACTGAGCTTACTAATAGTTGTATTCAGTTGCATATGGTTGCATTCAGTTGATTCTATTGTAATCTAATGGCCCCGCCAGGGGCACACCATACATCTGTTGTTACTTACAGTTTTCAGTTGCATTTAGTTGCAACTGAGGTTGCAACAATAAACATGTCTGATGAACAAAACAAATATTATATAAAAATAACCAACAAACATACATCACTAATAGTTAATTTATTGCTATCATCCATCAATATCATGTCAAGACTATATCTATATTCTTTTCTCGTAGGGTTGTGGTATTGAAAGAGAGGAGGTTATGTTTAGATTATCCAAAACCCTACCATCTATAGGGGTATTTATAGTTGCAGAGAGACTTGTGTGCTACTCTTTCTCATAATTAAATAATCTGAAACAAAATCAGATTGAAATTGAAACCGAGGAGGTTGTATTTAGATGATCCAAAACCCTACAATCTATAGGGGTATTTATAGGTGCAGAGATTAAAACTTTCAAGCTGTTATATTCCATAAATAATCTGAAACAAAATCAGATTCTGAGCTACTATATTCCATAAATAATCTGAAACAAAATCAGATTCTGAAACTTGTTTCTAATATATCCTAAAGTAAAAAAGATAGTTCTAATTTTTGATATTTTTCATCCAAAAATTCCAGAAAATTAGAAAAATAGAACGGAACGATGTGAGAGGCGCCACCTACACGCCCCTCGCTTCTCCTTTATATAAGTATATTTCTATAGGGGTATTTATAAGTGTAGAAAGACTTGTGTGCTACTCTTTACCATAATTAAAAAATCTGAAATAAAATTTGATTAAAACTTTCAAGCTGCTATATTACATAAATAATCTGAAACAAAATCAGATTCTGAGCTACTATATTCCATAAATAATCTGAAACAAAATCAGATTCTGAAACTTGTTTCTAATATATCCTAAAGTAAAAAAGGTAGTTCTAATTTTGTGGCTGTTTATAAAAAGTATATTAATGATTAAAAATTAATATTTGTAGGATAAAATAAATTTTATATTATAAAAATCTTGATGTAATACCAATACTAATACATAAAATTGCAAAATTGGACTATAATTCATGGTGAAAAAAATGAAAAATATTCTACACATAATTAACAATAAAGCACGACGAATCTTAATTTTATTTGTGTTTTTTTTTAAAAAGTAATCATGTTCTTACATTGTCACATTCCTCCAATTTTTTTTTGGATTGATTGTGCACAAAAACATCTAACTTAAAACCGTGAGATAGCGGTCTATAACTACCTTTGCTTGTAACAACCTTTATTTTTTAATACCTTATGAACAGTCTTCACTTAAAAATTGCTTGAATGGAGCAAATAGATATGAATAATATTTTCCTATGTACAAAGTAAATCATATAAAAATTAACAATAACAAACATGTTCGATGAACAAAACAAATATTATAATAGAATAACCAACAAACATACATAACTAATAGTTAATTTATTGATATCATCCATTAATATCATGTCAAGACTATATTCTTCTCCCGTGTTTGGATTTGTCGACTCCCACATAACGGTCTATAACTACCTTTGCTTGCAACAACCTTTATTTTTTTATAATACCGTATAAACAGCCTTCACTTATTGTTGCAGAAGAACGTCACCACCGATCTAGAAGTTGAGCAAGAGAACTATCACCACAGAGAGGTGAGAGGTAGGGTTGTGGTGTTGAGAGAGTAGGTCGTGTTTAGATGATCCAAAACCCTACAATCTATAGGGGTATTTATAAGTGTTAAAAGACTTGTGTGCTACTCTTTACCATAATTAAAAAATCTGAAATAAAATTTGATTAAAACTTTCAAGCTGTTATATTCCATAAATAATCTGAAACAAAATCAGATTCTGAAACTTGTTTCTAATATATCCTAAAGTAAAAAAGGTAGTTCTAATTTTTGATATTTTTCATCCAAAAATTCCAGAAAATTAGAAAAATAGAACGGAACGATGTGAGAGGCGCCACCTACACGCCCCTCGCTTCTCCTTTATATAAGTATATTGATTTTTTTTTAACATCACTTTCTCGTAAATCTTCCTTCTACTCTAATCACATGTCCACTATTATGTATTATTATTTATTATCAAAAAAAATCTGTTATTTAATTTTTCTTATTAATAATCATAATTGTCCAAAATATTTCATCTTGAAAACATAAACTAAAGATATGTCGTATAAAATTAATCTTAAAAATATAAATAATGAACTACATTATACTGAAATTTGAAATCGGTCATTAATTTAAAATATTCCTTTTTCAAAATTCGGACATTTAAATCTATATCTATATCTATATAATCCTAATTCCTAAATACGAAGAATTTGACAAAAGATAGAAATACCCTTTCCTATTTTATTTGCAAAGCACAACTCAGGGACAAAACTGTATTTTCTTTATATTTCCGGGTACACCCATTCAATCTGGATCAAACCCGTACCCGGTTTACATATGTTTTGTATGCTGTTCCGGGTCAACCCGTTTCTAACCGGATTTGAAAATCGATCTACTCTACACCATCAGAATCAGTTATCAATCTCTTCCTACAATTCAGTTGTGCTATTTGAATATGCCTAATATCAAACTGCTTGCGATTTGAATATGCCTACTTTCAAACTGCTTAGTTTTCTGCTGTCATTATTCTCGTTGTTCTTCAAGCAAATCCTGTAGTCTGTGTTCATCGCAGGGTTTCCTCCTATATGGATTCATCTGGTACGTAAGATTACATTTGCTCTCTTCGAATTTATGTTTTGAATATGTGAAAAGGTCTTCATTTTTCATCCACCGTGAGTTTTCGTAGAGATTTTTTGCCATGCCTGCTTGCTTTGATTTTTATACCAGCCCAGATTGCAGCAAGACCGGCCTCCCTCCGCTTCGTAATCCTGACAAGAATAGGTCGATGGGATGTGAGGATTTTATTCTAGATTAAATTTATTCTGATTTTTATTATAATTTGTCATGTATGATTTCTGACTTATGGTTAGTATAATTGAGACGTCATAAAGTATTTGTTAGAATGCTTGAACCAAAATGTTTGTTTTTTGTTTTTTTGTATTGTTTCATCCATTAATACCTTTTCTAATTCTAAGATGTTAATATCTCCGGGTTCTATATGTGTTTCCGATTAGTGTTGAAAAAAATCAATGACACATAGGTACCGGGAAACAATTTCATAATTGATTTTTGCATTACAGTGTAATTTTCGGACGTATTTATTTTCAAAATGCAGCAATCTTGATCTTGCTTTCTAAAAAGTCTTGGACATGATCATATTATTGCATTTGTTTCTAATTAGTGTTGATGATTTTCTGATGAGAAATGAGTATTCTTACATTTGTTCTGTGTGTGATGCTTCTTTTAAGAAGTAAAGTGTGATACTTCTTTCGGGAAGGAAAGCTAAACCAATTGTTTAGCTGGTCGGGATCCCCAACAGTAGAACGTATGAACTTTGAACGTGTTTGAATACTCATACTCATCCTGATGTGTGAAACTGTTTTGATGACTCTGATGAAACATTGATTTGGTTCACCAAATTTTGTAAATAAAACTCAGTTGAATCGTACGTATATGATTGCTGAGCTTTATGAGCTCATCCTTTTTTATGTATTAACTTTACAAGGAAAAATTCTGGAGAAAAATATTCAGGCAAGGGTAAAAATGTGAGGAACCGAAGTTTCGAACTTGGTTGGATTTGCGAGTAGAAGTATTATGTAATCGACAGAAGTATTTTAAATGTGTATTTTGTATTAGATTCGTGTTCTGAACTTTTAGAGGATTGATGTAAGACAAAATATGCCTTTAAGTTATATTAAGTTTGAGATTATGAGGAGATATTTCGGTGTGTTCAGTAGAATGGCACCCCCAGGTCGGGTTGTCGAGGTCATCCCGGACTGGGGGCGTCACAATAACAACTAGAATATGAAAATGTTGTTGTACATTAAAGCTGCTAATCCTTTATGGGATCGTTTCGTTCATGGGTATCTGGATCAGGTATGGGGTTTTGTCCATTCCAAACCCATACCTCGTGTTTGGTTGAAGAAAATAAAATCTCAAACTCATACCTTAAACCCCCAAGGTATGGGTTTTTGATACCCAGATAGGAAGGTGGGTATGAGATGCAGGTATGAGAGTGCATTCAATTTTGATTGTTTTGTCTCTATTTAAGTAAAGAAATATTAATGTTTTATACAATATTAAATCAATGATGCAAAAATATATAACAATAATAATATTATTACTATTTTTAATTAACATAAATTAATAATTTATTTTTTACTAAAAATGTATATATTGATTCCAGCACTCAACCAAACACATAATATCAAATATGATACCTCAAACCCATAACAGCTTAACACGATTCCTCATTCCAACCTCATACCACTCCTCGAACCAAACAATCCATATATGTTAGGATTCTAGAGAATGGACCACATGTGCCAATGAAGATAATTACTAAATCCGTTGAAAATGAAGTTCTCATACTTAGGAACTGTTAGTAATGAAAAGAACGAATTCATTAAAACCGACAAAAAGTACATTGAAAACGACAAGAATTCATTGCTAAATGAACAAAATAATGTCTCACCTCTGTCAGGAAAATGTGGGATGTTATTGAAGCATTGATGAAGGGATCCGAAAAAGTGAAGGAGAACATATATGATCCGCTTATCTCCAAATACGAAGCATTCAAAGTTAGACCTGGTGAGACCATCTCCTAAATCTACGAGAGGTTCATGCTGTTGTTAAATAAACTGACTCTACATGGTAAAACATATCCTCAAAAGGAGATATACAAAAAGTTCTCGTTTGTGATGCCACCACATCTAGTAAACAAGACTAAGACCATCCCTGAAAAAAGCGATTTTAGAACTATGACCCTGGAAAGATTGTTCGGAAAACTGAGGACGCGCGTTTGAGATGGAACTTGAACAAAGAAAGATTATATATGGAGGTAGGTCACTAGAAGCCAAGCATACGACCATGCAAAAGACTGTCGTTTGGCTGGACTTAAAAGAAGTGACTTATTGCTTAAAATAAAGAAGTAGATTATAAGTGAAAAGTTGGTTTGGACTTATAAGTTATTAAAAGTGTTTGGATATAAATTGATTATAAGTGATAGAAGAAGCTAAATCTCCAAAATAAGCTAGGTTTCCTAACTTTTTTTTGGGGCTTTTAAGCTTCAATATAAATGCTTCTCATAATTAGCCAAACACCTCCATTTAAGCAGAAGTCGACTTCTATGTCAAAAAAGCCCAGAAGTCCCTTTGCCAAATCTCTTCTAGATGATGAACCATACTTTGATAATCAAGAACTGATTGACCATGGCCAGAATGATTATTCTTCTGCTAAGAGTGATTATTCGTCGTTCAAATCTAACTACACCCCTACAAAGCCTGAGATTATCGAGGCTGAAATTGATGAAGTATTTATGGATCCGGAGGATGAGTTTTACACTCTAAATGAGCTTGAACAGTTGGAAGATAAGTCAATGGCTTATATGGCTGCTAGTTTCAAGCATATAAAGTTCAAAAAGAACCCCTAGTATGAGAAAGCATTAAAATTACAAGCATTGCAAAAAAAAATATATCAAGATATCATCAATGCCATAGGCCTAGTCAAGATTTTTAAGCAAGGACTCCAAGAAATGAGAGATTTCGCGTGGAAATATTTGTTTGTTGAAGTGTCTTCTTTTTGTGAAAAAAAATAGTATCAATGTCCCAAAGATGCATGGATGACGAATATGTGGATAAAGAAAGATCACGAATAAGAAATTCACAAAATGTAATGAACTTGCATCATTATAAAGTGGAGTTCTTTTATACTATCTTTGACATGCCACCTTAAGAACTAAACAACAGTTATACAGAGACAAATTCAGAGTTACTTCTTTGCATTGCTTGCTTAAATCCTATGAACTCTTTCACGGCATCTGATTAGCAAAAGCTGATTCGACTTGCTTAATTTTATCCACACGAATTTTAAAGGGTTCAAATTGCTATACTTGAAAGTCAACTAGAAACTTGTATTTTTGATATAAGATCTTACAGCCGGTTCTCAAAAGTTCAAGGCATTGGAGATTTTTCCAAGACTTCAGTTAAAACAAGAAAAAATGTTTTGTATCATCTAGTTTATTTGTTAGTGAAATTAGTTCTAATTTTGCCGGTTGCAACCACATCGGTAGAACGGGTATTTTCGGCTATAAATTTGGTGAAGAGTAGACTACGTAATCGTTTAAGAGATGTTTTTTTTAAATCATTGCTTAATTACGTACATTGAGGGGGAAATTTTTGATAGCATGGATAATGAAAAAATCATTCAACCCTGTCAAAATATGAAGTTTTATAAGTATATATAATCGTTTTTAACGAAGGTAATGAGGTGCGATATACAATTATCTCTATATTTATAAATTGGGCTTGTCTAACCTGTGCCCTCAGGGCACAGGTTTAGAACATTTATTGGCCCTAGTTTTCTGTAGATTATGCAATACAGCACAACAACGCATTGACTACAAACTAGAAAATTTAAATGCTTATATTTACCAAGTTAATTTGATATTTTATCTATTCATGTATTGTATTATATAATTCTAGTCAATTATATTTTTTAATATTGTTAAAATTATTTGTGGGATGAAATCAATTAAAAGTTTTTATATAAAATATGACAAAAATAATAAATCTATGTTCTCACATTTTTTTTGAAATAAAATAATATATTATTAATAAATATAAAATTTGAAAGATAAATCAAAAATAGATGTATAGATAATATTTAATAAAGTTTTGAATGTTTTTGTATATACATCGACAACTATGCAAACTAGAGAGTTGTTAATCACATTAATTATGACTTATCATGTGCCCCAAGGGCACAGGTTAGACATTCTGTTATAAATTTCTTTAAAAAGTATGTTAAATACCACATTTGTATTTTGAAAATTGTTTTTCTATTTCTAAAAAAAATGTAATATTTTAATTACGAAGTCAAAAATACACAACATTTTTTAGTGGGAGAAATTGGGCGTAAGCTGCTCATCTATTCTGAGTCGTAGCACGAGAAATTAGGCGTCCGCTTCTCGTCTTTTACTCAAACAAGTAACAAGCATTGATTATGATAGCAGCCAGTAAAGTCGGTGTCCGTGCGTGCATGCATGCCTTGTTCACATATGGATGCTCTTTCTCGAAGAGCATCGTCCTGCAATGTGGTCTCACGCTCAACAAATATTGAACTCTTTTTTAAGTATGCTACTCCAACACGAAGGTAAGGTAAGAAGATTCCACACAAATTGGACCCCAAATATTGCATTCAATATTAGGCAAACCTCGTTGGTTGCTTAAACTCTAAGCTCTTTACAATATCATATTAAATTTATACCAGAATACAGACTTTTCGGTTCTCTCCTACTCGTTTTGCAATTCTTTATCCTGTACTCCTAGGTTGGAATATTAATACATCAATTTTGGCATCTTCGAGATTTAGTAAGAGTTCCTTTTTGCAAACCAAAATGCTGGGGGCTCTGCTTCAAAAACTTATACTGTTTTATCATAATTGAGATTGATATGTATTTACATCAGTTTCAACGATTAAAATCTTTTCATTCACCTAGGTACTATTTTGGGAACTGATTCGGACATCGAGTCCTCTCTTTTCACAAATCACCGGGTAATTTTTTGAAAACAGATTCATATATATTGAGTCTTCTCTTTTCACGAATCATCGAGTAATTTTTTGGAAACAGATTCGGATACAGAGAATTAATCTTTTCAAAAAATCACCCGCGTAATTAAGCATCTTGTGATCTTATCACACGGAGGAATATAAAGGAATATTACTTTGGTAGTTCACACGTTAAATTTATTTCACACACCCGGACGGCTGCTCTATATCTTAATACACCCGAAGTTTATTGATTAAATTATTTTGGAAATCAGACGCGTTTGTTATAAAAGGGGTTTAGATCTAGGCTTGGAAGAATCAGGCTCAGCGATCCCATGAGTGAAAGAACAATGTCTGATGGGAAGAAGATTCGTATTGGATATGCTCTGAGGCCCCGGACATCCGAATGCCTGATCAAACAATCTCTCCTTGATCATGCCAACAATCAAGGAATCCAGCTTGTTCCGATCCACGCAACTCAGCCGCTGATCCAACAAGGCCCTTTCGATGCCATCATTCACAAACTCTACGACGAGGAATGGAACCGAATGCTCACCACTTTCTCCGCGGAAAACCCTGACGTAGTCATAGTGGATTCGCCCTCTGCTGTCGAGAAGCTTCACAACAGAGTCTCGATGCTCGAAGCTGTAGGCCGAATGAACAACAGAGCGAACACCACAACTCCCGTGACCATTCCCGAACAGGTCGTGGTCCACGACTCCATTCTGTTGTCTGATTTATCTGTTTTCCAGGCTTTAAAATTCCCCGTCATAGCCAAGCCGTTGCTGGCCAATGCAAGCTCCAATTCCCACCAGATGTCGCTCGTGTTCAACAACAACGGACTCAAGGAGCTCGAGGCCCCGGTCATACTGCAGCAATTTGTGAACCACGGCGGGGTGATTTTCAAGGTCTATGTAGCAGGAAAGCACGTAAAATGTGTGCTCAGAAACTCGCTTCCAGATATATCTCAAGAGAAGCTCAACAATTCTACTGGAAATGTGATGCCTTTCTCGCAGATATCAAATCTCTGCCCTAATTTAAGCGGTGAAGTGGAAATGCCTGCGAAAGGCTTGGTGGAACAGGTCGGGCAGGGGCTAAGGCAGGCATTGAACCTGAATCTGTTTAATTTCGACTTGATCAGGGACTCTGCACATAAAGATCGTTATTTTGTGATCGATATCAATTACTTTCCAGGCTACGAAAAACTGCCGTCTTATGAGGCTCTTTTAACAGATTTCTTCAAGGACTTGATCACCAACATTCACCATGCTCCTTTCAAGGGAAGCAGCGAGCCAGCGCTGTTTGCCGATGCTGCTGAACCTGCTGTTCTATGCCAACCTTAGTTACATCCAATCTTTTGGTGTTTTTTTTTTGTTTTTTTTTTATTTCAGTTTACAGGCCAAAAGTTTGTTATGGTCATTTTGGCAAATTCAGGAGTCATGAGAAACTGCTCAAGGCCGTTGATTAATAATATTAGCTTGATTTTAAATTTATATTCAGTTTTATTTTTTAACAAAATTCATTTGATAGAATTTATATTTTTTTCTCTTCATTTGTATTTTTGACAATTTTTACGTGAAAATTTGCTCCAATGGTTAACATCCAAAATCGTCATTAAATTAAAAAAGTATAAGTATAATAAGATATGAAACTATATGTGATATATACATATTTTTATATTTTAGGAGGGTGCCAAACGTTGACAACTTTCATTGGCACTTCTTCGACTCTGATGGAGAGCCACCAAGAGTGTCATGCCACATCATGTCATATGGCATTTTAGCATTCTTTTTGGCACTCATATTGGAGTTGCTTTAAGAAGTCAATTTCTACTTTTCTTGACTCGTTTGTGTAAAAAGTCAGAAACACTTATAAACTGAAAATGCTAGTTTTTGTTTCAGGGTTTCCACTTATTTCTGAAACAGTTTTATCATTTATAAATTTTAATTTAGTCTTTACTTTCGGTCCACTTCTTTACTTTAAGTAAGAAGTACTTTCTTAAAATTTACCAAACGGCCCCATATATAATTTTCAAAATCTGAATAAGTTATTTAGAGTATTTTTTTGATAAAATAGAATATTTTATATTTCACAAAATATATATTTTATATAATTTTAGGTACATTATATATTCAAATTTTATTGAAAATTCGATCAATTTGATGTGATAATAATTAAAGTTATAATTTGAAACGAAGAAAATATCAATTTAAGCAGTTATTCGTTATTTAAGTATTGTCAGCATTGATTCTATAATACAAGGCATTGACTTTGTTTTATACTTGTTTCTCGTAAAAGTCTGCTTTCAAGTGGATTTTAATATAATGACAAAATAAATATTTCTATCGACTTCATATGGAATATATATGCATACCACTGAGCAACCCATGTGTATGTCGATCCATTTTCTATGGGCGGGGGACAGAGACGACGGAGACGGGAGAGGGGTGCTTTTCTCGAAGCTCGTGTGGATAAACAATACACTGCTCGATCTGTGATGTACTGTATCTGGAAGAGGACCATTTTAGCCGAGTACATTTTATATTTTAAAATACGAATTTTCTTCTTTAAAAAAATGAATTTTATAGTGTCACAAAATCTTTTTTGTTAGTTGGTGAATGTTTATTCGCTCTCATCTTATTAATAATTAGAGAATATGTCCGTGCTTCGCCACGATGAATTGAAATTTTAGATTAAATCTGGATTTATAATTATATTGAAGTAATTGGTTCCCGAATATACTTCAATATTATGCATATAGTTTGAAGCATAAAAAATTTATATTACAACATCTACATTTAATTGAAAATGTATAAAATCTATTATATATCTAATAGAGCAACCATGAGTAATTTTATTGATATTACAATCTTACCCCTATTTAATTATAGGCATTAATATCTCGTATTTATAACACACACTTAATTTTAATAATTACTTTATTTTTTTGTCATAATAATGATTACTTTATCAATATCTCATATTTATAACACACACTTAATTCTAATTAATGACTACTTTATTAAATTATTATCTTTCATAATTACATATTAATAAGTCACATTCATCATTATATGGAAGGGAAAAAAAAAAAAGAACGACCAAGTCAATTGATAGTTAATAAAAAAAACTGATTTTTATCTTCTTTTTTTTTTGTTATATGAAGTATAAATACCGGACTCTGAAATAAAATTATGATTTCCAAGAGCATATCATATAATTATAATTTTATAAACAAGTCTTTTTACTCTAATAACTGGAATAATGGTACGTAGTTCTGATTGAATCGCTTCTGGATGTTTTTAGTTATTCGAAAAAATTCATCTATACATAATCACCGCATGAAAATAAGCAAATATATAAATTCTCATATAATTAATCTCAAATTAATCATATTAATAAATAAAAAATAATAAATTTCTAACACCAGCATTATATACGAAAGAGTATATTGTACCTTGTATTCCCAGACTTTTGCTAATTAGCAAATCAGACCCCACATTTTTAAACGTGAAAGTTTGTAACCCTAAGTTTCATTTAGTTTTCGGTTTGTAATAACCCTAACCCACACATCCGTTAAAAACAGCCGTTAACTTTATCCATTTGAGAGATAACAATGTGTATATTAATTTTTAACAGCTACTTTACCCCATGTAATCCCACAAAATTTATGTATTATATTTTGAAATTAATTATGAATACACATAACGATGTAAAACAATTTAAAATAAATTTTAAAATATGTATCTAAATTCAGAATCTGAAAATTTATTTATTTTTACATAAATGATGTAACTTATTTTAAAATTTTAAAATAAATACATATTTTAAATTTATTTTAAATTTTTTACATCGTCGTATGTGTTCAGAAATGATTTCAAAATAATATATAAATTTTGAGGGGTCACAAGGGATAAAGTAGCTGTTAGAAACTAATATACACACTGTTATCTCTCAAACAGTTAAAGTTAACGGCTGTTTTTAACGGATGTTTGGGTCAGGGTTACAAATCGAAATCTAAATGAAATTTAAGATTACAAACTATCACGTTTCAAAATGTAAGGTATGATTTGCTAATGAACCAAAGTCTGGGGTTACAAAGTGCAATATACTGTATACGAAATTATTATAGTGATGAAATCAATATCCTCCAACTTATGTATACTATATAATATTATAATAGTTATTTGTTAGCAACCTAACGAAGATTACTTATATAAAATAAATGTGCAAAAATCGTATCTGATTCGGCAAGAATCTCATTTTTTTTATATCAAATTTTCAATAATTTTGGGTGAGTGATAATTTCATTATAAAATAATATTTTAAATCGTGTATTTTTTTTCGTATTTGTATTTTAATAAATATCATAAAAGTGAAGATATGTGTACATATATACATCATAATATGACTTAAATAACAAATAAATATTAATTTTAAATTACTTTTATAGTATAGATAATATTAATTTAAAAAAGATGAAAAAAAAATATAAAATATATTAAAATATTAATCGAAAGCAACCCGTGCTTTGCACGGGTTAGAAAGCTAGTTATAATAATATTCTTAAATAGAGTAGTTGAGACTGACTCGAAACATGAGTTTTTATATTATTAACTATGTCGTGTACCTAGATTTCGACGCTTATCCAACTAATCTAAGTTAGGCATGCCTGTAAGTAGAAACACAAAAATACCCGTGTCATTTATAAGCACCTAAAAATCACTTAGTTTCATAACAAATAACAAATAGGATTAAAGTGTGAATAACTGAACACAGACGGGAAACAAGTTGTTTCGCAAACGCCAGTGTTCATATCAACCATGTATTTGTACTAGAATGATGCACAATATTCAGGAATTTAGGATCAGTAAAAATCCAAGTTCAGATTTTGATCGGTAAATAATAGAGATTGCAAAAGAAAGTGAAGTGATATCACCAAAAAAAAAGGTACCAGGTTCGACCTATAATTATTAAATCGTACTGCTTTAGTTCCAAGCATTTTGTTGCAGTTGTAGGTGGAAAAAATTCAAACAAACCAATAAAGTACATTAAAGAAGAGTTGTACAATGTCGCTCAAAGACATTTCAGATAGTAGTAGTAATTGATAATCAGGAAACCAGCAGTGCAACATCTGCAAGGTATGAAAGGCATAAATCAAGGAAACGTGAACTGGCTTCAAGGCTTCTGCGATACAGAGAAAAAAATATTGTTGAGATACATGAATCACACGTACCTTCTGGAATAATGATGCTGGTAATTAGAATAGTTGAACTCACCATCTTAATTTTTTTTCGTGCATGACTTTTCAGAAACAGGTGTTTCACCACTCTAAATAATTTCAACAGCTTTCCTCCATAAAATTTGATTTAATTTGAAAGTTAGTCAATTACTTTGATTCAAACTGGCTAAACATCTCGAAGACTGAATAATTTATAAGACTTACGTCATCAAACCTGGAATTGGTAAGATTAATAGCTGAACTATCGAAGCTCGTCGATCCATCAAAAACATAGTCAAAATCATCCGTCGCAAGGAAGATATTGTTGTTGAGCAAAACATTATCAGACATGATCTGAACTTTTAAAGTCACCGATTTTCCAAAAAATCTTTAATCTTAGAAGGAAAGATATCACCTAAGCTTGCATGTATACATTGTGGGACAACATATAATCCACTAATAAATGAAGCTATGAATCATGTAATAATCATCTGTAGTGAATACGAGAGGTAGGAGAGAGGGGGAGGGGGAGAGACATCGGAACGAAATCCGACCAGCGACGACGAGAGGCAGGAGAGAGATGAGAGAGGGAGGGAGTGGGGTAAAATGGTACTTCCATTAATAAATTAAATAATAGAGAATATGAATTTAGAAAGATATTTTAGATATTTGATGATATCAGGCTTAACTGCTTTGATGAGTTACAGGTAATGCATGTTAGACTTCAACTGGGAGTCAGAGATTGCTGAAGACAAGGAGAAATCAGAGTTTATTCAAGGAAGAAATTTCTCAGAGTTTATAGGTGGGTGATTTTCAAGAGCGAATCTGGATGATTTAAAGCAGATATATTCTATAGAGATACGACAGTTCAGGAGTTTAGGAAGATTAGTATAGGAATCTCTGACTGATATCTTTTAGAAATAAAATTAGTATTATATCAATTATTAGATATCATCTAACTGTGTACTATATAAACATAACTTCGTTTTACACCACTGTGTTATTAAATATTGACAATATTGTTCTTTGTAACCTTGCAACTCTTAGTGATAAACATACATCACTAAGAGAGTAGTTGTTCTTCTACTGTATCAGTTTTTATATATTGAATAAAAGCTGATTTTTATTTTATATTGTACTCTAAGTTCGATTTGAATGTATCCAACTATACTCAACCCCTCTTCTATAGTGATTCTAGACCTAACAATTGGTATCAGAGCCAATCTGTTATAATACAACAGTTAAGATCTAAAAAGATATATAATCACGACTGAGAAAACACAAAATCCAACAACCAGTAGATACGAATCTACTATACTATTCCTATATTAAAGGCATCTGAATATCCTACTTGGAAAGTGAAAATGGATATGTTCTGAAAGCTACAGATCCATCCATCAATGCTTCAACAGCATCTCACATTTGCTTTGCAGATTTCAAGCTCAGTATCAGGTGGGACACTGTTTTGTTCATTGCCTCGACTATGATGAGTTGCAGATTATAGTCATGGGCAATGTATTCCTTGTCGGTTTTAGTGAATTATCTCTTTTTCTTTGGAACAGATTTCTGATGTGTGTGAACTCCGTTTTCATCAGATTCAGGTATAATCTTCATTTGTACATGTGGAGCATTTTTTAAAATCCTAATGTGCAGGGGATTAGTAGCTCTCACATAAAAGATCATCTTCATTTTCCAATTTCTATAGTCATCCTTTTCGAATAGAGGTACCTTGATTCCTAAAATGTGTGTAGACATATTTTTCGATTAAGTGTAGAAATAGCTTTATGGCTATTATGGATCTCAAATCTGTATGTCGATCAACGTAGCTTTGATACCAATTGTTAGGTCCAAATAGACGTATAAGAGGGGGTTTGAATATGTCTTTACCAAATTATCCATTTCGTTCAATTCAATTTGATTTACGACATGTTCATTATAGTTTGTATTCAATCAAAATGAATAAACTAGTAAGTTCGGGGTAATTTATCGTTCGATATATTAATTTGGAGGGTACTATAAATCCAACTCGTAAGTCGGCTACAAGACTAAGTGTTACACTCTATAGAAATACTCTCGTCTAGTCTATTGATTAACTGTCTTAGCTCTTAGAGGATATGTGTGTAAAGTATGTGCACAATACAATGTTTGTAGTTGCTTAACTTAAAAAATGAAGTTGGCTTCTCTATTTACAGGCTTCTCTATTTATAGGCTTCATATTTAACAATGGTTAGGAGGACATGGTTCTTCAAGTTTCTTCACTGTATATGGCTATGCATTGCTTCACCTAATTCCTTACACATGGATTTAATTGTGTGGATACATTTAACTTAGCATTCTCATTAATTTACACCACCTGGCGCCTCATACATGGTAGAGTATGAGAAAAGCGTCAAGTCTTGTCTTTACTTAGCCAAATCTCCTCTTTGACACCACATGGCGCCTCATACATAGGTTTGTATGTCGCAAGCGCCAGGTGCTGCCTTGCCTTAGCCAAATATCCTTCAAGCCATCATCTGACGATTCTCCAAGACAAGCACAGTATAGTATAGGCACCAGGTCCTCCATATACTTAGAATTTCATCAGCCACGCTCACCTGGCACCACATATAGGTGTTTGTATGTGACAAGTGCCAGGTACTTCCATACTTATCCATTTTGACATCTAAAACACACTTGGTGCCTCTATAGTCTATGCATAAGAAACTTCACTGTATAGACGCTAGGTGCCTTAGCACTTGGAAATATTGACACGGTCTTCAATTTGCATCACAGAACTAAACACACACACACACACACACACACACAGAGATATATATATATATATATATATGGACATTTATATATGTATCCGTGCATGATATTATGATGCTGCTTTTTAATTTGTCTTTGTGAAACAACTATCAATCAATATGGAACATAGAAGTCAAAATCTAGATTAATTTAATTCTAGTTTAATTTTATGTTAAATACTAGATTTATGTTTCTTCCTTATTTTTATTGTGATAGAAATGCACTTGCCCGCAATGAGATAAAACAATACTACGAGGAGTTTCTTTCATTCAAAAAACTTATTATTTAACCGAAAAACATGAAAATGTCTCCGGAAGTTTAGACAATAATACTTAATGTCCGAAAAGAGAAACGTCTCAACTTGTAAGATCACGCTACATGAAACAAAAAACAATCCATTAATAACAAGAAACATAATTATAAATTAATTATTAAAATAGTAAACTTCTTCAAAAGAAGGTAGTTGGATGAAATAATAAATATAAAATAATCCGTCAAAAATAAAAGATAAATATAAAAAACAAAAATATATATAACCAAAGGGAGACCCTTTGGCTAGATATATAACATGCTAAATAATTACTAAGAATATAATTAATAAGTACTAAAATATAAATATTAAAATAAAACTTTGATATTCAAAATAATGTCAAAAATTTTAAGTAACAAGTTAAATACAATAAACAAGCCAACAAAATGGCACAAAATTGCCGCTACTAGGCCAAGAATGTACGCCATCAATCATGGCCACCCATAAATGGTACATAGATTTAAATGCATTCATTTACAAGATTCAAAATTCAAATCACCCATAACTGGTGCAAATGGATTTAAATGCATTCATTTACAAGATTAAAAATTCAAATTCAAGACTGTAGGAAAATTCTTTTAAACTTACAAATATAACTGACAATTTAATGTCTTCACTAAAAAAAACATTAAAACTTCATTTAAAGCTAATTAAATATTATCACTAAATGAAATTGAATTCCAATTCAGAATACTGACTTATTGTCGATCAAGTAATAAATAAAAAGATATAGGTGCATTCAAAATCAATTCAAAATCAAAATCAGATTTTGAATGCACCTATATCTCTTTATTTATTACTTGATTGACAATAAGTCAGTTTTCTAAATTGGAATTCAATATCATTTAGTGATAAAATTTTATTTGCTTTAAATAAGGTTCTAATGTTTTTTAGAGAAGACATTAAATTGTAAGTTTTATCTTGGAAGTTTAAAAGAATTTTCCTTCAGTTTTGAATTTGAATTTTGAATCTTGTAAATGAATGCATTTAAATCTATTTGTAACATTTATGGGTGATTTGAATTTTGAATCTTGTAAATTAATGCATTTAAATTTATGTACAATTTATGGGTGGCCATGATTGATGGCGTATATTCTTGGCCTTGTAGGGGGCAATTTGGTGACATTTTGTTGGCTTGTTTATTATATTCAATTTATTACCTAAAATGTTAGATATTATTTTGAATATCAAAGTTTTATTTTAATATTTATATTTTAGTACTTATTAATTATATTCTTAGTAATTTTTTAGCTTGTTATATATCTAGCTAAAGGGTCTCCCTTTGGTTGGATATTTTTTTTATCTCCTTTTTTTGACAAATTATTTTATATTTATTATTTCATCCAACTACCTTCTTTTGACGAACTATAATGTTTTTAGTAATGAAATTTATTATTATTTTTCTTATTATTAATGGATTATTTTTGTTTCAGATAGCGTGATCTTACAAGTTGGACGTTCTTTTTTCGGACATTAAGTTTTATTGTCTAAACTTCCGGAGACATTTCATGTCTTTCGTTTAGATAATAAGTTTTTTGAATGAAAGAAACTCCTCAGAATAGAATTGATTATTATCCGACTTCAGTATATTTTGTTGGGAAAAAAATTGTACAAATATAAAAGTGAGAAGCTATAGATATAATTAGTTATTGATTAAAAAGACTAGTAATATTATAAGAGATTGTTATCTTCTTCTTTTTTTGAGATATATCTAAATCATTCTTTTGTGTTGCATAAAATAGTTATATAATATTTAGAAAGGTGGAGCCACCTAGACATATTAAATTTCGGGAAGTATTTTTCAAGCTAAGGACATCAGGCAAATTTCACTATCTCTGCCTTGACGTGAAATTTACGTGCTTATTTCATAATTTTGTGAAATGTGTTGATTGTGAAGATATTACATTTCGTACCATTGTGAATCGAGAAAATATCTCCTATTTCTGTTAAAAAAAACACAAGATAAACTCAAACTTGCAACAAGATTAATACATCCTTAGTTAAAATTTACGTATTCAAAGATTTATACCTTTACCATGGGGTCAATTCACATGGTACTTACCTTACTTGACAAACCACACATAAGAGATATGTCGAGATGCTCTTTGAATGAATTTCTGTTTTGCATTGTCCTTCGTCTCATAATCGGATAAAAGATCAACTAGAGAATCTCGAATATTACAGCTCAGACTCGGCAAAGTTATCACCTAAACTTAGAAACTCGCACGGTTGAGCAACTCGGTGTCTCGTTGACATTGAGAGCTTCCCCCAAAAACAATACATGCCCACGATTCAAAAGCAATTAACGAGAATTAACCATTAAAAGAAAAAAGAGTAACGGGAATTAACCATTAAAATATACTCAATCATGAGAAAATCTATCAAAAATAGTTAGTACGAGTATGCGATGGAAGAATAATATACCTTTGATGATGAGATGCATCTAGTAGAGAGCAAAAGTCATCAACGTCCATTTGAGCGATCCTCTTGTAGCACCAATCTTTTGTGGTGTTCTCTCCAACCAATGTATCTTGTGCGATTCACGAAGTTGAGATCTTTTGACAGATACGATAGAATATGAAGCAGATCATCTTGAGTAACAAGCAGATACTGAGAAGGCGAAAGATTAAACAAACCAATCCCATCTATCCGAAAGCCACAACAAAACCGAAGCCCCGTGTAGCACAACCAAAATAACCGACGCCCCCTGATCATAACTAAAATCCGCCCTGCCCACCACATTAACATTTTAGGCCGCCCTAAAAACCCCAACCCCCATCACAACCCTCGCCATCTCCTCTCGGTCACTCTGCGCCCCCCTAAAACCAGATGAATCAAGTAGTGGATCCTGGGATGGTAGACAGCGAAGAGGAGTTTGAGGATCCGAGCAGAGTCGCCTTTGGAGCCAGAAATGAAGCGAGAGGGGTTGGGGGCAGTGCCGGCCCTGGTCCAGTGCAACTAGTGCTCCAGCACTGGGCCCATTGGATCAGGAGGCCCAAACCAGTTTTAAGTCTATGTATATGTTAGTATACGTCTATACATGCAATTTACAAGGCTGTTTTTAACTTTGATAGAACTCAACGCACAGGCCACTGCTTTTGATAGAACTCAACGCACAGGCCACTGCTGCAGTAACGATCATTCGATCAAATCAATTACATAATCATCTTTTGATTTAATTGTTTATATATTATTCCAAAATTGTAGTAACTATTAACTACTTGTTTCTTCTATATTCATATTAGTAGTGTTGTATAAAAAGGCCCATAAAAAATTTTCACACTAGGCCAACGAAATCTGAGGACCATCCCTGGTCGGGCGCTGGGGGGTGGGGGAGGAAGAGGGGGCCATCACCTTTAAAAAAAAATTAATTACATAAGAAATTGGATAAATCTAGTTCAATATTATGATCACATAGATTACAATATATATATATATATATATATATATATATATATATATATATATATATATATATATATATATATATATATATATATATATATATATATGTATGTGATTAAATTAATTTAATTTTGACATAATTGTGTTTGTCTCCGGTTATAATATAATTATACATGTTTTGTTTAGAATAAATTTTATATGTTATTAACGCTTAATTTTAATATTCTCTTACTGTTATTTTTATATTTCAAACAAAGATACGTAATCAACTAAAGTACTAATATATAATATTATATATCGATCAAATAAAATAATTATATTTCTAAATTAATTTTAATTTTATTTAGTAAGAGCATCTCCAAGAGACTCTTCATTTAGACTCCTAACTTGAGATTTGAGGAGGGAGAGGAAAAATGTTGCTCCCAGAGACTCTTAAGTGACTCTTAAATCTTAAGAGCCTCTTGTTTCTCTCTCCTCTCTCCTCAAAGTTAAGAGTCACCACATGGCTCCTAACTTATTTTTTTACAATAAAAAAATCTTTACCTCCAATTCACCTCCATCTTTCACTCTCTTTTGTTGTAGTGGAGCCCAATATATGAATAAAATATGAAATAGAGAAGAGATGTAGATAGTATTATTGGAGTTTACATTCTTAACTTTGTTCTAAATTACTAAGAGCCCATTTTTATATTATTTTTAGGAGCCAACAAGGAGGCTCTTGGCTCTAATAATTTGTCAAAACCGTCCACTTGGAAGGACTAATCTCCTAGACAGGAATTTTTAAAACAGCTTCAGGAAACTCTCTGCTAGAAAGAGTATCCTCCATTTCCAGAAACTCTCATCTCAGCAAGCAAGTAACAATGTCCGGAGAAGCAAAAAGGTTGCGTATCGGGTATGCACTAGAACCCAAGAAAATCAAGTCTTTCATCACCCCATCTCTACTAACTCACACTCAAAACCAAGGCATCGATCTCGTTCAAATCGATCCTAATAAACCCCTCACTCAACCCTTGGACGCCATCATTCACAAGCTCCACTCCCCTGATTGGGACCAAAAATTACTCCACTTCTCATCACAATTCCCCAATACCCTTGTCATCGATTCCCCTCTAGCTATCCAACGCCTCCGCGATCGAGTCTCGATGCTTGATGTTGTTGCTCAGCTCAATCTCTCCCCCACTCTCACTACTCCCAAACAGGTATACATTGAAAATTCTGAATCCTTACTTGATTGTTTGAGTGATGTTTCCGAAGATTTCAAGTTTCCGGTGATAGCTAAGCCGTTAGTGGCTGATGGGTCGGCTATATCTCATAATATGACACTTGTGTTTAATAGAAATGGGCTTAAGAATCTCCAACCCCCGGTCGTATTGCAAGATTTTGTGAACCATGGGGGTGTTATTTTTAAGGTTTATGTGGTTGGGAAGTATGTTCAATGTGTTAAGAGGAGTTCTTTGCCTGATATATCTGAGGAGGAGATGGGGAATTTGGGGGATGCAATGCCGTTTTCCCAGATATCGAATTTGCATAGTAGTGGATATAAGGCGGGCGTGGGAGATGATGTGGAGATGCCTCCGTTGAGTTTTGTGAATCAAGTTGCGAGTGCTTTGGGAAAGGCGTTGAACTTGAATCTTTTTAATTTTGACATGATTAGGGAGGCTAGTGTGGGACATTGTTCTCGTTATTATGTGATTGATATCAATTACTTCCCTGGATACGCAAAGATGCCGTCTTATGAGTCTGTTATGACTGATTTCTTTAAGGACATCGTGAACCAAAACTCAGTTACAGTCACGGCTAAAGGTCAAGAAAATAACAACCATGAGGTCCCGAGTTGAGGACATTTCAATCTGTTGTTTGACATTCTGGCTGTTGCTAACCCCATAGGTTAAGTAGAAACTGGCTTGCTCTTCCATGAGGAAACACTTCCTCATCTTTTCCTTTCTTGTAAGCTTTGGCTTTTCGGGTTTGTATTAATCGCTGTGACTTACTTAATAATGTTAGCAGAATATGTATGCTCAATACCAGCACTTTTCATCTTACTCAATAATGCCTTTAGATGTTTACGCAGCTTACATGTATGACGTAATTTTGTCATTGATTGTGGAGTAATGTTACCCTTGCTACAGAGTTTTCCTATTTTATATGGCACAAGGCTCCCACCCTCTTAGACCATCTATTTGTAGCATGTGGAAAAATGTCTGCACTAGTATGTAGTTTGGATGTTTTTTCTCTTGTTTCTGTTGTGAATGCTGTAGTTTGGAGGGTCAGTCGATATATTGTAATTTCACTGAAATAATTTTTTAAATTCTTTTTGCGCATTTAGAATGGAAGTAGCTAATCATTTACACATCAAAAACCTCCTCTCGCCTCAATGCTTCTTTACAGATTGAAGGATTAATTCTTTAATATTTGATGGAAAACTTCTGTGCAGATTCTAAATATGAAATGCTCTTTTTCTGGTTCTGCAGGGACATAGTGAGTGAGTAGGACAATTGTGACACTTTCTTGCTGGGTGACATAGTATGTATTATGGTGAATTCCTGGTTTAATGTGCCATTATTGTTGGATATACATAATCTGGTGAGCCAGGAAGAAGTGATTTATTTTGAAGCCCACTTCTAATTACTTTGCTAATTATTGTTGCTGAATCTGGCTAGGAGAAATTTTTGGTCTTGTTTCTTATAGACTTTTTCTCCGATTTCTGTTTATCTTTATTACTTGCTGGAAATTTGTGTAAAGGTTCTCTTCTGAATTAACTTGGAAAATGCCTTGAGACATTATGGGAACTATAATTGCCGTTTTTGTAATTGTTTCTGGAGTATCGCTACAATTACTGTATGTAAAGATGTGACTACATGTTTTTTTTTTTTTTGCTAATTCATAAGACTACATTTGCTGTATCTTGTGCCTGGAGAATTGTAGTAAGAATACAGTGTATCCTAATAATTTTTGTTGTGCATTGGTGTGGCTTGGACTGTGGAGGGTCAATTGAAGTACTGTATTTGACTGAAAACTATTGAAATTGTTTATCAAATTTTGCAGTATAAGAAGCAAATCTATAGAATTTTGATCGCTACGCGTGCCGGGTCCCTCATTACTCGTGAATAATTGCTATTGTGGATGAACTATATTACTATTCTGAACGTGTTAATTATGAAACTTATTATTGAAGTCGACAAAAGATATCAACTTGATAACTAAACTCCACTGGATCTCACTTTTAGTATGAATAATTGCTACCCTGAATGAATTATATTGCTATTTTGAAGGGTTAATTATCTGGTTGGTCACTGAAGTGGGTTTAATGTATCAAGTTGGTCACTGAACTCAAAACGGTATCAAAAACCCTATTCTAAATGGGTTAATTATCAAACTCATTACTGAAGTCGACAAAAATTATTAACTACATCATTAGACTCTACAAGGTCTCACTTGGCTCACTAAACTGATTTGATGGTACCAAAATCATCATCGCCCTTAACTTTTAAAAGAAAACTAAGGGAAAGTTAAATGGGGATTCAACTAGGTGGTGATGTGGCAGAGTAATAAAAAGACTGCACATAAAATAAACAAAGAAAATTAAAACAAAGAAAATCAGAAAGAAAGAAACAGAAAAACTCAATTATAAACTCATTTATAGTTACACTTCTTACACATATGTTGATACATTCATATCGAAGGAGAAGGAGAGGATTCATCCGCAGGAAGAACCCTAATCCTCAAATCAAGCCTAATTAACACTAATCTTCATTTATTTCCAAACATTTATTTCCAAATATTTTGTTACATTCTCCTCATTTATTTTCAAATGCATACATCAGCTAAGATAAAGTTAAGATACAAAACAAACAAATAAAAAATTACATATATTTATTTTCATGTCTTTGTTTGGTACAAATAACCCCAAAAAAATTACAACGATTAACGTTAAACTAAGAAGATTGAAACTAGCCACATATATGTCCTGCCAACTGTCATTGCCTCTTTCATTTGTCATTTCATCTGTGCTTCTGTTAATTTTTTAACGACGAGAATGATTTCAATACTATCAAATCAATTTAGTGAGCCAAATGAGATTCCGTGGAGACCAATGATTTAGTTGATGTCATTTTTCGACGTCATTATAAATTTAATAATTGACCCTATTCTGAACAAATTACATATATCCAGAATAATATTGATTAATATGCTTGATAATACTTTCTATTATATATTGTTGAACATGTCATTATTACTAAATATAAATGAAGAAAAAATTATTAATCAAAATACTGTGTTATCAGTTTTAAAGTTGCGATCTATTCTTCCTTTTGTATAATGTGTTTTATATTTTATATGATACGTTTAAATTTTGGTTTTTTGCATAATGTATTACTTTTTTTAATTTGCAAATAATTGTATTATAGTTCCCCAACTGGACCCGAGTCATATAGTGATAATTTTAAATTTTTTTATAATATACATAAATGTATCTATTTCAATAATATTTACATATTAGCAAAATACAGAAATAAAAATTTAAAATATAGTGACTATGTCCATGGAAGGAAAAAATATGAATAAAATAATAACTTTTTTCCACTTATTTTAAGAAAGTTGCGTGAGTAACGTTAAAAAAACATGTAAATATTGACCTCTTCACTAAAATATCTGAAACAAACATTATTATTAATGCTTTTACTTTTATCTTTGTACTCCAAAAAGGTGATAAATATTGAGTTGGAACCTTTATTCAGTGTTTCATAAGTATGTATCTGATTGGGTGTTAACATTTTATTTAAAAAATATGTTTTGATATATCATTCTCAAAAACAGAAAATATAAATAAATATTTACAATATCTTTTGTTACACCTCGAAATTATTATTAAAAAAACATTCATTTCAATTTTTTAACAAATATGAAGAATATGCTGTATATTGTTAGGTGTTATAATAAATATTTTCATTATATAAATTATTAGCGAATTAGATAAAAACTTTAATTTTCGTAATTGAGATAAGGATTGTAATAAGCATGCCAAAACTTAATCAAATATGACTGAAGTATAATCCCAAAAAAGAGATTATAACAATGGAATAATAATATATCTCTCTTTTTCCCGGTCACTGAAAGCTTGATGTTTTCGTGAGCAAACGTAAATAGCTTGACACTAATTTTCTTGTGCAACGTTTTCCTGAACCTCTGAATTTTTTGTGCTCTGCCCCTTGAATTTTTCTATTGTTTGAACCTTATCCAGCTCAGAATTATTATGACGATCTTACCTAAGTGGGTTAACTCCTTGTTCTTAGAACCCAGCTAATTTTAGTGACTATCAATTACAATTTTTTATTACAAAAGATAGAAAGTTTACACCTCAAACTAAATTCTCTAAACAAATATGATGATAGTAGGCAATCAAGTTCAGTAAAGAAATTAATTATTTTTGAAGATCGTGAGTTGTCAATTTTTCTTGAAAAAAATCAGCCTTATATATACTAGTATTTACGCCCACGTTGCTGAGCCTTGTTTATAACTTCTTTATAAAAATAAATTATTATATCATATTTGGATGATAATTTTAATAAAGTTGAATAATTAATTTGTATATGTAATTTGTCTTTGTTTATTTAATATATAAATGTCACATCCCTTGCATCTCCGGTCTCTACTTTTATCTCCACCTTGATCTTTGCATCATTCAATTGCAAAATGCACAATCAAATTAGATATGCCATCCATTATTGTAAAATTCATTATATAAAATACTCACTCAAAGCTGGATAATACACAGGACTCATTGACACAATGCAGACCCATCACTAAAACCACAACAAAATCATGAAACGACATAAAACACGATCCGATTTGTGATACCATAGCAAAATCTCATAATAACTAAAAATAAAAATAAATGTAGTTCATGAGAAGAGGAGTCTATAGCATTTACCATAGTGTGAGGTGTCATAATTGCAAATGAAATCTACAAACCTATGTCTGAATCGCTGCTACTGTTATCATCAAAAATTGGAAAATATACACTCAAATTTTCATTGAAAAATATAAAATTATCGTCATGTAACAATCATCATGAAGAAGCCCAACTTCATGAATAAATCATTAAGAAAAAAAGATACCCGAGACATAAATATTCATATACATATACAATATAATCAACTAACTAATCAAAACCGACATAGTCACATATAAAAGTTATTTGAATAGCAACACATCTATCTAAAATGAAAGTAAATTATTATCAAAATCAATGTAACCTGGAAAAAGATGACGTAATCAGAAACAAAAGTACCTTGTATCATGTCTTCCAACGTGAATAAACGCCAAGAATTATCTTCATCTCCGGCCTATAAGGAAAAACAAAGAGGTACACATGTTAAAATGAATCTTACAGATAAGACATAGTAGTAATAGGTTTACAAATTGGATCAAAGCACCGTGAACAAACATTGGACATCATTCAAAGTATGTAGCAGATAGGGCGGTGTGTGAGAAATAGAAAAAGTAAGCTGCGATATTTAAAAATTGTACCTGAAATCAGCAGTGGAGAAGTTTTATTTCGATTTTCGAATCCAAACTTATCGAGGAAGCTGTAGAAGCTGGGGAAAGGAGCATATGTTCTTTTCGGACGAAGAGTGAACAAGTGCAACAACTGAAGGCCGCGGTGGCATTTTTGCAATTAGAAGGAAAGCTGGGGTCAATAACTCATCCGAGGCAGGTACTATACATATCACACATCAGAAACTACTATATAAATAGATAAATAAATATGAAACTAAGAATAATCAGTTTCAAAGCTACCACTGTCAGTTTGCACATACTCACACAATAAACATTTATGATAGAAAATTCCTGGAAGTATTAAAGGCATGTCAATCAAATCACTCACCAATTAACAGATCACAGCAAATTAAAAAATAGAAACTATCTACTCGAGTATTAGATTATCTCATAGCAAAGTTAATACAAAAGACATACCTTTAACCTATTATTAGGTATGATACATTGCTAATATTAGCCTCTAAAATCCACGCTATAATATCCATTTATCTTATTGGATAGAAAAACATCGGCAAGTAAATTTGTGGCCTCTAACATGCTGCTGAGCTAATCAAAATTATTAAGTTAACATTACAATTCACAATTTTACAGAATTATTTGTTTATTTTTCAAAAGTAAAAACTAAAAAGTACCTTTTTAATGTTAATCAAGATGTAGCAGGTTCCATCCTGCTGAGTTGAACCGTCGATCAGTTGGGTAAAGTATTACTTTGTAATCTAGGCTTTAACATGTTTTGTGTGTTAGTGCAAGCTCGTGATTGGTGATACTCGCTGGATTGGGCAATGAGCGAGAAGTTTGAAGGGTAGGTTGCTGGCAATGGGGCTATGAGCTACTTCAACTCCAAAGAACATTATTTCAATGTCTTCCAAATGACTTCCGCAAATTATGGTTGTAACTGTATAAGATTCAACATCGAGAGTCATTACAGCTAGCAACTCATATTTAAGATTCTAACATTTATTTCGTCTTTAGTTTTAAACCTCATATTCAACCTTCATCTACAAACAAAAATAAGCTGCAAGAATATATATTGTACCCAACATAATAAATCACAGAAAACAAAACATATTCTATTTCCAAGATTCTCAAAGATTCACTATATGTCAAAATTTTAAGAAATGCTAATTTATATCTTATATAGTGGAAGGGAACTACTAATTGAGCATACTTATGTTAATAAAATAGATGACAAATATAACTTGAGTTACTGGATCATACCTGATACATGTATCGACCAAACGTTCAAGTTATCTACAAAACAAACAGAAGTCTAAGAGTGGATATACATAAATCAAAACATAACTATATATAAAGAAAGAACAAAGAATGATAAATTTATCATTTTTTTTCTTTCAGACAAATCATCGAACACTTTATCAACAAAAGTTTAACCTGCAAATGGAAGACAAAGAAATCATTAGAAATAATAGTTTACAAAGATTACACGGAAGAAAAAATTATGAATGTAAAAAGGAGAAATTTAACGAAGATAAGAAGAAAGAAGGGAGAAGAAGATTACACGAAAAAAATATTATGAATATAAAAAAGGAGAAACTGAACAAAGATAAGAAGGAAGAAGGAGATCCTGGACATCTTCTTTTATTTGAATTCAATTCATTCAAATTTGAATTTTTGGAATTCGTTTGTACTCTTTGCAGTGCAGCGGCAACATTCAAAACTTTCGGCAGAAGCTTGGTTATAAGCCTGTTGAACAGGACGGTGGTATTTTTGAAATTATAATCAGAAGTGGGGGTAAAGACTTTGCGGTGGTGATTAGTGTACAAAACACGCAGTGGTAGCTATAATATAGATAGATGAAATAATACAACGGTTGTATTGAAGTTAAACTCCATGAACGTTATTCATAACATTTAACTCAACATCCAGAAACTATACTCATAGGAGTTTGAGTATACAAGATCGTTTAATATGTTTGCTCCTATATCTATGGGATACGGTAATTGTTTGAAAGAAGTTTAATTCGAATAGAATTAGTCTTTAACAACTTCCTTAATTTTAATTAAATTTTTTATTGATTAAAATTCGAGCTTGACTATTTATTATAAACATATATTAATCAGAGAATGTACAAATAAGAATTCTAACTCAATTAGAAGTTAAATATATATCAACAATGAAGAATTCTGCTTTTCGTAGGACTTTGTCACAACTTGTTGTCTTCGGATAACAACTTGTTATTCTAGCAATCTAATTACCTGCAAAACTGGATTAATACATATAAAGCAGCAGACTATTATTATAATCTATGAACATGTTAAGCTAAGAATTTAGAAAACCTTTAATATGTTTGCTCCTATAAATATGAGATAAGGTAGTTAGAAGAGAGACTCTGATTTGATTTGAAATTAGAGGATGTACATATATAATCCTAACATGAGTACTGGATTAGGATAGATGAAGAAGCATGTTATAATTATCAAAACTCAACATATAAAGCTAAAATACTTATATAACTTGTTTGAAATGTGATTATCAAAACATGAAATTTAAAAACCTTACCAAAACTCCCATTAATCACATGTCCAATCGTTTCTTATTTTGTTTTTCAAAACTTAAAAATCATATCTTGTTCCTTGCTATATTTGATTTCTCAAGTATAAGAGGTGCTAAATATAACCCTTTTTTTTCTAAAATACCAAGACGAAGCCTTGGTAGTTTGTACCCTAATCCATAATCTGAATTTGAATGATAGAAACATCTACTAGTTAGGCTTTAAACTAGATCTGTAAACGAACCGAATTGTTCGGTAAACTCGCTTGGTTCAGTTCGTGTTCGAGTTCGGTAAGCTCGTCCAATAAGCTTACCGAACACAAGTTCGAACAACATTTTCTGTCCGATAAGCTTAACGAACCGAACTGAACTTTTAGGGTGCTCGGTTCGTGTTCGGCTCGAGTTCGAGAAGCTTGTGTTCGTTCGACAATAAATAAAAATATTTATAATATTATATGTAAATATTATATATAATATCCATAATTTAGGTATTAAATTTTTTTTATAATTGTAGATTTATTTAAAATTGATATTGTATATGTTGTAAATATATAAATAAAATATTTGGGTTAATTTTTTCCATTAAATTAATTAAAAATAAGCTAAATATTATTTTAAAATATACATAGTTCGCGAACTGTTCGTGTTCGGTTCGTGTTCGGTTCGGTTCAACTGTTCGCGAACAGCTCGTGTTCGGTTCGGTTCGTTACCGAACTCGAGTTCGGACAAGAAAATTTGTTCGATAAAATTATCGAACATTGTTCGGTTCGTTAAGATTTTGTTCGAGTTCGTCTGAGTTCGGTTCGTTTACGGCTCTACTTTAAACTATTGGACTTGTAGCTTCGTTCCATGCAGCTATTTCAATCTAGCAGTCTTTTAACGATTCTAATACGCTATGATTTGGACAGTTTCATAAGTTTATACGCATAGTTTTGCTAGTTGTTGGTTTCTTATTTGCTGGATTTTATATCAAATATCAAAATCCAAAGGAATACTGTACACCCATCACCTAATTTGTAACAAATGATATTGACTTTGTAAAACCACTCCTGTCCGATGATAGCAATCCGTCGTTGACACTAAATAACATAAAACCTTGAAACCCAGAGGTTCCTCCGCAAGGTTCATCTGAGGGTGAGTCAGGGTATTGACACTTGGAAAAGTAAATGGTGACCAGAATTAATCCGACCATTGTTTGCGATTTTAATATATCTAATTAGGACTGATTTCTTGTTTTTATCTATTGAATTTGCAGTCGATAAAACCCCGGGTAGCACTGAAAAAGAAAGAACAAAACCAACCGTCTAAAACTGACCAACAAGGAAAAAAGTGTCGATAAAACAGACCGGCTAAAGTCGGTCGGTTTTATCCAGAACGACGTCGTCTGTGTTGCTGACAAGACTTTGACCAACTTAAGCCGACCTCTTAGAGTTGGTCGGTTTTAGTGCTAACACTACGGTGAGTTTAATAAAGTTAGAACTATATATATTCAAATCAACAGGGGATGATCTGTACAACAGTGAGAAGACTGCACTTAAAATCACATACATTTACACCCTATGAATAAGGTTCAACGCAAAACCAACTAAACATGCAAATGGAAACTTATTCGCTCTAATCTCTTGCAATCAACTGTAACCTTACTGTAGTCCATCAGGATAATATCGGCCACTGTGAAGAACTAGAAGCTTGGCTGCAATTAATCGAGAAAATAATCAATTTTACTTCATTTAAGCACCTTGTTAATTATAAGCACAACCACATATAAGTAGAAAACTTACTCGATAAAGTCTTTCCAGTATGCCTGATCACTTGCTCCATCATACATGAGCTGATCCCCAAAGTCATCAAAGTTGGTACAATTAGATGAGGAGTTCCTAGAACCACCACTAGTTTCGAGTATGAATCCAGTTTGATCTCTGGCGGGACGTTCAGGGGATGCTGGAATCAACGCGGGCAATGAATCAGAACTTAGATGTTTCCCAATATCCGGACATGAAGTAGTACTGAGTTGATGGTGATCAACAGTGTCCTGAAATGAGGTTTTGGAAGCTGAAAGGTGTTGATAGAAATCATTTCCCCTGTTTAAACACTCTGAATTAGTCATAACATTCGCGGGTGTATTAGGTGCCACAGAATTCTGGACCATGGTACCCTGAAACGACTGAGGATTATTGTGTATAAAGAAATCATTTAGCGGATAATCTTGATTCGGGAGGGTACGACTCGTCGAGGGAACTAAAGGAGTGGCATTGGGGCTCAGTACTTGAAGAAGATTTTGCATCAGCTGGAGTTTGGCAAGTTGTGCTACATCAGAGATTTGTGACCTAAAGGCATTAAAGTCCCATGGATTCACGGGACTCATGTTCAAGTTATTGGCGGCTGCAAGAAGGTGAGGCAGATTGGCTAAAATGTCTAGGTGATCTGTTCTTGGCCTATGAGTTACCGGATCAATTCCCATTTGTAGAAGCTTCTTCTTAAGGTGCGTGTTCCAGAAGTTCTTTATCTCATTATCCGTCCGTCCTGGAAGCCTTAATGCTATTGCTGACCACCTATAAAAATTTACCAGAGCCAGGACGGAATAAGGACCGTTTGGACAAGCTTAAAAAAATAACTTTTGCCTAAAGTAAAGAAGTGGATTAGAAGTGAGAAGTAAATAAGTTAATAAAGGGTTTGAAAAAGAAGTAAAAGCTCTGAGAGAGAAGGTAGCACGGAAGCTAGCATTCTCAACTTCTTAAAAGTGTTTCCACTTATTTACACAAACGGGTCAATAAAAGCAGAAGCCAGAAACGACTTCCGCTTCCTCTAAACAAACAGGCGCTAAGTTAATTTCTTCAACATTTACAACAAAAATATTAAAAACGGGCAATGATACAATTACTTACTTGTTTCCGAGAACTGAGTGGAGGTTAATGATGGTTTGTTCTTCCTCATTAGAAAATTTGCCACGCTTAATGTCAGGGCGGAGATAATTAGTCCAACGTAGTCGACAACTCTTGCCACATCTGTTAAGACCAGCAAGCTTAGGAAGAGCCCTCCAACTTCCATGTCCATGCATTTGTATGTAATTCATGAGCTTCTCGTCTTCTTCTGGAGTCCAAGGCCCCTTCTTTACCCCGCTCTCCTCGTAGCCCGGTGATCTTCCCATCCTGCAAACTACATTAATTTGTTCAGGCAACTCATGTGGACTAATACAGAATTAATCATACTTAGCAAAATGTAAAAGCACGGACCAACTAATTGATGAATTGCAGCTGATCCTCAAATCAATGTATTGCAGTAGCGGTGGTGAGTTATTTATATACATGTAGCTGCTAGTTAGTTGGGGATTTACGACATTAACGAGGTTAAAGTGTGATCAAGAAGAAACTCTTTAATTATTGCATTGTGTATCCTGTCGCTTTCCTTTGCCTATACAATCTGTCTAGAATATAGTAATAACTCACAATTTATATATCCTCATTTTTTACTTTTTTAATTGTAATTGTAGAAATTTTCAGCTCAATTTAATAAGAATCGTTTAATATAATGTCTGAGTTTTCGTTCAAAGGTTCAACATTTGGTTCTTAATAACACATAAAAAGTTAATTCTTATAATATGATTTTTTAATATATAATTAAATTAATCCAAATAATCTTCGTATAATATAATATACTCATAATTTCATAGTTTTAAGTCAGAAGGTGGCAATACAAATACTAACCAAACATGCCAATATACTCCTAGTTTCACTTCTCGTAAAATTACCGATACCGATCGTTTGGCTTATGTTTTTCAAAAACTTCGTAGTCTACTGGTTGTGTATCACAGTCGATTTTAATTTAGGAATGTATTTTAAAGCTTATTTGATCTAATATTTAAATTTATCAACCAAACACTAAAAAAACAAGGACAAAATCGACCGGCATAAAACCGACGGACAACCAAAAAAGTGTCGGCATAAAATCGACCGCTTGGAATCGGTCGGTATTACCCAAAATTACATATGTCTTGCTGGCAAAGTATTTAAATATTTTAACCGACCGACCAGAACGATGTCGTTCTGCCTTACTCACACGTGTTCTTGTTGAACAAGGCAATATATAGAGGTCCGCATTATCCTCCTGCTGTCGTCCATTTGCGTACACTAAAACTGAGCCACGTCAGCATATAACAAGAAGGTGCACCCGTAAATTTTAGGTTAAACTCCCAGGTACAGGATTATGGAAGCCTGTCGATGAAATCGTTAATCTTTGACATATAGTATAACATTGTTCTGCAAGTAAATTTGCGCACGCATAAACTTCCTAGAGACACACAGACACATGCATATATACATATAGTGTATCTATTATCATTCAAGGATGAACCTACCCTATCCCAACCACACTCACCTTCCAGTTCTAACGACTACATTTGAAATGAGTAGTCGTTACTTTCTATTGCTAACTTCTTCTCATACGTTAATCTTATTTATGCGTTAATTTATCAAGTACTTTGATGATGGACCGATAATAATAAGCACACAAGTCATAACCATCAGCTGTCGTTTTTCAACAGTTGACCTCTGGCGAGTACTATGCTTTTGGCATTAGTTCTGCAAGTGAAAGGGATAGTTTTGCTCAATATTTGTTTAATCAGGGGACGTACGTACTTCTTTATAGCCCGGTCATGATTCTAAAAATTCTTATAATATTTAATAATATTATAGATAGCCGATTTTAATCCTATCGATTAATCCTTAAAATTAGCAATTCTGTCGAATAATCTAATTTTCGATTTTTATAATCATGACTACAACACACATTACACATATAGTGATATAGATAAATATATCAACAAAATCCAGTCCAAAATAGAATATTCGAGCATTTCTAGTGCAAGTAATATGTTTGATCGTACACGTCTAATCTATAAATTCGATTAGAATTGGTCGAATTCATATATTCGACCAGAATCGATCAAATTTGTATATTGGACCAGAGATGGCCGAATGCTTTAATTTCACATGAATCATTTTTAGAAAAATCATTTAGAGAAGGCTTGCAAAATTCATGTTCGACCGGCTATATTTTTTACCGTGACAGTAGATGGAAAACTTTTCAAAGAAGATAATTTTGATCAAAAACTGAAATAAAATTTCTTTTGACCTATTAATTTCAATTTTCAACATCTTTTGATCGCAGTTACTTTTCCGACTGATCGTGTTTAGCCGAAAATGGTTTGTGCTCGAAAATAGTCTCTTTTCTATAATGATACTACCATGAAAGTATACGGGCTACACCGAGAATCGATTCCAGAGGATTTCCCGCAGCCAAGGAGGGTGTCAATTGTCTCCCCATTGTTCAAAAAAAAAAAAGATCAAATGAATTATTTTATATACCAACACATCCCAATAGTCCCTTCAAACACAGTTAAGTTAATTAATACAGGTGAGTAGAGGTGGATAGTGCTCTTCTTCTCTCCGATAAACGGTCTTTGTTACCTCTCGCTAGCTATGCTTGCTCACCTCTGTTAGAATAAATAATGTTCTCATTCATTAATTTAATGATTTTGTTAGACCTTTATGATCATCTATTATATTATGTCATATTATTCATATTATCATATATCCATACGTGTTTTGATGAATATCTCAACGAGTTATTTGTTGAACTTTGTTCTTTATCGATGAAAACCCGTAATAGAAATATATAAATGTGACTTGATAATTAATTAAAGAGTAAATTTCAGAATTGTGGTCAAAGTTTCCGCCGGTTTTCAAAATGTTGGCTAGAATTTCAAATTCTCATGAGGGTGGCCAAACTTTGGCTCCGCTTTTTAAAAATATGGCTCTCGTTAAATGTCATTTAACGGGAGCCACACTTTAAAAAGCGAAACAAAGTTTGGCTATCTTTATGAGAATTTGGAACACATTTTTACCCTTCTGTGTGTTACTTCATTAGTGACATTTAACGGGAGCTACACTTTTAAAAAGCGGAGCCAAAGTTGGTCATCTTTCTTGAAATTTAAAACTCTGGTCGAAACGGTGTAAGTTTTGGTCACAACTTTAAAATTTACTCTTAATTAAATTTCTTTTGTACAAATTGTACGAAATTTGTAAAATCCTGAAATCGACCTGAACTGCACTGTAAAGACGAAAACTGAAATAGGGGCCGGGTGAAAGAAAGCTAGCAGCTGTCTGAATTTCAACTGCTCCCATATGTGTCAGCATTATTACAGTTGATCTCCCTTGTACCAAACAACATACACTTCCAATTTAATACGTATCATTATCACCTACATAACTCCTAATCTTCATTCTTACTTCTTCTTTACTTCACTTCACTTTGCTTTCTAAAATATATCAATGATTTTTGATTTATAATAATTCGACCATAACTACTTTTCTTTTTGTCTCCAACCTCCCACCAAAAAGCCCATCTCAACTTTTTCTTCCCCTTTTTTCACTAGTAAAAAGCCTATTTGATTCTACATATCGGCTAAAAGACTGTGCAAGTGTATATGCACACCTAATAAGCTCTTTTTTTTTTTTTTTTTGACTGAAATTCACTTGCTCGTATTGAGAATACACCATACTCCGAGGAGATTCTTTCTTTCAAAAAGCTTATTATCTAACCGAAAGACATGAAAATGTCTCCGGAAGTTTAGACAATTAAACTTAATGTCCGAAAATAAAACATCACAAGCTCCAACTTTGCGCCCCACCCCTGAAACATAGAAAACATGAGCGTTATATTAATAATTGAAATCACTCGTCAATATTATATATACAATCTCAATATAATTTTATATAAAAAAAAATGACTGAAATAATAAAAAACGAGATCTAACCAAAGAGGAGCCTTTGGTTAGATACTAAAAAATATTTAAGGTCCACAGTCCTATATATATTTAATCTTATTATATACTTTTCACTTGACCAAAATACATCTAATTTAAATTATTTTGTTAAAATTTAACATATAAATCTTGATAATCATCAAGATTATTGAAAGTATATACTAAATCACCGCCCTTTACTTATATTAATTAATTGAACGCTCTGTTATTAACATTCATATGGATAGTATTCTGGGGGCATCAGGGTGAAGATAATATATAGTTAAATCTATATGCATGCGATCTTTACACATTCCATTACTTGGTGCAATGATGATACAGGGCTGAAATGGGACTCGGGGTAGGGCAGTAGAGCACACTGACATGCATCACTGAGTCATGACTCATGACCCCCATATGGCCTTACTTTGCAAAAGCTTCAAAGACTCACATCCATAATGCTGTCTACAAGTTTTCATAATTACATAAGTATATTTTTTCTATGGTATCTGCAAAGGTACCAAAGATTCTTGTTTGTCACATATAGAAGACACCCTCCAAGGAATGAATGGATATAATCAGATGATCCATATTGGTACCCACCAGCTTATATAACAATAATTTTGATTGTTAAATAGTACAACTAGACATATGCATCTTTATTTGATGCACATTGTACAAGAATATGACTGTGCTTTGCTTCTGCTATACCTTAAGGGGGTCCATTTGATCCGTCGATTGGTGGACGTTTTCATTTGGCCTGCTAGAATTAGATGAAGAGGTATGTGATCCTGCATTACATTCCAAATTTTGCAAGAAATCCATCATCAGAGGATCAGTCCACGGATCTCCACGAGGAGCTTCGTCGCCTGCAACCCACCCTAAATGTCCACCTTTTGGTGTAACTATTAATAAACAGTTTGGGTTTCCCTAAAGCAACATTCAATTTTACATCAAGGCAAGCATTAGTGGAATGACATGGCAATGTTTGGTAGCAAATTTAGTGAAAAATTTATCCAAGTTTTAGCAGAATAATATATGCATCAAGTGATATTTATTAGATATTTGAACCAATAGGTAGCACAGGCTGCACAAGTGCTGTCAAATTATTCAAGAAACGAGCTGAGATTATCTGAAACCTAAACTGGCAAAGCAAAGATCAGTGATATGAGAGAAAATTGTGAAGGTGAGGAAAAGCAATTTTTAGCACGGAGTTTACAGAAGCATGATCAACTTAACAGATTTTATAGATGGAAAGATTAAACTTCTTTTTCTCGTTTCTTTAGGTGACAGGCTACAGTAGTACAAAAGGCAAGTAATATCTTAGCAGCGTCAACACTTAAAAGAAACAAGGAAATAGATATGAACATTATGCCATTTTTAACAACAATATATTATAAGATTTCAGTTCCAATTCACACACTGTCTGAAACCTAACAATGAGACCAAATAGACTGTAGGTGATAGCTAGAGATGAAAGAGTAGTATTTGTAAATAACAAAATTGCTGCTCTGAAAAAGTTGTTGAAGATGAAGTGATGAACCATTTTTTACAAGACAGGGACTCATACCTTAATGTCTTCGTAAGGAATTCCTCTAGATGGAGCAATTGGATCATTTTCAGCCTGTAAAGTCACTAGAAAATTTAGACATACTATGATAAAGGTCTCCTCCAGAAGAATAATCCACTACTAGAGCCCAAATATGAGAGCAGCAGAGCTGAAGCCACAATAAACACAATGCTATTTCCATTTGAAGAAGAAGAATATACAAATGGTACGACTTAGCCTTGTAAATGTCATCAAGAATTATTTATAGGCATTATAAATTCAATGGGTAATTTGAAGGGTGTCATTGATCCGCAAATATCCTATATGCTTTGTAATAACACTGTTAGAGTTGAAATCTACAAATATCTAAATTTTATTAAACTCTTGCAGATTGCATAGGTTTTACAAGTAGAACATTTCAAAATAGATTATTTTACAAAACATGTTTAGCTTTCTGGACAATAAATGTTCATGTTGCAGAACTATTAAAAGTGTGAGATTTGCATAATTTTATTGAAGTAATGATATTTGTGAAACATGTTTTACAAAGATAAGACGTTTCAGAAGATATTTTATTTGCAGAATATAGATGAACTCAGGAGCCTTCAATTAAAAGGTGGGCCCCATAGAACTTTACTCATAGTAGCCATTAGTGAAGGTACTAAAGGCAGAGCCATGCAAACTAGATGCCCAATTAGGCCATAAGATATAAAACATACATAGAACTAGAAGCCTATAAAATGATAATGTACTATTCTATAGATTACTGCATACATGCCTAAGTGATGGTTGGAATGCCTTGCCAGGATGGTTATAAATCAGATAACCACAATATTAACAAAGAGAACTCTTGCCTTTATACTAGATCCTAAACATGTCCACATTCACTACAATTTATCATTCTTGCTAGTATCAAGTGGCAGGTAAATAATGCACATACCGAAGAAATTAAGTCATCTGCCTATAAAGTCTTAGCAGGTCCAAAATCCCCTGCACACAAAGCAAATTAAAATACAGGTTAATCAAGACAGAATTATAAAGACGTTCATTTGGTGTAGTTAAAACCCGAATAGTGGCAAACTCACCACGGCGAACCTTTTTGTCTTTGTTGAGAAAGATATTAGAACACTGGAGATCAAGTCCAAAAGAATTCAGTTCATCTCATCTTTGTATGATAATAGCTAATCCCAAACATATGAACGATATTCTGAATATACTTTTAAGTCACGGTGAAGTACATAATTCGAAAGCAGATATTCGACTGCCAGCAGTATCTGAGTGAGCCACTTGCCGCTACTTGTTAATTGCCGATAATAATTAGTAGTAAAAAATCAAGGATACAGTGGAAATGCAGGAGTACAATATAGTAATGAT